>NW_028186790.1:2149546-2323050 GCF_003343005.1 Rhea americana | reverse complement strand
TTTTTTTTTTTTTTTTTTTTTTTTTTAACTTAATTCTCTAGACCTTGCTTAAAGCAACAAATTTTTACTGGCTTCTCATCTTGTTTTGAGTCAGCACTGCTAGGAGGGTCTGCTATTAGGAATAGGTCATGGCCTTTTTGTGATGGATGAGATAGTGCTTAACTCTAGTTCTGGAAGGAGACAGACTGGGATGGTCAATCTTAAACTCTGAGTAGGTCACAAGCAGTTCTGATCTGGCTCATACACAGCTGCTARACAGTAAGATTGGCAGAAGGACTTACTGAGAGCCCTGCTGTGTAGTCTTCCTAGTACCACAGTGGAGCAGGAGGACTGACAGGGATTGTTAGCACGTCTTCCCAGTGCCCTCCTGCTGGCTGAGTCTTCGTGGTGAGTGCCTCTTGGCTGCCGGAAAWTTTTTTTTATGTAGGTTGTGGGGAGGTACCCTGAAAAGGGAAGTAGAGGCAGAGAGCAGTGAGTTGAGTCACTCACAACACGGTGAGAGGGAGCTCGTAGGAATCTGTGTGTTCTCAGCTCCTAGGCCTTTGAGTGTCTCACCATGTGGCTCCATTCCTCCTGTTCGAACAGCTCAAACACCACAACCTGAACATGATGAGTGCATGTTGTGCTGGAAACCAGTGCAATCTGAGATGTAAGAATTAAAATTCCTTTTACATGAAGTATTTGAACTATGTGAAGAGTTTTGAAGTTGTTTTCTTTAATAGTTCTTTAAACATTGATGTTTGCATCAATGGGTGTGGAGGGAAGAAGCAGGTTCTTGGGGAGAGAGTGGAGTAACCAGGCACTTTGCAACTACTTCTCCTTATGAAAGCCTGGATTTTTTCTCTGTGGCTACTTGTTGTACAGGGTCTTGGTCTAATCTAGTTCTGTCATTTCTTGTGCTCAGGACTGTTTGAAGGCTCAGGACTCAGTGTGATAGTATGTCATGTACCTTTGTATTCAAGGAGAAACCTGAAGACTGAGAGGGGGCCTGGGATAAGAGGTTGTTTCTTCAAGTCTCTGTGCTTCAACTGTAAAACACTTAATCCTAATCTTAATCCCAACAATGAGCCATCTGAAATCCCTGCTGTCTGATAAAACTTTAATTTTGGTTTAGCTCTTCTGTCTTTGTGGTGGGTGTCCAAGATAAAGCAATGGTTTACCCTACCAGAAGACCTCTTGTTATAAACTCTAGGCCTTGGGATGCAGTAATCCATGTACAAAGCATAAAGCATGCTCCCTGGAGCTACTGAGTTAATGAAAACAGGACCAAAGTTAGTCTTTGGTTCTGACCAAAGAATTGGCCTAGTCAACAGCTATTGCTCCTGCTCTGTATGCCACCTCTAGTTCCAGCCATGGGTTACTTTTACAGATTCACAGAATAGTTGAGGTTGAAAGAGACCTCTGGAGATCATCTAGGCCAACCCCCTCCTTAAAGCAGGGTCAGCTAGAGCAGGTTGCTCAGGGCTGTGTGGGTTTTGAATATTTGCAAAGGTGGAGATTCCACAGCCTGCCTGGGCAACCGTTCCAGTTCTTGACTGCCCTCATAGTAAATAAAAAAAAAATTATGTTTAAATGGAATTTCCTGTATTTCAGTTTGTGCCCATTGCCTCTTGTCCATTAACTAGGCATCACTGAGAAGAGTCTGGCTTCATCTTCTTTACTCCSTCCATCAGATATTTATACATATTGATAAGATCCTCCTGAGCCTTCTCTTGAGGCTGAACAGTCCCAGCTCTCTCAGCTTTTCTCCAATCCCTAAATGATCTTTGTGGTTTTTCTCTGGACTTACTTCAGTAAATCCATACCTTTCTTGTACTGGAAAGCCCAGCAGTGGACCCAGGACTCTAGACGTAGCCTCACCAGGGCTGAGTAGAGGRAGAGGATCACCTCCCTTGACCTTCTGGCAAAACTTTTTCTAATGCAGCCTGGAATGCTGTCAGTCTCCTTTTCTGCTGYGTTGCTGGTTCATGGTCAACTTGTTGCCCACCAGGTCCTTCTCTGCAGAGCTTCTCTCCAGCCAGTCAGTCTCCAACCTGTCCTAGTGCGAGGGGTTATTCCTTTTCAGGGGCAGGATTTTGCATTTCCCTATGCTGAATTTCTTAAGATTGCTTTTGGCCCATTTCTCTAGCCTGTCAAGGTCCCTCTGAATTGCAACTCAACAATCTGGTGCGTCATCCATTTCTCCAAATTTTCTGTATTCTGGAGCTAAATCAGGCTGTGCAAACATAGTCAAATTGTGCTCTGCTCATGGCTGGCCAAGGTGACCGTTTCATTTCCAGTTCCATATCTGCAGGGATTATATGATTATGATGCCGTGACTGCTCTGATTTTATTCCCTCCTCAAAAACTTTCCCATTCATTAGCTGGTTTCAGACATATGGGACAGAATAGTAGTAGCATCTGATCTACTCAATTGCCACTAGTCTCATGTTAGTAGAGAGAGATGCTTTCACTGATGCAACAGT
This sequence comes from Rhea americana, assembly GCF_003343005.1. Classification (NCBI taxonomy): domain Eukaryota; kingdom Metazoa; phylum Chordata; class Aves; order Rheiformes; family Rheidae; genus Rhea; species Rhea americana. The sequence goes on along the minus strand of NW_028186790.1, from coordinate 2,320,585 downwards.
GCAGAAAAGACTATGCTGTGAACTCAACTCTTCAGACAACAGAGAATCCACTGCAGGGAAGCCTTGCAAAAAAAAAAAAAAAAAAAAAAAAAAAAAAAAAAAAAAAAAAAAAAAAAAAAAGAGAGAGAGAGAGGAAAAAAAAGGGTTTCCATGTATGGAAGAAGCTTTTATTGGTGCTTATACCTTATCTGGCACGGGAGAATCTAGCTGTAGGACACAAAGCTGTAAGAAAGAGAATCCCAGTAGTGCTGCTCCCTCTGGACCTACTTTGATACTTATGTTCTTCCTATTATTTTTGGCACAAACTGGATCTGAGCAGCACTTTGCTTAAGGGAGCCTGATCTGGCATCAAGCCAAGCAAATACTGATGTATCCCTTGCAGGCCCTGCAGGTGAGCCTTGGGTAGCTTTCCAGAGCTCTCCCTGGAGGGCTCTTCCTTACTTTGAAGGCACAGAGATCCTTTTTGTTCAAGAATGGCAAGTTTCAAGTGAAAGCTGCTTTTGCCACCTCCCTGCTAATTGACTCAGTGTGTTTGTTTGAGCTGATGAAGGCTGCAGTTGGGAGGGCAAAGGCTCTTCTTTCTCCCTGATTGCATTTAATCAGCCCATAATAAAGGCAATTTGTTTGACAAGTCCATTCACCAAATTATCACCMAGATCTACATGCTAACAGCTTCTGAATGGCTTTAGTCAGACTTCGATTGGCTGTTTTGGAGTGCTAAATGGGTCCATGGTGTCAAGGGGGGGGGTCCAGGGTTTCCATGTGTTGAAAGATGTGGGCTGCAGAAAGGGGGATTTTCAAGAGAAGGGCAGACATGATTTCTTTTCCAGTGCAGTAGTGTAATTTTTTGCCTGCAAAAAAATGTGTACTTTTGCCTGCAAAGAGCAAACAGCCATGTTTTAGACCTCAYTTAAAGACTGGGTCAAACCCAAGTCACCTCTATACCTTCTCTTGGTGAAGGGCTCTGAAAGATGAGGTTGGATGGATCTCAGGCTGCTACTTGAAGAGGTTGTTGCACCAGATTGTATTTGCCTTGTCAGGCGGAGGTTATATGTATCAACACATCCATCATAGCTGTATGAGCTGCAGGTCTCAGTCTGGCTTGTTGAAGGAGGTCTGTGTTGGGTGTTGTTGATATACTTCTGGAGTTGTATCAGAAAGGTCCACTGAGCTGAAGAAGGATGGCTGGGTCTGTCAGGTGAAGCTGAGTGGTTTTCTCGTGGAGAAGCTGTTGGTAAAAGTCACCATGGTTTTGTGTCCTCTGTCTCTGTTAGTCAATGGGCAGCAGTTTAAAGCCCTTAGGGAGACGAGTAGTGTTGGAGGAGGATGTCAGTTGATGGCAGGAGGGTGCCAGTTCTGCTGCTGCGCTTGGGAGAAGAACTGAAGCGGAGAAACTGGGAATGATTCAGTGCCTTAGAGATTTGTTCTGGTTTGTCAGCAAGGGTGAAGCTTTGCAAACACCAATATTAAAGAAAGATGCAAATGTGTCTGTGGTCTTGCCCTRAGGCCTGCTCTAGAAAGCATCATGAATTTCCCAAGGGTTATGATAATGTTATGAGGGAGAATTCAGTGTTTGCTGACTCTTAAAATGTTCAGTATTTACTTTTACCCACAGCTAAGGGGACTGAACTGAGTCTCAGGAAGAGAAAAACATGTTTCTGATTCCATATATTGGTAGTCTTGTGCTGTGACAAGAGCAGTGCTGTTGTTACTGCTGGGCAAAGCACCTGCAGGTCTGTATTTGGGATGCCAGGAAAGGAGGCACCAAGAGGAAGGGAAGGATGGGGTTGCTCAGGGTGCTGGGTGTCTTACGATGCCTCTGTGTGATCCTCCCTGTATGCGCTGGCTTTGAGCTTTGTGCTGCACTTGAGAGCTATGCATACGTGTCTGGCTCATGCTGTGCCAAAATCCACAGGAGACGATAGGGTCTTAAAAACTCCCAAACTCTGGGCAGCATTTGGATGTGATTTTTAAGGAGGAGGAGGGATCCTTGGATCCCCAAGGGACTCAACACGTGTGTGATGGCCAGCAGGTTTAAATAGTGTATATACTAAAGATTGTGCCCAGAAACTTACCCATGGATGGAGACTTCTGTTGGTACTAGGAACATTTTATTTATTTAGTAACAAAATCATCTTTATTAATTGATTTTATTAATTATTAACAAAAAAAWCACTTTGGTAATTTTAATTTCATGCTTTAAAATATTTTGAGTTATCAGTTCACAGTTGATTCTGCTTCACACCCTATCTATTCTGGGAAAATGTCCTTGCAGCATTCTTCCTATGTCTGTGTGTTRTGTTAGGGATACAAATGCCACAGAGTTAGTGAAAGAAGTTGTCCATGTCCTCAGACAAAACTTGCTCCTTAATTTAACTCTCTGTGAAATCAGATTTTTATAAAATGCAAATAGTTTGATGAATTAAAAAAATGGTGGGACTTAAGTGATAAATGTATCCTTTCTAAGCTGTGATTCTTAAATGCTAAAATCATAATTCAARATGGGGGAGGAATTAATTCTCTGCATGGGAAAACCCCCCACATGTTTACACTTTGCACTTTTGTTGATCCTAGGTGATGCTTATTTAAACATGGCCTGATCTCCCTGACGCTCTAGGTGTTCAGAACTGAAAATGGAGCCGTGCTGCATTTAGGTGGTTAGGCAGTGATTTAGGTGGCCGACATCGTGTTTACCTGGCTGCTTTATTTGAGGTTGGCTGCTTGCCCTTGGCGTGTTTGTGCCTGTGTAGACCAAGTTTTCCGCGTTCTCTTCCAAGATGGCAATCCCAGTCCCTGTGCAATCTTACTTGAAGAAACTGCCTCTGCTTTTTTTTTTTTGTGTGTGCTCTTGCCATTCCTCTTTTTTTAGATAACCAAGACTTTTCCAGATTCAGTCTGTTTCTGTCCCTTGAAAGTTGTGTGGCTGCCTGTAAGAACAGACCCCATGCTATGCTTGGAGCAGTTCAGAGGATTTTTAGTCGGGTTGTCTTGATGCAATCCTACAGYGTTCCTTGTGTCCTTGCCAGTGCTGTGCCTCACTAATGAGGGACTGCCATTGTCTGGGATTTCTGTGCTCTTTCCAAGAGACAGGCAGGGCCAAATCCTGCCCAGCTGTGAGGCAGCTTTGCTGACTTGCCAAGGCTTTGCAGGATGCAGATAAGCACAGAACTTGATCCCACCTCATCTTGATAATTAGATTTGATACAGAAGTAATAATTTTGAACATTTATAAGAGAACAGCTTGAATTACCCATTATTATTATTATTATTAATTACTTAGATGCTCTTTTTTGCCTGGGGAAAGATGGTGAGTTGTGTGACTCTCAGGCTGGGTTTGGGTTGACCCAAGTGTGTCTATCTCAGCTCCCTAGCTGAGGATGTGAGCTCATTTGTAGTAATTAAAGTATGTCTGTCTGCTTTTTCGGGGATGCTTAATGCTTGGCTGCCTGGAACCCATGCATGTCTTTTCATGTTGGAGATGGTTTGGGAGCTCTGAGTCATGCCATAAACCAGAATGTACCTGGGGCGCTTCAGATGTACCTTGTGCCCTTGAAGAGAAGTGGGAGAGAAGCTATGTTGTCACTATCGATGGGGCTCCTTTGGATGCAAAGTATTGCTGTACAGCATTCACTCCTGTCTCCAGCTGGACCCTTGCATAGCAAGCCCTCTGAGTAGTGAAGCTTCAGAAGCATGCCTGAAATAGCAGATGGCTCTAGCATACAGCAGAAGAGTTTGGAGTACGTAAGACACAGCAACGGCCGTGTACGCAAAATGGAGCTGCTATTTGAAAATCTTCCATGCTGTGCTGTGAGTTGTGAGATGAAGGGGAGAGGAGACAGGGATCAGTCTCTCTTGCAAACCCTTTTTCCTTGTGGCTGCTCTGYACCCCACATTCCCAACTCAGGCTGAATCAGTTTAAAAGGGCAGTGGCAAATAATGCTGGCTGAGGGTGTACAATGCCGTAGTCTTAGATCTCTGCTCCCACTGACCTTGCTGCTGACCATGCTTGAAAGTTTAAAGCCAAAAGTGATGGGGAAGATGCTAGAGAAGTGTTGGACGGTGGTAGTAGGCGGCCAGGTAGGACAGAGGCTGGCACCAAAGTGCTCTCTGAAGAAGCTTTCAGTGCTGTAGATGCGTAGTCTAGACACTTTAGTTGTGGTGGCARGGGAGATCACATCCACCTGCTGGAAAGGTATTCCAGATCACTTACAACAGAGGAAAAAAAGCGTGACCAAGATTCCCTTTCTTAAACTGCAGTAAGCGGAGAAAGCTCATAAACCCAGAGACACTTGCCAGCAGAGACACTTTTCCTGCAGCCCATAAAAATGCCAGGAATGCAAGAGTGCGGGAATGGTCTGTCTTCAGATGAGATGAGATGACAAGAGACCAGGTACTCGATGGTGCTGCTTATCCAAAAGGAGCTGTTCAGACAACCTACTCGAGGCATCCTATGCTGTTGCGTTGCTTTATTTTGATCCGCTATCAGATTGTTCCTGCCTGTGGTTTTACTGCTATAATATTATCCACGGTGTTAGCCTCAAGGGTTTAAAATGGGCTTTCACTCCAACAGGTAACGTAAAGACACAACAGTGGGGGGATTTTCTGCTCATTTTTCCTCGGGGATTTTGGTATGACACTGCGGGCCTCAGCGACCTGCTATCTGTGCCTGGGACCTGTGGGCTGCAATCACATTATTGCTTGCTCTCCTGTGCTAATATTGAAGTTGCTCTATGGCAGAGACTATTCCCGGCATTTCCTTYCTGTGCTTGCTGTATTTTGCAAAAGCTTTGGCCTCACACGTTTTTTCCCTTGAYGTTGTGCTGGGCCCAGAGCGCAGGCGTTCGGTGCAGTTAGGCCAACGGGCAGTAACCTGAGCTGCTGTAGCTGGATTATGCTCAATTTTGGGCCCTCGTCTTTAGAAACTCTCTTACCTCTGTGGTCTGTGTAGGGGCTGTGAGTGCAATGCTGCTGTGGCCCTGGAGATATCAGCAGGATGCTATGGGACAAAACTCTGCATTTTGCTTTTGAAAAAGTTTAGCTTTTGTGTGGAACTTCCTGCACAAAGAACAGCACAAAAGTTGCAAATCAAGCATCGGGAAATTAAGAAATAAGGTAGTTTGAGCATCTTGAATCAAGCCGTTTGGGCACTGATATTATGAGTTACTCTTTAACGAGCGCATACTACTTTCTGTCCCCCTCACACCCCTCTTGGGACTCCCGTGTTGTCCAGTGCACTGGACAGCTGCCTCACGCGCGATCATTTGTTTTATCTTCCTGGTTCAGGATGGCCCTAGGGCCTTTTTTTGCGCTGTGTTATTTAAACCCTAGTCTGCTTGTTRCGAGTGCCTTACACACAGGACTGTATCTACCTGCCCAGCCCTCCTGGAAGAGAGGTTTTCTGCAGTGCACAGATGATGCTGGTCTCTCTGGCTAAGAGCCTCAAGAGCTCTCACTAACTGCTCAATCTGAGGCACTAGGGACCTGATAAAATTTTCAGAGGCTGTTCACCATTTAACTACCTTCTCCATCAGCAACCAAAGCCCTTACCCACTTTCTTGAGCTATAACAGGCAGGGAAAAAAAATGTGGCATGCAAGTGCAAAGGGGCTGCACAAGTTAATTTGAGCATCACAGTTGGAAAGTCAAATGCACATAACTGTGGGAAAGGAAAAGTTATACCTATKTTTTATATGTAATATCAGTTAGAGGTAGATACCGTAGCAAGCTTTCCGTTGTTGGCAGATATGCTCTGAACTCATAAAGCACAGTTGTAAGAAGGGTCTAATTGTGCGTAGCTTTTTTAGAGCAGTCGTGCTTTGAAGGTTACTATATTTGGGATGAGATAAGAGTACTTAAAGCTAGGTTACAAATTTGGGGCCAGTCCTTGAAATGCATGCCAAGAGATCCTTGTAAATGGATTTTGAAGACACTTCCTCTCAAAAGTTTTTTTTTGTTACAGTCTCATTATAAGAAGGAAAAAACATAAACACRTCTTTGAAAAGGCACAAAAAGATCTACTTTTGTAAGTAGTATCACTAAAAATAGAGCCATCGGGATTTGCCCAATTTAAWTTCTCTCCGGATTTTTATGTGTAACCCCTGGGAAGCTGAGGTTGTTGATCTGAGTGTTTCCAAAGCATGTTGGTCTCTTTGTGTATCTTTTGTACAGGAGCCGCTTCTGTTGTTAACGCTGTTTGCTTCCCGGTTTATGTGCTCGAGCCGAATTCCAGCTCGGGGTGGTTAAAGCTTTATAAAAGTGAGTTGAGCAGGGAAGCGACTCCACAGCTGATGGTGAAGCGCGCACATCTGTGACCCACGCTGTGCTCGCATGTTTAGTTTATTGTTAGCCTCACAATAAAGGACAGCACTGGTTTTTGTTCTGCTAAACAACTTTGATGGAATGAATTGTATAGAAAAAAGAACAGACGAAGGCGGGCTGTTATTTGCCAAAATGCTCTTTGTTTTAGCTGTGTTGTGTGGGATGCAGAGCTCCCAGGAGAGGACAGTCTCTTTTCCATGACAGCCAAGAAGACTTGATACGTTGAACGGGGAGGTAGAGACAGAGGTGCTGGAAGAAGAAGAGGTGAACAACTTCTGCAGCTCCTCTGCCCTTTTGGTTTGCTTGCTCTAACGGGCAGCCCTAGGCTTTCTCTTGGGCCACATCGCAGGAGTAGTGGCTCTGCTACACCAGTGAGTTGCACAGAAAATGTGGCTGGGACTGGTTAGTTTGGTTTGGCTCAAAGCTAGCATGCGCAGATAGTAGTTAGTGCTTTTATGGCAGTGTGATAATCATCCGTCTAGCTGATGGCTGGAGTGTAAAAGTCTCTGAGAGCTGTAAGAAGCTGAATGCTTAATATTAAGCATTTTGCTGGATGAGAGAAAATCACTTTCTCTCTCTCTCTCTCTCTCTCTTTTTTTTTTTTTTTTTAACTCTGCCCATATAATTGGGGAGCACGGGGTTCAAGTTCAAACTGATAATCTTATTTTGCTTTGCCTAAGCTGCATGACAATAGTCCCCTCGGCAAATTGAGCCATCAGCATCCTTTCGCTGTAATGGGAACCAATCTCATTAGAAACTGAGCTGGATTAGCGAAGAGTCCAATCTACCATACAGATACGCGTTCTGACCCCAGCAGGCCTTAAATGCCTTTTGTTCACTTCAGCCTCYCCTGCATTTTCCCATCGCCTGTACATCAGTGTGGTGGAGCTGATGGTGATCGTTTCTGCTCAAGGAAAGCCTGCGGGGAAGGAAAGTAAGTCAGTTGGGCAGTGTGGTATCTCAATATGTCTTGTACTTGATATGATTTAAATAAAGTGAGACATTGAAAAATCACTTGATTTAAGTCATAGGGAGTACAAGACTGATTAAGGTACCCATTTCAGCACACTGGAGATTAAGAGCCTCTCTTCTGTGGTTTGACCTGTGAGACAGAAGCAGAGCCTCTTCTGCCTCTTGGTTTGACCTGTGAGACAGAAGCAGAGCATCTTCTGCCTCTTGGCATTGTCCTCTTCTACAGATTAAAAAAAAGAAAATCTAGATGTATTTATACCAGCCTAACTAATATCTAGACATAGGGAGCTAATTATTTTTATTGGGGAAAAGAAAGACAAACCTTCTCACTGAAATCCTGTATTGGTTCCCTCTGTCCTTCTCAGTGATGGCTGTTGGCTCTTGCTGTGCATGGACCATCTAAGTTGCTTTATGAGGCAGCCAGGGCCAGAGYCTTATGCTGGCTCTGCATGCACCAGTGCCAGTGTGGGAGTAGCGCAGCCTGGCCTGTGGTGGGCTCTCAGGGGATGTAGTGCCGAGCTGTGCTGATGTTGCTGCTGGAGATGCTCGGTGCGTGCTTGTGTTGGCCCTCACTGGGTGCTAGTGTTGTGAATGCTGCTGTTGCCTGATGTTTGCTTGGCTTTGGGGACCCAGTTTTTATTTTCATATATGTAAAATGCGTATTTTCTCTCTCTCTCTCTCTTCTCTCATGTGTGTATATAAATATATATATATATATATACACCCCATATATAAATAAATATATTAAAAAATATGTATTTTCCTCTTTCTATATTCGCTGCAATTTTTCCTCTTTCTGAGATTGCTCAGCTCTGGGGAGTTAGAGAAACAGCCCTGGCTGGTTCCCGCTGCTCCCATGAGATGAAACCATGCTAAGAATGCAYGGAGAAGAGATTTACACAGCTTCCTGGGTTAAGAGCCGTTTTCTGGTCCTTAGCAGAGTTGCAAAGGGAGAAGGGATTTCCCTGTGTCTGGGGTACACATTTCTCTGACTTGGGGATATCACTTAGAGGTTGACTCCTGGCTGGAAGTCCATGCCTGAAGCAATCCAGGAGGGAGAGCGGATTGCAGACAGTGCTGGGAAGTGGCAACAGTGAAAGAATTAGGCTGGCAGTTGAGAGAGTCGCCTGTCAGGTCTGTGTTTTATCTGTGCTACTACCGCTACAGTTATTGTAATGATTTGTTGCTATTGATTAGCCTRAAGGCTAATGCTTAAGTTGTTTGAGGAGTCCTGACTTTGGTGGGTAATTTCATTTAAAGCAGTGTGGCAATTCACATGAGGGGAAGTTGGTTTCTCTTTATGTCCCCTCCTGATAGACATGAAGTTTTTTTTTAAACCCTTGTTCTTGCTAATGATATTTATTTAATCAGGATAATTAACACTGCTAARCTATAGCATCTCTCTCATCAGCCAGGCTGTAAATAGGAATTTTATGTAGCTGAAGAAACGGATCTGTGTTCTGTTCTTATTACATTTCTGGATAAGTTTTAAGATATCTCAGGAAGATCAGCACAGTGAAACGCCCTTTGACAATAGCAATCTCTTTTCTTCATGGTGCAGTCAGAACAAACATTCAGACCCTTTCCTTCTGGGATTGCTCATTTCCTCTCTCTCCTAAAATAAAAACAATACTTCCCCCAAACCACAACCTCTGCAGTGCAATGATGGACCCAGCCTCTTTCACCACGTCCCTCAGGCTTTGCACGGAACATTGTTTTCTGTTCTTCCTCCTCTAAGTTGCAACAGAGAGAAAGCAACAAAGAAACCCTTCTCATAGGCTGTTTTAGTGCTGTCAAAAATAATAACTAATGCTTACCCTGAATTTYGCTCAGTGTTTTTTCTTTCTTTCTTTCTTTTTTTTCTTCCAAAGGCTTCCATCCTTTATACTCATGGGAGAATGAGGTGCCTGGAAAAGAAATCACATTCACTAAAACAAACTATCATCAAGCAAACTGGAGGTACAGCCCTTGGGTCCTCTCAAGCCTGGGGCAATAGCCCCAGGTCTGCTTCAGCTATGAGGGGAGCATGTGGTTGAAGAAACTGTTACGGACCTCCTGYGTGTGCCCAGCTGCCCTACTGACCCCGACTAGGATGACTTCAAATAGTTTTGGGGCTGGGAGCTCGTACTTCCCCCTTAGTAACATTGCCTGTCTAAAGACTTTCTGATGTAGAAAGGTGAAGCAAAACATGCTTGATAGCACAAATCTTYCCCCCTCCTTGTAGATAGTGAATACTGGAGTCATTAGTAAGAGAATAAAATATCTGGAGGTGCCACCTGGTACATCTGAACCTGCACGTTTCCCTCGTGAGGGAGCTTCAGTGCAGTGTAAAATAACRCATGCTTTTGTCTGGGAAAGGCTGTGGATGAGGCTTGTGCCSTGTCCAGGTGATGTCCTCCCCCTGTGGCTGGAGTGGGAGGGGGCAGGCACAGATGATGCGAGGCAGTTTGCCAGGCAAGGGCAACTTGGTCACCTAGGATGGTGTGCCCTAAACTGAAACTGGGTAGATTTTTAATAGCAGAGTTATAGTCTACTATTACTTTCAAGAGTGTTTTTACCTGATCCTGTTTGTGACTAGTTGGATAAAGTTACTCCTGGAAAGGAAGCCTTCATTTACACTTCTGTTCTCAAACATTGCGATAACCTCAAGGAGCATCCAGAGGTTTTACCCACATCTGCAAAGCTTGCCAGCAGATCTTTTTGCTAAAACACTGCTTCGGCAAGTTGCTAGCCTGTCAGGCGTATGGTGGCTGCTATCCTGTGCCAGGCAGCAGACCCGGAGAGGGGCGAAGTTCCAGCTGGGACTGACGGGAGTGTTTTCTTTCAGCCTGGCYTGACAACATAGGGATTTGAGATGACCCCCTCCACTGTCCCTGTACCTTCCCTGCAGAGATGGTAGAGAATGAAACACTTCCAGCCCTTCCTTTACCCCTGGGGTGGTGTCCAGCTCTGTCCCCTCTGCTCCCTAGGCGAGTGTTTGCTTGGTCCAAATTTTACACATTGCCTTACAAAGGGGCAAATCAGTCCAGTGCATCTTGAGCATAAGAGACTTCAGAATTGGCTTTAACCTCAGACCTGTCCCTCTGTGAAAGAGTCTTCTGTTCATTTGAAAACCACTCTTTTGCTTTGGGGTTAGTGAGGGCTGCAGGTTGCTGTTAGCAGTGTGTTGGATGTTCCACAAGTATCCATGCCTGTTGGATGCCAGATTGCATTTTAAAGCCTCTCTYAGCCTTGTCGTTGTTGGAAATAGTACAAGGGTGCAGCTCTAGAGCGTATGGACACTGGGTGTGCTTGCCCAAGGGACCCAAGCTAGAAAATGGTGGAGGGAGATGGAGGCTGGTTAGATGTTTGACTTGTCCCTTGTTTCAGGGCCTTTCTAGCCCATGTCCTAGTGTACTTTTCTGGAGGAGGTGAGAGCTGCCTCCACCCCAACCCTGTGCAGTGGGGTGGAGGCAGTGCTGGCAGATGTGGAGGGAGCCTGCTTCTTTTCCCTGAACACTTGGCCTGGTGGTGTTGGGGCGAGAGTGAGGTCAAAACCCTTTTCTGCTCTTGAAGGAATGACTATCAAGGGACAATAACTTTCCATTTAGGGCTTTCATTTCCATTGGTGACAATGAGCCTGATTTGCATTGTAGAGAAGCTATCGTATTAATGGGGCCTGGCTCGTGTGATAGCAAAGCTCAGCTGTGCTCCAGCCCCCATGGGATATGCAGTGAGAAGAGGGTCAGGAGCTTTCTGAGACATTAGGAATGTGGAAAGCACACTTTTCACAAAAGAAATGTTCAGGTGGAAAGGCAGGGAAATACCCCTCTGATGGTATATTTAGAAAGATATAGAGCATGCAGGACATCAGTGGATACAAGCGGAAAGTTATTCTCCTGGGTCATCATCTGTCTAAGTCTTGCCTGGCCCCATCTGGGGAGCATCCAACCCTCCTGATGCCCAGCCAGCAGGAAGCTTTGGAGGCTTCTGTACATTTTGAATGATCTGGTGTGGGCCATTTGTTTATTACTCTAATGGCTTGTTCATGCTAGTGTTTCAGTGATAAATCGGTGTTGGTGTTTCTAATGATGCATTTTAGGACTACTTTGGAAGTTTTAAAATCTACTCCAGTAAGATAAGGCTGCAGGTAAAACACCTTGGATATTTGCTAGGAAGATGGGTATGGTGCTTTTCGCTTCTGACTTAACTCTAAATTTTCTAGCTTTACTTGAAAATTGTAACATTTCCTCCTCTTCTCCTTCCAGTTTTGGATTTCAGTCAGATTTCCAAGTAACATGTTCAAGCACACTCAAATTTATTAAGAGTAACTCAGTTACTCAGTATTGATCATCTGTGGCTGTACAGACATTTACCATTGAGAATAAATACCAATAGCATGATTTTGCAGACAGAGAAACTGAGGCACAGATCATGCCATCAGCAATGGGATTCCTTTTTATTTAACTATACCAAAGACACCTTTACCTCACCTGAATGTTCCTTTGGACTTCTGGGGATGCTTCATCTGACTTGCGTTACGTCTRTATCTGAGTACATACCCTAGGATTGTTGGTTCCTCTCCGTTTACCCAAAAAGGTCCAGACAACTAGCTTAAAATAGACAAATCCTGCTTGAAATCACTAAGCTGGGCAGCAATAAAGCTGACATCCTGATTTCCAGCCCATTTCCTGTGCCATATTTAGTTCTTAGCACTTTGTTGATACACAGTGGAGATACTTCCTAACAGGATGGAGAGGTAGGGAACTGGAGTACGCTCTGTTAGTGTCCTTACAAGTACAGTTTACCCAGTGGATAGCTAGCCTTGTAATTGCTTCAGCATGAGGAATGGTAGGTAATACTTCTTGTGTGGCTCTGATGGAGTTAGACTAGTGCTCACTAGCTTCAAAACTAAATTTCTGTCCTCTTCCTTTTAAAACACTGGTGCAGATGCTAAAGAATAACTCTGATCCTTTTGTACCCTACTGATCGCTCCATTATGTTATATAATGACCAGTTCTGCCTTCCTCCTTCCTTCCAACACAGCAGGGAAGTAGGTGTAATAGAAGAGACTGAGGAAAAATCCCTACAAAACCCTCTAAGGCTTTGCTCCCTTTCCTTTCATGGACTCGAGCTTATCTGTCTCAGACTCTGCAGCATGAGGACACTCATGTAACAAGCCTAATGAGCAAACCTGGAAGAGACTGACTTCAGTGGCTTAAGATTAGTGCATTTTTGACTACTTTTTTATTTTATAGCCTAGTGATATTCACTAGTTGTTTTGATGTATGTACCATCTTCTATCCTTATAATTGCGGTGCCTCTTTCTGCAAGCAAAATGGCATTCATGCAACCTGAGGATTTGTTTTCTTGGGCGTTGCAAAACGAACTAGGTATAACTACTGCAATTAGGAGGTGATGGGCTAATCTCATTAGTGGATGGAAGAAAACATTGGGGTCAGTGGGTTGGATAATGAAATCTGAAGATAATTTTGATGTGCCAGATGGCCTGGCATAGTGGTTGCCCTAATTTGGAAGGAAAGAGAGCCAATAGTACCTTGGAAGAACAAAAGCCGTAGCAAGAGGCATGTGGTTTCTCTGAGCTAAAAAACTGTTTCTCTGATGTCCCGGTTGAGTGCAGGCCTGTGGGAGTCATCCAGGCCTGCTGTGTTTTTTTGGCCTTTTGGGCCTATTTTGGATAGAAGGCAGCCAGTAAGAGAAGTCCTCCCATAAAAGTTAATGAGGCATTGACAGTACATTGCTGTACCAGTGGCTCGGCAAGAAGAAATAATCCAGACATCTCCATCTCGCTTGTCTGGAAAAGGCTGATAATTTAAATTATCTTTGTTCTTTAGGGCAGGTTATCTTCATGGCATCCCCTTTCCCACAAATGTAGAGTTAAGATTCATAAATCCTGATATTTGTTTCCTGGRACAAGACTGTAGGCTCTTCCAGTGTAATGCTTTACTTGGGCTCAGTTTCTCGTTTTTTGGGGTCAGTCCTTTCATCCCCACTGAAGTAGACAAAAAACATTGGTTATGTGGCTAAAAAAATACAACAGCTAAAAATAATAATCACAATTTTCAAAAGTGCATGCTCTGAGATAGAAATGCTTTTTCGCCTTGGCCCAACGTGAGATACTTCTAGCAGATTCTTCTTCCAGAAAGGTTTCYGTTTGGGCATGTTCATTTCAGTTCATCTCCAGGGTGCTTGGCATTGAACAAGCAAACTGTAAATGGAGGTACTTCACATCCTGGGTCTCTCTGCAAGACTGTAGCCCAAGTGATTCTCCAAAGGTAAATAGGAGAAAGTTAGGTGCAGTTGTCCTCCTTCCTGCTTTGCTCCATGCTTGACGTGAACACTCATTTACCCCCACCAATATTTTTTCCTAGAACTGAACAATGAGCAGAATTTGCCAAGCTTGGCTGTATTGCATAAAACAAGAGCAGAGGAAATCCAGCTGCATATGTAGCCACCTTTCCTGGCAGCACTCTAGTGCTATTTTTTACTTTTTAGTGAGCATGAGATGCGGGAAGAGGCCATTGCTGGGCTCTGGGCCATAGCAGCAACTCTACTGATTAGTGCTCAAGCTTGGAACAGTCTGATAAAAGCTCTTAGTTCTTTAAAGCAGTGTCCAGAATAGTAGCCAGACTCATTTGGCTGTTAAATAATGAAAAGTGTACTTGTGATAAAAATCCGTACTGAAAAATATGCTTGTAACTGGGATGCAGCCAGTCAGTGCTCTGTATCTCCTGGTGAGAGGGAAAGGAGGAACATTTTCTTTGCAGTAAATTAGCATGTTTAGTATTATGAAAGCTTAATGGGCCGAATCTTTGGTAAATGTAAAATATCATAGATTTGACAGCAGTGATGCTGCACTGATAATGATGGATTGTATACAACCTGATAGTAGCTCAAGAGTGCAGATTACTGGATAAACATAGCTGAAATGCACCCCTAGGATCCTTATGGACTCTAATTTTTCAGCCCTTATCTGGGCTCATATTGATATCAAACCTAGCACTTATTATATACACCAAAAATGCCTTTTGCACTGGAGCACTTCAAAACAATATATACAGTTCTGCCACTGCCAAGGTAATGTCTTCCTACGAGTGCACAGTGTGTTGGAAGTAGAATTTAATGTGAAAGCATTAATTTGGCAGGTGTCTTCCTCCTCATGCAAAGGTCTTAGATTCAGCTACTGAAATGGCCCCAAGAAGGAGAGCCAACTGCCTGGCGGTCCAAAGAGCGAAGGCACTTAGCAGCAGCAGGGAAAGTCCCCGAGGAGACGCAGCTGCGGGGCAAGCCACTATAAATCACCGTGGCCCCCGCTGGCAGGCAGAGCAGAGCGGAGATTGATGGGATGGGTGAGGGAGCAGAGACAAGGAGAGTTCAAGCATCACCCTGACCCGCATGGAGGAAAATAGCCTCAACCCTCAGCAAGGTTTGATTGAAGCCTGCTGTTCCCCTGAAGGGGAAAGGTCAGGCTCTGCTTTGTCAGGCACCCTCAAACAAAAACCCTGTTTATACAGGACCCACCCTCGTACCTTGTGAGGTGGAGGGTAAATGGGCTTGGAGATGTTGAATGCTCTTCTCTCCAGTAATGTTTGTGTGAAAGAGCAATGGAAATTCAGAATGGGCTGGCAGTAAAAGCCTGGATGCAAGTGGTCAGGGAAAAACCCCACATAAACATTAACTGGAATTAGTCTCCTTAAGTGTTGTATTAATGATCCAGAAATGATGATCTTCAGCACTTTGGTTTCYCTTCAGGAGTGGTGGGATATGTTGGAGGGTGGCAGCTATTGCCAGCACATGCTTGAAATTACACCTCATGTGGTGCGCTGCGGTGCGTGTCCCCGCRCAGCTGCAGACTGAGTGCAGCGCCGGGTGCTGCTGCTGCCTGGAAGAGGAGGGTTCCACTCTGCGTTACCAGCTCTGTGCCATGCGTACCTGCAAGGTCCCAGGGCAAAGCTTTGCAAGCCCTGATGGCTCAGCTGGAAGTGAGATGTAAATATACCATGTACTGCAGACCTGTAGTCCAAGGGGCAATCTTCTAGACCAGAGGCATCTGAACTCACAACGCTGGAGGTCTCTGCCAAAAAAATTCACCTCTCTCCCAGGAATCCTCTTTCTTGAAGGTCCCCTGACATGTTAGCAGGGAATAGCTGCTGGCCATCTGAACTGTTGAGGTGACGTATTCCCTGCCACAGCCTTCCGGTGACTGTGCCCCCTGTGACATGATGGACACTTGTCCAAGCATTGAGTGATACAAATATGTRGGCCTATCACAAGTGTATACCCACTTACATGACAGAAATATGGATATTGGAAATTGGATATGGCTCCCAAGTCCTGTCCTGCATCTGGTTTGTGCTCCCCTGGTTAGAAATGCTGTTTGAGAAGAGGCACTACCAGGGAAGCCCTGGGGAGACCACGTGACTTGGTCTAACTGAAACTCCTATATGAACTATCTCTCCTATTTACCAAAAAAAAACCCAGCTAGCAGTTCAGGAGCCAACACACGTGTGACTTGGATGTTCCCATCACACGAGTGTGGGTGTGGAAACAGCTTCACTCATCTGATTTTTAATGTACCACCAGACRTCTATCAGAGCCCTTCCAGCTGCTTTCCAACCTCTCTCCTCCCYTTCTGCCCTGACACAGAGGAGAAGCTGAACCGAGTACAGTTCAGCCAGGCATGGGCARTCTGGTACCCCTGCTCCACTCCTGCCTGGCTTTTATCTATCTGAAAGTTACCAGTACGGAATACATTGATTAATGGCCCAGTAAATTAACTGGCAGCTGCTGCAGGTTGCTTTGCAGCTAATGGTTGCAAAAAGCTGTTGGAATGGAAAAGCGTAACCAAGTGCCAACTTACTAGGCTGTGACAGTGTCTGCTGTGCGCCAGACTTTTTCCAAACAGGAAGGAAAACAAAGACGTTTCACTGAGCAATGCTGCCGACAGACTGACTCACAGCCGGGGTGGAGGGAGAGGCGTAAAGCCCCAAACTAGGGGGAAAACCCAAATGTGTAGTTTGAACACAAACTTGGTGTTTGAGGACAACTTTTCAGATAATGCAGTCTTCATCACAGGATTGTAAGTTAAAATTGTGTTTGATTCCATTTTACAGTTGATTATATGGTGTTTCATGTATTGTGGAGGAGACCAAATTCTGCCCAAAGCCCAGCCTGTGAAAGTCTTTCTGCTGCTCTTTCTTCTCAGTTTAAGCAAGGCAGCATAGGTGCAACTATAAAGAAAGTATAGACTGCAGTTTTGCCAACTGCTGCTGAGGCACCAGCTTTTCCCAGCTCTCCAGAAATCACTTTCTGATCAATAATCAGAGCAAAAGCTAGCAAATACAGCCTATTCCCTATCTATGACCAGTCAACAGACTGCTGGTGTTAAATATCAAAAGCAAGAAGTTGTCGTTGTCCTGTGACAAATCTAGGTTCTGGTCTGTGTGGGAAAAGAAAAGTGCCATCAAGAAAGAAAGAAAAAAATTAGACTAGCTGATTACACATTGCATGAAATAAAAGATAYAGTATGTTTTTAAAATGTTATTGAGAGCCTCCCCTCATTTGCCTGATACATTCGGTCAGCTCCTTTGTCTGAACCCCATTATTTTGTTTCTCTGGTTTTGTAAAAGGAGTTAATGAGGCTTGTTTGGGTTTTCTAGGTTTTACAGGAAATACAGTAAAATGCCTTGCTCTCCTCAGGTCAGAGGTGGTTGGTTGTGGGCAAAGGCTGCTTTGCAATGACCTGGGCCTTCCTGGACTGGGGAACTGGCATTTAGCTTCCTCCACCTTTGCTGTTTTTGCATTTCCTTACTGGGCAATAGAGAGGGAGAAGCAGCCCTAGAAGTCAGTTCATCCCAGCAGTCTTCAAAATGCCAAGACTGTATGTAGGATCTTAGATCTTAACTTCTTGGTTGATTTTGGTGCGAAGTAGAGATTTTAAAGCAGGACTAAAGAGCCTAAATATCGTATTGAATCTGGGTCTGAGCTCATGCCAGCTGAGCTCAGTGGATGGTTTTCCTTCCCAGTGATGGTAATGGGACAAAACTTCACTATAGGAGTCTAATTTTATCAAACAGGACATCTGATTTTAAGGCTTCTGTGATTAAAAGTGCTGCAGCATTGTAGTACAAGATCTTCCTCTGCTGGTTCAAAGCTGTTAAAACAGAGTTTGATGGATTGAACTTTATATTCATAAGAGCTGTCCTGTTCTGCATTCAGGGGCAAAGGGAAATGCTACAGCAGTTATGGAAGGGACCTACAGAGAGCAGGTTCCCAGTCTGCTCCTGGCTCTGTGGCTCTTTCCCCACTGCTTGACCTGTTGTCACTCTGCCCACCATGGGAGAATGTCTGCCTTCATGTGAGAAGGCTTCTGTATGGGGATATAAAATACCTGAGAAGTGGAAATAGCTGCAATGTGCTGCTGATTTACCTGGAGCAACTGTGAACTGTAGTCGTTCCTAGGGAGGAGCAATCTGACCAAGGCACTGTGGAGCAAAGTTTTTGGAGGTAAGAGTCAGAGACGCAGCAAGGCAAGCATCTGCTCACTTGCTGGATGCTAAGGATTCTTCAAAGAGCAATGAAAGACCTAGAATATTTCACCTAAAAGACATCCCTGTGACCTTCYACACACATTGTACCTCCAAGGTTGTTGACCAGTAGGATGCAATATAGGAAAATAATGTTAACTTTACTATTTTGTTGGATCACCAATTCTCTGCCAGAGTGTATCTGCTTTTGCTCATGCCATTTCACTGGGTGCAGTTAGTCTAGGGAGCAGCCATCTGGCCTCAAAGGGCTCTGACTGAAAGAGTGAGTGTGTGTCTGCTCAGAAATGAGGAGCATTGGCAGTGCAGTTTGTGTGCTCTGTGTCGGCAGCTCTGATAAAAGCTATYGTCTCTGCCCACAAGCTTGCTTTCCTTCCATCCACAGACAATCCCAACTTAATGTTGCTGCTGCTACTCAGRGTGAAAAAGCAGTGTAAATGCATTCAAGACTCAGTGGCTCCAAAGGAAGATACTCAACAGGAATCTTTCCCAAAATCTGGGAGAACTTTGAATTCAGCCCTCAGTTCATCTTCCCTAGGCACTCAGTCCTTTAGCACTACCCCTAAAAGATTAAACACTGTTCTTCTGTTTGGAAGGCCAGAAGAGTTTGAAGTGCTGAAGGAAAGGAGAAAAGCATCCCAGTGGCTAACCCAACAGATCTTTACTTATACACAGCCATGCCTCACATGGGCTTATTTGAAGACAAGCTTGCAGCCCTCATGTTTGCCTTGTCTTTGCATAATGTATGACTTGTCTTARCTAAACAACATAAATTGGCTGTGTTAAATTGCATTTGTGCCTGTTTCTGATGGGTTTAAGGTGCCTATTTCAAGTGGCCATAGAGAAAGATGAGTTACTTACACCTTGTTTAAATGGCCAGCACAGGCTCGCTGCCCCTAAGTAGTCCAGATTAGTGCATAGCTGAGAGAGTTCTGGCACAGGGCCATGAGGACAGATTATTCACTGTACTTTGAAAGGGTGTTGGGTTTCTGGAGCTGACCTTTTGGGTGGATAAATGGGAGGATTAGCTGCTAAGGAAGCAATTATCCACTCTCTATAATTAATATCTCCTTCTTTATTCTCTGGTGTTACTTGACCTGGAACCAGAACCTGTTCGTGTTGCCAGCTTTTTGTAATTACCACCTTTAAAAGGAGGGCTACAGTACCAGGCGTTTAGAAGTCAGTGTGGAGAGCAAGAACACAAGGGTGAAGTTATTGAATCAAGCTCCAGTGTCCAAAACAATGGGGAATGGGATGATTAAAGACTGTAGTTTTATCCCTGAGGTAACTCTCTACCCTTTAATGCCACTGTGTCTTTTGACATGAAGATCAAATATGCTGCTATTCTTCTTAAACAAAGCCTGCCCTGTCAATAAAGCAAACAGGTGCCTAATGCTTCTGCACTTGCCTTTTTAAAGGTTGCCTTTCCCATTAATTTTACTGTTTTCAGCTGTCACAGTTTAAAATGTCATCTTGATCAGGTGCAACTAGAGATTGTCACTCTAGACTAGCATTTCCTATTTACAAACCCAGACAGATATAGTCAGATGTTGATATCATCATTCCAAGAGGAGGATGTATTCATTTTGTCCTGCTTTAAAAAGTAATCTTGAATTCCTTAGTTATCTTCTGGTCTATTTTGAGATATTTATAGTGCCCAGTGCTATTGCAGAGGAGGCTGAAACTCAAAAAAAAAAAAAAAAAAAAAAAAAAAAAAAAAAAAAAAAAAAAAGATTTCTGGGAGCACTCAATCTGGGTGTGCATCTGGCTGTTCTTTTTAAAGGAATTTGATTTTTAAGAACAGAGCAATAGCTCAGCCAAAATTCAGATCACTGTCTTTCCCGAAGCATTCTAGTTAAACTCTCAAAAGTTAAAATCACTTTTGAAAAAAAGCCTAAGGAAAATAAGCTTATAAAATATGTAGATATAAGGTTAATATTTAACTTTTTAAGTTTCTAAAGGGATTAGATGGGGGTTTTAAAATATGCTTGTAAGTTGTTCAGTTTTCTCTCGGAGATTTGTTGCAGGTTCTTACTTGAAGCTCTTGCTGAGGATTAATGTCCTGTCCCTATGGGTGTGCTTCATTTAAGCATGATAGGTAGGAGTTAGTTCTCCCCTTCACTGTGTTTTGAGATGAAGGGAAATCACAATTAAAAATTAAGAACAATTTAATCTTTTTATTGGATACATATTTGATAACAAGACAGCAAGACTTCAGGTTGTGCTATCTGAATGCCAAGGATTATCAAGGAGATTGTCACTTAAGTGAAAAGTCATTAGGGGAATGCCACCTGGTTTCAGTGCATGATGAGGTTTGAGTAGCCAAGGAGGACTTTGCACAGCACATAGGTAAACAGGAGAATCACATAAATGCATGGTTAAATCATGCACAGCAATCCACTTGTGGGATTATCTTCCTGCCTACCACAYACACAAAGTCAAAACAAACTAAAAAGGGTAGAACGCTTGCAGTGTAGAACTTACTGTGCAGAGGAGAAGACCTCCAAAGTTGTCTCCSAGGGACCACATCTGATACAGAGCCAATCTGTCAAATGGTCTTCTGTAGAGCACTAACTCTAGTAAACTAGCACCCAAGAATCTGTTTACTAGGGCTTGAGTGAACAGAAAGTCTCTTTGGATGGTCAGAAATAAAGCAGAAGAATTCCATTTGTGACCTACAGTCTCCCTGATTGTGCAAGGGAGGCTGAGTTCCCAGGGAAAATACCTTCCATGGCTGCTGCAGACACTAGAAAATACCATATTTTGGTAGAAGAGGGTCTCTTAACTGCTACTAATACTGTAGTATCCTTCTCAGAGTTGTGCCCCTACCGCTGCTTTGGGAGGAAGATGCAGGTTTGTTTGTCTGAGCTCAGTGGGAGAACAGCTGAATTAGCCTGACTTAACCCAGTACAGTTTGAGAACCTGGGGACTGCCATAATATCCTTAGGGCAAATTGAACTTACAGATAAACATTGACAGTGCAGATTCAGAAGAAGAAAAACATGCGGGGAATGTGAAAGCCAAATAGCCTGTTGCTCTTGTAGATTAGTAAGATGCTGCCTTTTATTAAAGCAAAGAGGTCACTGTGTGTTGTTGTAAAGGCTGTTTGTTTTGATTTTCATGACACACAGGGAAGAGTCTGCAAGGAAGCTTTAATTAATTTTTAGTTATCTCTGATTAARCTGATTCAAGTCAAATAATAAATTAACTTAATACAAATAATCTGTTAATTGACCATGACTAGGTAGTAGTCATGATAGTTTATAGTACTCATAATTTCTTAGTTCCTGTGTAGTACTTGCACATCCTGTGCCAACACATCTTTTCCTATAGCAGGCCAACTCCAGTGGATGCTTCTGCCTTAATGTGTTCAGACCAGAACATTCTTTTGAAGTGAATTTCCTCTATGTCAGTTCATATGGTGTATAGCTGTCTCTGTAAGTCCTGTTGGCCAGAAATTTCCATTTGGAAAGAAAACTCAAATCCCAGTGATGGGAGTTGATATTTGACCTCCCTAAGTTGCCAGCAAAACAAAAACATGTGATCCCGTGGTGCCTGCTGTTTTGTATTCCCACTGGTGATGCCTCCCAACACCTCAATGCCACTGTGGTCTCCTGTTTTCTACTCAGCTCTTCCAGAAGGTCTTTTTGATTCCTTTTGACATGTGCAGCCCTCTACTTGCCTCAGTGTTAATTCTGCAGTCTCTCTCCCTCCAAATATTCAACAGTTGCAAATTGTGACATTTACTTTAAAAATAATCATTACTTGTAATGAGAAATAAGTAAAGTTAGAGTTAATTCAYTTTGTATTTGGGTGTATGATCTGTTAGTGGTACTCAAGATACCTCTGAATTTTTTCACAGGGGTTAAAATACACTTTAAAAGTAAGTAAAGGAGGGATTCTCCCATAATCCCCTATCTCCAGGAGATGGAGCTCCAAGAAAAACGCTAAGTACTGTTGCATTTGGAAGTTAAATTGCTAAGGTTAGCAACACTAATTCTATGTTTCTGGCTGGGAAGACTTGTCAACGGCTCAATTACCAATAGTTAATCTCATTTCTTATTCAAGAAGTGTAGTGATAGGAACTGTGAGGAGAAAAATACACTCATTTGCCTCAGCTAGGGAGAGTCTGGGCCTGTATCCAGTTGTGAGTAATGGTTGCTGGAAACAAGGCATGAGCCCTTAACGAGAAGAGTAATTAACTATTAGTGTAGCTTATGAAGATATGCCRCAGATTTTTGCATGCTCAGAGCTTTTGAACCCAAAATATAGGAGCTTACTGAGTGAATACTTCTTTTTGAAGTTACTGAGCTTAGTGAAGGATCTGTTGCATGAGGACCTAAGACCTACATTATGGTGGCGGTCTAGCTAAAAAGGCTTAATAGCATAGCCTGGCTTTGAAATCTCAGTAATTGGGTTGCATGCATGGATGTGAAGTTAGAATTTGATCTTTACTGATTAAGAACATTTATACTGAAGGGACCCTACGCATTTGGAATTTGAATAGAACGACCGCTTTTGGCTCTGACAGCTTTCAAAAGTCCTGAAAGAGCTGAAACCCTTCACTCAGGAAGAAGCTGCCGATCCTGAATGCTTCTCCTCCTTCCCAAACTTGCCTGACTATGCCCTGCTGCAGTGTTCAGGAAAGCAGGGCTTTGCCTGAAAAGGCTCTTTCCTTGCTGAGTGGCAGCTGGCTGCACACACCGGCAGCATAACGGCATCCTGGTTTGAGAGCTGAGGGGAAGAAATCTAGCCCARGTATGAGAGTGTGTCCTTGGATCTCTTCCTGCTGTTATTTAATAAAAAAGTGGAGAGAGAAAAAGAAGTTCAGGTTTGCTCTGAACTTTCTCRGAATAAAATTGTAGCAGTAACAAGTGTTAGACTCCAGGGCTAGACTTTGTGAAGAGACTCATGGAGGGTTTTGCTTCTTGAGAGAGGCTGTGGTTTCACCTTAGCCTGAAGAAGTTACCAAATGGTTCAAAGCTGTTTAGCATGTGGCTGGACAAAAGTGTCAACTCTGGTAGAGAAAAACACCTTACTTCAAAACATAACACCAAGAGACATTCACTACATTTATTTTAAATAAAAATGAAAAGTTCTCTAATTTCTTTTTCTGTGAGATTTTTTTTTCAGGTTTTGAACCTGGAAATTCCAAATAAGAGCAGAATTTTCAGAGAAAAATCAGCACCAAAAACCAAAGCTTTTGCTCCAAAAGCTGTTTTTTCTTTTGGGAGGAAAAGAAAGAAAAGAAGAGRAGAAAAACAGACAGTGATGCACACAGTTGCCTTTTTTCATACCTGTCTAAGACAGGTAGAGGACTTTGATCACACRGAATTTTTAAGTCACATGGGAATTTTTAAGCCAACACTAAATAGCGCTGGCTATAAAAGATGTACCTTCAGACTGAAGAATAATTTTCACTTGTGCAGGCAGAAATGTTCAGATATATTCAGCTGAAGCATTGACTTTGTTTTTGAGGTTARACTGAACATATACCCCAATAATAATCAATCTAGGGATAAAATTAAGTTAACACGCAGCTTCGTGCTGTTGGAAATGCTTGGAATTGTTTCTTTTTCTGAAGATAAGTAATGTAGAAATCAAGATGTGCTTTTGCCTTCAGAAAAAAGAAACAGAGACCTGTTTCTGTTAGTGCCAATATTGCTGTTTTGTAATGTTGTTTTCTGACATGTGGGAATGCTTTAGCATGCAGGTGATTCTTTGAAGTGCTGAGTCCAATCTTTGTAAACTGTAACTCTCCCTGGATTTTATTATTCATCATAGATTTTTGGGAATAATATACTCCAATCCCATTTAGGATCTGCATGAACTACAGTAAGTACTAAAGAGTATGCCTGGGAGATTCTTGCTGTACCATYGTTTCTGGTATATCCTGTTATATGTTGGTTTTGACCTTAATAGTAATCTAAACAGTGCAAGGGTGGTTTGCTAGTCTGTCATACTGTCAGATTGGTTCACTAGCACTTTCCTAAAAAGGTTGTGGGGAATTTCTGGAATTAGATATAGGAATACTGTCATGGATGGTTATGTGCTTTTTAGGAGAGAGAGGCCAGGAAGGCRAGGTGGTGGAGTTGCTCTTTATGTGAGAGAGCAACYGGAATGCATCGAGCTCTGCCTAGGGGTGGAGGAGGAGGCATTGAGTGCTTATGGGTAAAGATCAAAGGACATGARGGACACTGTTGTGGGTGTCTACTACAGGCCACCTGACCAGGAAGAGGAAGTCGATGAGRCCTTCTATAGACAGCTGGAGGYAGCCTCAAGATCACAGGCCCTGTTTCTCATGGGGGACTCCAACCACCCTGACATCTGCTGGAGGGACWACACAGCAAGGCACAARCAGTCCARGAGGCTCCTKCAACRCATCGGTGATAACCTCTTGTCACAAAGGGTGGAGCAGCCTCTGAGGAAGGGTGTCCTGCTGGACCTTGTCCTTACCAACAGAGACTAGGGACTAGTTAGAGATGTGAAGGTGGGGGGCAGCCTTGGCTACAGTGACCATGAGSTGGTGGAGTTCAGGATCCTGCAGGAAAAAAGTAAGGCAACAAGCAGGACTGCAACCCTGGACTTCAGGAGAGCGGACTTTGGGCTCTTCAGAGACCTACTTGGTGGAATCTCATGGGTTAAGGCCCTAGAAGGAAGGGGGGTCCAGGAGAGCTGGCTAGTATTCAAACATCACTTCTCCAAGCTCAAGAGCGGTGCATCCCTGTGAGAAAGAAGTGCAGCAAAAGGGGCAGGAGACCTGCATGARTGAGCAAGGAGCTTCTGGCCAAATTCAGRCAGAAGAAGAAAATACACARAACGTGGAAGAGGGGACAGGCCACTTGGGAGTATTATAGGAATGCAGCCAGAGTATGTAGAGATGTGGTGAGGAAGGCTAAGGCCCAGTTGGAATTGAGTCTTGCAAGGGATGTCAAGGACAACAGGAAGGGCTTCTTCAAATACATCAGCAGAAAGAGGAGGGCTAGGGAAAGTGTGGGCCTGCTAACTGAATGGGGTGGGGGCCCTGGGATGCAGAGAAGACAGAATTATTGAATGCCTTCTTTGCTTCAGTTTTCACTGCTAAGGGCAGCCCTCAGGAATCCCAGAGCCTGGATGTGAGGGAGAAAGTCTGGAGAAGGGAAGACTTTCCTTTGGTGGAGGAGGATAAGATTAGAGACCTTCTGGGCAGGCCAGACATCCACAAATCCATGGGCCCGGATGGGATGCACCCACAGGTACTGAGGGAGCTGGCAGATGTTGTTGCCAGGCCACTCTCCATCACCTTTGAAAAGTCCTGGAGAACTGGAGAGGTGCCTGAGGACTGCAAGAAAGCCAATGTCACTCCAGTCTTCAAGAAGGGCAAGAAGGGGAACCCAGGCAACTATAGGCCGGTTAGCCTCACCTCCATCCCTGGAAAAGGGATGGAACAGCTCATTCTGGATGTCATCCCCAGGCATATGGAGGAAAAGAAGGTGATCAGGAGTAGCCAGCATGGATTCAGCAAGGGGAAATCCTGCTTAACCAATCTGATAGCCTTCTCTGATGGAAGGACTGGCTGGGTAGATGAGGGGAGAGCAGTGGACGTTGTGTCCCTTGACTTCAGCAAGGCTTTTGACACTGTCTCCCATAACATCCTCCTAGAAAAGCTCAGGAAGTGTGGGTTAGACGAGTGGACAGTGAGGTGGATGGAGAACTGGCTGAAAGGCAGAGTTCAGAGGGTTGTCATCAGTGGTGCGGAGTCCAGCTGGAGGCCTGTGGCTAGTCCTGGGTCCCATCCTGTTCAACTTCTTCATCAATGACCTGGATGAGGGGACCGAGTGCCTCCTCAGCAAGTTGGCGGATGATCCCAAGCTGGGAGGAGTGGCTGACACACCTGAGGGCTGTGATGCCATTCAGAGAGACCTGGAGASGCTGGAGAGCTGGGCGGAGAGGAACCTCATGAGGTTCAACAAGGGCAAGGGCAGGCTCCTGCACCTAGGGAGGAATAATCCCATGCACCAGTATGCAGGTGGGGTCTGRCCTTSYGGAGAGCAGCTCTGCAGAGAAGGACCTGGGAGTGCTGATGGATGACAGATTGACCATGAGGCAGCAATGTGCCCTTGTGGCCGAGAAGGCCAATGGTSTCCTGGGGTGCATTAGGAAGACTGTTGCCAGCAGGTGGAGGGAGGTGATCCTGCCCCTTTCCTCAGCCCTGGTGATGCCTCATCTTGAGTACTGTGTCCATTTCTGGGCTCCCCAGGACAAGAGAGACATGGAGCTACTGGAGAGAGTCCAGCATAGGGCCACAAAGATGATCAGAGGGCTGGAGCACCTGCCATATGAGGAACGGCTGTGAGAGCTCAGTCTCTTCAGCCTGGGGAAGAGAAACCAGAGGGGGATCTGATCAATGTGAACAAGTACCTGAAGGGAGGGTGTCAAGGGGATGGGGACAAACTCTTTTCAGTTGCCCCACGTGATAGGACAAGAGGCAATGGGCAGAAATTGAAGCACATGAAGTTCTGCCTGACCGTGAGGGGGAATTTCTCCCCTGCGAGAGTGACAGAGCACTGGCACAGGTTGCCCAGAGAGGTTGTGGAGTCTCCTTGTCTGGAGATCTTCAAGGCCCGCCTGGATGCAACGCTGTCTACCATGCTCTAGGTGACCCTGCTTGAGYAGGGAGGTTGGACTAGATGATCTCCAGAGGTCCCTTCCAACCTTATCCATTCTGTGTTTCTGTGATTCTGTGAATGTGGGGTGCATAGTCTTGTTTGGAGGCTAAGAGAGGTTAACAATATAACTATGGCCAGGCTATGCCAACTGTCTCATGTCCTGAGACTGGGACCTGCAACTACTTACTCCTTACTMCTTACTACTGTATGTTACACCACAGGGTCTGGCTCTACCTTACTTTGCTTGAGGGTGTTCAGGAAAAACTGGTGATCAGTGTGTGCCTTCTTGTCCTCCGATAATAAGATGTGTAAAGCCAAAAGAGGAGATACTAGAGTCACTATCTAGGCCTATATTTACCTGAGCTGGATGATTGCAAGAAAGCTGGAGTCTACATTTCAGAGAGGATATGCTGAAACCTCAGTTATAGGTAACTATAGGTCTGACCAGCTCTTGCAGAAAAGGTCTCTTTTAGGGAAAACAACAGGCAGGATCAGTCATACAGCATTCCTGCAAAGGCAAATGGGCAAAAATATATAACAGTGTGCACACAGACACTAATATCTTATTARTATGTTTTTCTTTTCAAGAGCTATGTGGGCTTGGAGTTGTTTTTTTGTAGCTATTAGCTCTAATGTGCTTGTCCTCTCTGGAAGGAGGAGCATGACCTGAGGGCTCTTCTGGCCCRTCTCTTATACGGCAGTGTGGAGAGGCAGCATCTCCTGATAATGTTGCTTATTCACAGAGCCAGGCTGCATAGGAAACAATTCAGTGCCCTGCAAAGCATAGAGCAGGTATCTCAAGAGTCAGCCATACCTAATAGCTGCCATGCTAATGTTTGCCACTCTGCAAGCATTTGCAGGTGCTGACGTTTATTCCTGCTGTTTCCATGGCTGGAAGAAGGGGGATTTTTTTTTTTTACCCCTTCTTATTCAGTGTGCTAGTGCTCGGCCCCTTGTTTCACAGTGTTCATTACTGAGGTCACACTCACTGATGTGGAGGTCTAGAAAAAACTGTTGAAGTGCCTTGCTCTCCTCCTTGGTTTCCCATGACAAATTCTAGATGATCATGCAGTCCCTGAACTTCCTCTGCAGCTAGCGCTTCTTGGCAGCCTCCTGATGTGGACTGACTGTGCCTGCAGCAAATAGGAGAGGTTTTGGCATACAGATTTTCCTGGGTTATTTTAATGAATCACACAAGGATTTCATTCCTCTTCCCACCAAAATCTCTCCCTGACATCTGCCACCCAAGTGGCAGAGTTGCCACTAATTGGCCTGACAAGTGGAACAGCTCCTTTCTGAGGGAACCGCAGACCATTTTGGAGAGGAATTTGCTTTGAAATCCTTTCCCTGCCCTGTATTGTCTATACACCTTGCTTTGTAGGAGGGTAATAAAGGAAAATCAGACAGTCCCAAACCTAGGCAACCACAGTTGTTTTTTGTCATTTCAAAAYGTCTACCATGCTTATAACAAAGCTGTCATGGTTGCAGATTCAAAGAAGTGAAATGCTCCCTCTTTTTCCTTCTTGCCCTCCAGCCTCCTCCTGACTCAATTCTGGGGTTAGAACACATGAGAACTGGTAGGAGCGTTTGTTATGAAGTTTATGTATGACAGTGTCAGGAACACTGACCCATCACAGCTACGTTGTTGCAGTAAGAAGCCTGGGGTCAAAGTCTGTAATCAGGATACTCTGATGGGTTATTCCCATAGTGTAATTACTGCTTAGAGCCTCAAACTTTCTTCAGTCATGTAAAAAGCAATGTTGAAGCATGACTTCATGGTCTGAAGGTTAGATCAGTAGAGCAACATCTGTAGGATGCAGGATTGGGGTTCTGTTCCTTGGTACTTTCACTGAACAAGGTGACTGGGATGTATGTGTCCTCTCCCTCTTGCCCTTTACCTGTCCTGTCTGCTCCAAGTCAGATGGTAGAACTGAAATATACTCTGTATCCACAGGGGTAATAACTCCATCTGGGCTGGTTTTGTAGTGCATCTCGATGAGGAAAAAGAGGTCACTTTTCTTAAGAAAAAAGAAAAAAAGGTGATGGTAGGGGAGAGCAAAGGGTGAATGTTTAAAGCATACAGGTTTTCAGTTTCCACTCAGGCAACCTAAAATCACCGTGGTTTGAGGCAGATCAAGGAACAGAAGGGGAAAAGCACTGTTTTGCAAAGAAACAGGTCTACTCAGAGGTCTTCAGACTCTTAGGTTGAACTGCCCRTTGATAGCAGTGTGGTGGGATCAGCGAGTGGGGAAGTTAAGGGACATTTGCTTCTTGGATGTACTCAGAAGCTTTGGATTATTGTCAAAGTGACCAGTGGCATGGGTGTCCATGTGGATTCAGCAGTGCTAAGGTTTTCTACCTTCAGATGGAAACTGGGCAGTGAGAGATGACAAGTAACCATTCAGTCTTCCCCACTTGGGAAGTGGCACTGGCTGGATGATCTTTCCCTGTTGAAGGGCTGAACATTGTGGGGAGGGGTGGAGGGACTTTGAATGCCAACAGGAATGGCTGTGTAATCCAAACTTTCTTGTTTCCTGAATAACGCAGCCTCTGAGCACAATTGGGCTTCAGTGATGTGGAGGGAATCTTATTAGGAGATTGCAATGAGGAAAGAAGACTGTCTTTTGTAAGTAGTAAATGAAAGAGTTATTAAAAAGGAAGGACAAAGCTAGCAAAAGCTTCATTCATGCTACAGGTTCAGGCATGGGATAGAGGAGAAATCTGCAAGAATCTACCTTTCAGCTTTTTCTATTGCCTGGCTTTGAATRGGAAATTGGATATCCGCAGGATCCTGGGAGACAGGGCACATGAAAACAGCACCAAATTCCTTCAAGGGTATGCAAGGAGGAAGTGACATCTGTTTTGCATCCAAACATCATTTGAAGTCTAGTTAAAACTGTTGTTGTGATGGGGGTGGGGAGAGGGGCAAAAAAAAAAAAATAGAAAAAATTCTCTGTGCCTTTCAGCTGCGAACCCGGGCAGCCAGGCAGCAGGAATACTAATGGAGTTCTCTGATCTTTCCTCCACTTACAAATCAATGCCACCCCCATTTCAAACAAACCACTTAGTCACCCATGGTCGAGTCTTTGGTAAATGGTAAATAACTTGCTAGTGACAGAGAGGACCATTCCGACTGGGCTCTCTTGGCCTCTGTGTATGAGGAAGAAACCATTATTAATCTAAGCAAATATTTATTCATTGTTCTTGAGTCTTAAGTCTTTACTTAATTTTWTATATGAAAATAGTGACTCAGTTAAGTTAAGGCTGGTATTTCAAAGGAGCATGGGAGAGTTGGGCTATCAAGACTGCTCGGCTGGAGCTGGAGAAAACACAATTCAGCTGGGGCTGGATAAGACACAATTTCATGTCATGAAATGTTCTGAGGTTTTTGGCTTTAAAGATTTCTAGACATTTTCCAAAATCAGCGACACCAACTTTTTCTCCTCGTTCCTCCTTTCTCCAGAGTGCACTTTTTGGTTGGATGCTTACCTGGGAACTGGGACACATTCAGGTCCTTGAAGGCTCAATCTATAAAGTTAGTGTCTCTTTGAATCCCTCTGGTTGAAGCTCTTCCATCCTCTTCCTTTGGTGAAAGAGAAKTTAGTCTATTTTCACCATAAGATCCCGATAGTTATGTAATTGCCTGGACTAGGGAATTCAGGCTTAAGTATTGTCCTGAATAGTATAGTGACTTCCATATTTGCTCGTTTATCTGACCTGACCGCTAGGATTGTAACTGCTCTAGAGCCTTGCTTTGGGAGTTGGGTAACATCCTGGTCAGAACCAAGTCGAAATGAAAATAGATTTGGAAATGTTGAAGTATCACCTTTTTCTTTAGATCCTTACCCACAAAAATAGCTCTGTTTTTTTCGGGACATATCCTGAGTCTTTTGGTCTATAACCAGAGAGGCAGGCCTGCCATATAAAATCCCCCTGCATTTTGTATGTAAACATGAAAAACAACGGGAGCAAGAAGATGGGGTGAATGGTTGTGTGTGAGCAGCTCCCAAGCTAAATCACAGCAGTGCCCATGCTTTGCAGCACTCATGCTGATCTTTTGCCTTGCTTGTGAGGGGATACGTGAGCTGCAGCTGCCTGAACTGAGATGCTTCAAAGCACGTAAATGGGGCTGAAAACTGAATTACTTCCCAGCAGAAGGATCAGGCAAGCAAGTTGGGGCTAATGATTACTGAGACCACACAGATGATCTCGCCTGCTCTGTTAGACAAAACGCAGAGCCTGGATTTCAGAATAAATGCTGGAGGAGGCCAGTATGAGCAGGAATTGCTGAGATTCAGCTGGGCAGATTTTACCTATGTGATGTGATAAGCAAGACAGCTGTGCTGTTTCCTCTTGTTCATACATGGACATGAATAATCTGTGTGTGAGCTGCCTGGGATTTATGCTAGCTCATACCCAAGTTTTAAGTAYCCTTTTAGCTTGCACAAGGCAAGACCAACCTTATATTGCAAGTCTGATCATGAGAGCAGAGGCATGTATCCTGTTGGTCTGTGCCTAGGCTAGTTTGTCTGAAAGTTRTATTATCTTTTTCCCTTCTTTCTCCTTCTTACTCTGCTTCCACAATCCCCTGAGGTAGCCTTGACCTCCTGACTTTGGAAGACAGAGTCAAGGCAAGACACCAGAGCTAAGCTGGCATGTGTGGGACTGCAAGGGCTATCGGTTTGATAGTGTTGCTCAGGGTTACCTTGGCATGGAAGAAGATGCTGCAGTGCAGATAGATCTGGCTTTGGAAATATTTGCCAATCTGTTAATAAATGGATGGCATCTTTTGCCAAAGAGTAGTTTTGGGGACTGTGTTCCTGAGCCTTTGCTTACAAGATTGTGTGTGGTGTTAGCGCCAAAGAGGTGGTTAGGCCTTAGTTCCACTCGCATGGAATTAAAATGCTGCTGTCATGCATGGCTAGTCTCGCATTAACCCAGGTAGATACATCGGTGCCAAACCCCTTTTGGCTTGCAGAAGCAGTGTAATTGACCTTGCTTAGCAGGGCAGCGATGGTAGTATGGTACCCCAGACCATTGCAGGTCTGACTAGACCAAGGCCCTCATCTGCAGAAGCATGTCGATGAATGAACACTTCATTTTTCAAGGCAGGCTAATGTTCCCATGGATCTTGCCTGAATTAAAGGTCAAATACCTAAAACTTTCCCCTAGATTGAGACCTGAATGATCTAATGGCAYTAGGTCCTGACTGAGATAGTGTTCGATGTGAGGAACAACCATGGCTCTCAGATTTATTAGCACTTGATCAGACTCTGAAAGTTCTCATAATCSACCTGTTAGTATTTATAAGGCTCTGGAAGCAGATAGCTGTGGTAAGTTTTAGATCRCAAGCTGCTCTGTTGTGATTTTGTTCTGCCAGGATGGCCTGATGCCATCCAGCCTCATGGCTGCTCTTGTAAAGCCCTGGATTAGAAAAGTCTGTTGATTCTTCCCTTGTTAGAAGTTTGTGGTTTATGAGGTTAAATTTTCTGGGTGAAGCTTTCACTTTGTGACAATAGACTGTTTTGCAAGAGTGCAATGAATTTCTCTGAGGATTAATTTCAACTAAATAGGCCCTTTTCACTGCACCTACAGCAGAAGAGAGTATCTTTGGGGTTTTGAAGGAAAATCTTGCAAGTGAACAAGTCAAAGACAAACAGTGGGGAGCTGCACCAGTGTAGATAAGCAAGGGAAGTTTATTGAAACCAGRAGACTTTTCTGTTGGACTTGAGAGATTGTTTGAACTGGAAATTTATTTTTCTCTAGCTGTATGCAAACACTTGGCACAGCCAAGTGTCTAAAAAGAGCAAGCAGATGGATAGCGAGAGACTGGATTTCTCTAGCTTATATATTTTYAGAAACCTGTGCCTTAGTGGGTGGTATGTAAGTGCTTATCTTTCTGTAGGTGTGTTGCTTTGTCCTACAGTCTGTACAAGCAGCTGCAGCTTGCAGTGGGTTCAAAAATGATTAATGTCAATAGTGAGGTCTTGGTACCCTAACGCTAGAGACGTAATAGGGACTATACGAGCGCTTAGTGACTGAGAGACTTTCAAAGGCATAATTTGGGCTATAAATGGAGAGGACAGGACAGGAAGGAAAGTGTATGACAGGGAGTGTAAAAGACTTCCAGGAGATCACAAAGCAGTTCAGTGTCTTGGCTGGAGTCTCCAGAATCCTATTCTAGTGCTTTTATCCATTAGACTGTGGCCACTCTTGGCAAGCTAGTGCTTCTCTTAAGGTTGCAGTCATCACRTTGAGCATGCTGAGTGGGGAGGTTGGACCAGATGATCTCCAGAGATCCCTTCCAACCTTACTGATTCTATGATTCTATGATTCTATGTTTTACTTAACATACGTGTACTGTGGTATGATGCGGAGTGAGCTGTTTCTGAAGTGAAACTGGGATGATCTGTCTTGTGCTCCCAAGGTCTCCTCAAGGCCATGTTCAAGGATCTTATACATATCTCTGCACACAGCGATGGAGGCCTGTCTTCGTTTATTCCTCAGCCTCAAGGTGTTATCCTAGGAGCAACCTAGAGTTATTCCCTGTCCTTCGGACTCTTGCTTAGATGAATGCATGGGAATGCTCCTGGAGGGGGTGTTKCAGTCATGTTTTGCTCATTCAGGCAGCGTGTGGCCCTGTGGACTGCAGAAGGTCTTACTTCTTAATTCTGTCTCTATAGTATTCTCTGAAGTTCGGTAGCGAAAGATATGAACAAAATAAAGCCAAGTAATTAGCTACCACAGCCCTAATTCCCTAGGCAGAAGTTGACTTTTCAGTAACTGAAACTGGCTTAATCCTAATCCCCTGCAAAATCCCCTTCTTAAGAGTCTTTGCGAGGCTTCCTTGTTGGAAGGAACRTCTGAAAAGACCAGTGAATCCTGAGTCTGCCTTGTGATCTGCTGTACTGTAAATTTACCTAGACCCTCTCAATACTGTTATCTCTGGTGGGAGGCAATACAGGGATAGTGAAACTCTAATGCCACAAGCACAGCCTGGTCAAGGCTGCAGTACTGTTTTTGGAGGTGCCAAACAAATGCCGAAAAGCCCCTCTCCTTGACCTGGGACACAATAATCTGGGACACAAGTCCCAGATTACAAACTGTTTCGTGCTTGTGGGTCCCTTGGGCCACAGTGGCCGTACTGGCTGAAGGACCCATTCCCCCTACTTGCTTGCAGAGGAAAGTGGCAGTTATGACTAAGTTGGGATTGCCATTGAAGCCCCTGCGTTTCCAAGCTGTGTCATTCAGGCGGACCATGTGGAGGCATCAGGATGTGTCTAGAGCCTGAACTGAGCCAAGCAGCTCAGCTGAGTAAGAAGAGAAGGACCCAGGTAACACTTACTTYGGTATCTTTGAGGCCTTTCTAGATTATCAACTTTTGCTGTTGTTGATTAATCTACCACCTCATACTTTTCTCCAAAGCATGCATTGGCATTGCACGAGGATTGACTGCCCTACAGTAAGTGGRTCCTGCTGCTAGCCCTAATGAGAGAGCTGACTTCAATGTAATGATGTGCAAACAAAGGCTTCTTGAGAAGACCTGTGTTTCTGAATATAATTCTGGGTGCTTCACTGCTCCAGAAACCAGCTTCCAGTCTTGGAGACTGGAAGACTTTCATATCATTRTACTTAATATTAGGACCTGTATAGAAAACACCCTTCCCCAGTCTCCAGGCTGACCCAAACTTACACCAATTTCTCCCAAGTTCCCTTCTGTCTGTGGGCCATTTACATTTTATGGTGAACGGATAGTATAGCTCAATCAAGGTGCTTTTCAGAGAAAGCTGATAGATTCACTATCAGCTGAGATTTAATACTTCTACAGCAAGTAAACCGTGTCGTATCGATTCGTTGTTCTGGCCCATTCCCAAGCAACCTGCCATTCTCTGATACAAAAGCGCCTATTGTTGCCAGTGAGCCTGTCCCAATGTAACATACTGTATTTCTCTTTCCTCAAAGCAGTGTAAGACACAGTGTAAAATACAATTTTAAGGATTATAGATTAAAACTAATTCTCAGCAGTTCAATAGAGCAGCCTGAATGATTATTAAAGTCCTATGAGCTGCTTGAAGATGAGCAGAAGATAGAATGTTWTATTGTGTGCAGGGAGGAGAATTTGCTATAGTATTGCAAACTTTAATTTTGTAAACTATTCAAGAGACTTAATAAAACATTCTATCTTTTGACTCAAGAAACTTTAATTAAAATTGGTCGTGRGGAGAAAAGGTAAAGGAACAGGGCCCTGAGTCAGGAAAAAATACCTTTTCTGAGGAATCAATAGTATGTGGCAATGCCTATGYTAGAAAATTAAACACCTTCAATGGATACCAAGGCACTGGAACATGATCACAGAATAACCATTAGATTTAGGTTAGAAGGGATCACTGGAGGTCTTCTAGGGTGAAATTTCTACTCAAAGCAAAGTAGACCTCAAAGTTGTATCAGGTTGCTTGTGACCTTGCTCAGGAGGATCGAGTTTCCACAGGGTCTCCAGGCAACCTGTTCCAGCTCTTAACCTCTCTGGTAATGAAGTTTTTTTTTTTGTTATACCCAATTGTGTTTTCCCATGTTGCAGCTTGCAGCCATTKCTTCTTGTCTTTTCTCTGCACCTTTGAGAAGAGTCTKGCTTTGTTGTCTCAGTAACCCCATTAGTAGGTGCAAGTCTGCAATTARATCTTCCCCTTACTTTGTCTTTGCCAGGCAAAACAAACCTGTTTTCCTTTACTTCGTATGTCATGTGTTCCAGACCCCTAACTATGGATGGCTTATCTTCAGCAGTCTTTGGGAAGACTGTGCCCTTGAACCTTCATGTCTGTCTGAACTGGCTGAGAACTGGGCAAGAGATTGGCATGGCCATGAGAACTTGATAGCAGCCACATGTCTTGTTTACATATGACCTATGCTATGACTGCTGAGAGACACTTGTACGCAGATGTTAATGATCCTACCCCCCTCTAACTCAGCTAACACCTTSGAAACACGGCTTGAGTCAAGCATGAACACAACATAACTCCATTATATGGCTGTCTTGACAGAAGGATGTCAAAAATTCTTTCACCCAGCCCTTCTGCCTGGGTTGGACAGTGTTGAAAGACTCTTTGAGTTAGTATTGATTTTTGAAGTCCCTGGATCTGTGGGCTTGTGGGTTCAAGTAGCAAATCAGAGAATTGCATGTTACTTGGAATGGGCCAGAACAACTTGTGGGTTCAAGTAGCAAATCAGTCTCTTTTAGGTGTTGGTCCCCGATGGGTTTGCCTCATTCAATATCCCAGGAGCCTCCCACTTTTGTCTTTTTATGTGGGGAACAAAAAGTGCTRTGAGGAAATATTTCCATTTTCTTAGATATTAAAGTAACTAAGCTCTTAAAGCAGTTTTTTGGAATTCTTAATTTATGTTTTTGGCCAGTAGTTCTTGATCGCCTGCTGTCTATGTATTTAGTAAAATTTCAGTCCCATCTATATGCTCTATTTTTCTCTGGAGAATAATTCTGCTTGACTCCTCTGCCTTTATAAACAATACATAAGAGGGTTTTGTTGCTATTTCCCACTGCTTAGCCAAGAAAAAACAGTCCTATTTCTGGATGCAGGGAAAGTAATGTCTATGCTGAAATTGTATCCAGGTAGTTTCTCTCCTTGATAAGGTGCTGGTTGAGGAAACCCAAGCTTCATGCCCTTGGTTTATTCTTTGGGAGGGACAGTTCTGCTTCGCAGAACCTGAGGCATTCTGCTGATTCCACRCTATTGTTTTTATCCCCCTAACTTTCTTTTGGCTTACTCCACACCCACGTCTAGGATGGGAGACAGTGAAGGGAAGATGGAGTTACAGCTTCCTCGTCATTTGGCTGTTCTGTCTTTTGTATATCAGTTTGTGGCTGACAGGACTTCCSCCTCCCCCAGGAAAATACCTTGCATGCTAATCCTGGAGCATTAGCTGATCACAACATAAATACTTGTCCATTAATCCAGTGCCTTCCTGTGCATCTTTCGTCTCCTTGCTCTCTAGTGTTCTCCTGTTTCACTTTTCTCCCTCTGTCATTCTGCTTAATACAATCCACCTCAGGACCACAGCTCCAGGCAGTGGAAACAGGGGCAGATACTGTAAGTGGGTTGCTAGACCCTGTTAATGAACATGCCACCCAATGCTGGAGGCTATATTCTCTGCAAAGGCCAGTCTTCACGTGACTTTGACAGATATATTTCCTTCTAATATTTATTTATCTGCTAATAAGAATAACCTACTGATTTTTCAGTGTACTAACACATTGCCTATAGCTTATTTCCAGAGAATCCAAATAATACTATTGGTGTTCTTGTACTTTCTGATAGCTTGATTGGCTGGAGAGCAAAACCCACTTCAAACTAGGACTGGGATTACTCTGTCCTAATTTCAGAGTCTTCTGTGAGATTTGTACATCTGAGGGGCTCATCCATGGCTCTCTTTGTAATTCTTTCAGAGTTGTAGGTGTTTTGGACATGATGTAAGAGCAGCTATGCCAACTCGAAACGAAGTTTCATGTCATGTCTTTGGCAGTGACTAGTTTGGGAGAAAAATGTGGGAACAAGGCAGACAATATTGCTATTGCTACAGTGATACTGGGGAAATACCAGATCAGTTCAAGTGGTGTGCAGCTCACAGAACTGCTGAGATTTAAAGGCACCTCTGGAGACTGTCTAGTCCAGCCCTTCTGCTTACAGCAGGGTCAACTAAAACAGGTTTATCAGGGCCATATCCAATTGGATTTTGAATGTCTTCAACAAAGGAGACTCCACAACCTCTCTGGGCAACCCATTTCATGTTTTGACCACCCTCACAGCTCAGGAACTTTTTAAACCAAGAGCTGTGTCTGAGCTTGCTGGTTCTTCATGGATTTTTCTTCCATTCATTGATCTTGTGGCTTTTGCAATTCATGTACCTGTTTGAAATCTGCAGCAGGGAAGTGGCAGTAAGTGTCACACTGCTGCTTTACAGAGGATAAGGAATTGCCTGTTCTTGATTTCCCCACCTGATGCCCCCACACCAACTTCTTCTGTTGAAAGAAACAAGACTTTCAATCCCTTTACATCCCTTTCAATTTTTGTGTGATTTTGTGAATCAGTTACCCCTTTCAGTTGTCTCTCATTCAAGTGGAAGAGAAAACTTAGAGTAAGAGTTACTTAGTTGTACTTTGCACTTACCACCTTTTTCTGAACCATTTCTAGTTCCACTGTATGATATTTTGATCTGGAGTGAGAAAGGAGATGGGAAAAGGATCCAGGAATATGAACAGCCTTCCGGATATGGGTATCTTAGGGTTATACACAACAGTGGCTTCTGGTTCATTTTTTAAATTCTTTTCCTAGCAATTCTTGGCAATTTCTGTTTGTTTTTCTGGATAATAGTAAATACTGAGTTTATATTTTCATGGAACTGCTATTACCCTAAAATCCTGGTCTAGCCTGACTGTAGTAGCTAATTCAGAGCCCATTGTTATACATGTAAAATTAGGATTTTTCCCCATGTGTGTTATTTTAAGTTTATTGACACTGAGTTTTACCTGTGACTTATTGTCAAACTACTCAGTATCCGAATGTCTTTCTCTYGTCTGCTACACTCTGCAGTACTTTCAGCATGTGACACTTCAGACCTAGTTTAGATGTCTTCTTTAGGATGATATATCACAGAAAGGCCTGCTTCTATTTGCTGGCTGTAAAAGGAGCCTGAAATGTAGGTCACTTGTAGAGCTCTGGGTTTGACCAGCAGAACCCCACTCATGATGTGTATTTAAGTTATTTAGCAGTTGAGATTCCCATATTTGATTGAATTTGTTTTCATTACCATGACCGTATTTGAATTCTGTGTGTATTTAACACTGATGTTCAAGGTACTAGTTTTCATGTCTTCTGTGTCCCTAGTTCTCTGCAGATATTTGATTTGCAGGAAGCTAAACTCATGATAGGACAAGTTCCTATACAGATGACTTATGATGTGATCTGCTAACATTTATGCCTGTGTTGTAGAAGGAGAAACTTGTCTCCTTCCTTGGAGAAAATTCAATGTATATTTTTAAAAGGCCTTCAGAAGGAAAAAAAAATGAGAGAGCTCCAGCAGGAGGTGATTGTTGACTGCAGTATATTTTTCATGTGAGTGAAGTAAGGCTACATTTAATGACAAATAAAATTGAATTCTGCTCTCCTTTCCTCTACTTAACTCTCATGAGTTATTTCTCAAGGCCAGCTAGATGTATCGTTTGTCTGTGATATTTCCCCTCATTTTTGTTGCTTTATCTGCTTTGTTTTGAAAACATTTTCTCTTTTCTTCCRCTTACTCTAAGCTTGTGTATTATCCCCTCTCCATTTGTTGTGATGGTTTCCCCATGCTGTATCTTTCTTCATCTCTTCTGGASGTCTTCCCCTTCTAGGATGGGGTAAGATTTTCTTCCTGGCTGCTCTGCCACAGGAGACTCAAGGTACAGTGAAGCACTTATTTCCCAGAATATGCCCCACTTGGCTGAAGATGAGACTGCAAAGCCTTGAGGGATTTGGAGGAATGGCCAGCTGCTGAGTTAACATTTAAGGAGGAAAATAAGCAGTAGGGAAGATGTTTTCTTTTAGCTCCTCTCCTCAGGTTCTGACTGTCCCCATTTTATTGCTCTTGACTTTCATAGAAGGGAAGAAGGCACAGTCTTACCACTTTGCTGTGGCAGCTAATGAGTCAAGCCCCAGAGAAGACAAAATAGCCTGGAGCCTAAAGCTAATTTATTGAACTCAGTCATCTTTGGCAATTTCTGGAATGGAAAAAAAAAGGAAATGTAAGCAAAACTTTGGACATCTTTGCTTTGGTCTAGGATATATTAGTTTTAGTGTCTTTAAAGTTAAACTTAAAAACTGATCTATCAGAGAAAKGTCTTTGGACTGAGCTGAGAGATACTTCAAAAAGTCTAACTAAGATAAAGTGGTTCCCTGATTATGTTTCTGTCAAAGTGCTATTTAATCTCATATTTATGGCACAATTACCGATAGAGTTAATTATTTTATGGCACTGAACACCTTGGATAAGTAGCTATATTGCTTTAAATCCAAAGAAATTAACTAATTGTAATTCACTTAGCGGCAGAAAAGGAAAGAAAATTTGGTGAAAAAATCCCAGACTTTAAATCCCCAGACATCAAAGATGTGAGATTTTGATTTTTTAAAAAAATTTTGAAGAATGTAAGCTGTATATTTTTTCATTCAGAATTTTCTAAGGGGAAAATGATGATTGCCCTAGGTTAGGTGTGTTTTTTGTCTCAGGCAAGTCTGGGCCGTCATGTGGAAGGGAAAGACTTGGTTCTGTTGTGGCCAGGGTGCCCAGCCTTTCTGGCAGAGTGGCTCCTGGCCATAAATGAAGCAGAGMTGGAGTGTGGCCCTGAGCGCTGGCATTGCCATTCTTGCTATTTAATTGTTGGTGCGATTTTGAGTTGTGTTAACTGGCCTGTTGCTGAACAGTGCTCTGGCCTGGTTTGGAGGAGAACCTTGACCAGAGATGGTTCCAAGGAGATAGTATGGACAATGGCTTTCCCTACCCATTTTTGAGGAAGGAGAGATGAGTTGGCAGTGCCATTCCACCTGTGCTCCAGACCAGATAAAGGTCTCTGTCCCATTTTGTTTGCCCGTCTAGACAGCACTGTACATAGACAAGTGAGTCCTTTTGTCAGACAGGGAGCATGTGAGCRTTGGCTGGGTTTACTTTCAGCACAGCACATGCTCACAGGTGGGTCATTCTTCATTTTGGCATTATGTTGTGGAAAAATGGGGGCCAAGATGGCTTGCATCTACCAGAAAAGACATT
The DNA here is from genome assembly GCF_003343005.1 of Rhea americana. Classification (NCBI taxonomy): domain Eukaryota; kingdom Metazoa; phylum Chordata; class Aves; order Rheiformes; family Rheidae; genus Rhea; species Rhea americana. Next base: position 2,280,295 of record NW_028186790.1, on the reverse strand, counting down.
GGCTGAACTTTGGAGAATGAACTGAAGGAAAAATCAACCAGGCTACAAGGGAATGCTATCGGTTATGTAAAACTTGGGCACTAGTTCATTATGTAAATCTGATAAATTTTTCAAATGTCATTATCTAAAACTGTGTTCCAGTAGCACTCTTCACTTTTGCKTCAGAATAAATCTAACTGCTAAATATGAATGTGAAGACTGAGCAAAACCAGAAACGGGGCCTTGTTACAATCCTTACTCAGCAGATACAGACTGCAAAGGTGTCATTTCTGGTGTCTGGAGCAGCAGTTTGATTGAATGAAATGCTGATTTTTGTTTATAAAGATCGGTTAGGCTGCTTGTGCAGGGGTCATGTTCCTGGGAAAGCCTGTTTATACTTCCCTTGATGCTGTTGCAAGGCAGTGAGAGTCTAACTGAGTCATCTCTCTGTGAATGGAGCTGAGATAGTGCTGAAATGGTACCTGGTGTCATGACAAATGGCTCTCCAAATTAGGTTAAAAGTATTTTTTCCAGGATCTTTTAAATAAGACCTTAGTTTGTCAATAAATGCTGAGAAGTGATTTGATATCGTAGAGTTGCTGAAGTTGGACAGGACCTACAGAGATCATCTAGCCCACCTCCCTTCAAAGCAGGTTCAATTAGACCATGTTGTTCAGAGCTGTGTCCAGTYGAGTTTTGAATATCTCCAAGTACAGAGACTCCACAACCTCTCTGGGCAACCTGTTCCAGTGTCTGACCACCCTCAGTTAAATTTTTTTTCRTAAGTTTAGATGGAATTTCCTGTGTGTCTGTTTGTGCCATTGCCTCTTGTCTTTTTACTGGATACCACTGAGAAGAATCTGGCTCTGTCTTCTTTACTTCCTCCATCAGATATTTATACACATTGATAAGATCCCCCCTCGAGTCTCCTCTTCTCAAGGCTGAACAGCCCCAGCTCGCTCAGCCTTTCCTTTTATGTTGGAGGCTCCAGTCCCTTCATCATTGTGGTAGCCCTTTGCTGGACTCACTCTAGTARGTCCATGTCTCTCTTTTATTGGGAAACCCAGAACTGGACCTARCACTCCAGATGTGGCCCCTTACCAGGGCTGAACAGAGGGGAAGAATCTCCTTCCTCACTCTTCSTAATGAAGCCCAGGATGTTGTTTTCCTTTGCGGCAAGGGTACATTGATGTCTCATGTTCAGTTTGTCYGTGAGGACTCCCAGGTCCTTCTCTGCAGAGCTGCTCTCCAACCTGTCAATCCCCAGCCTATACTGRTGTGAGGGGTTATTCCTCCATAGGGGCAGGACTTGGCATTTCCCTGTGTTGAACTTCACGAGATTCCTTTCTGCMCATCTGTCCAGTCTGCTGAGGTCCCTCTGAATGGCAGCACAACCCTTTGGTTTATCTACAGCTGCTCCAGTTTTGTGTCATCTGCAAAATAYGCACATGCTATACACAGGTTCAGAAGGATTCTTTAATGTAACACAGAAAAACAGAGTATTAGAATCAACAGTGGAATAACTGAGTGCAGTTCCATGTCCTGTCCCCTATGGAAGAGAGAATATTCATCAACCTAAGTTGTCTGAAAATTAAAAAAAAAAAAAAAGTGTATGAGGGTAGGGGGTGGGAGAGCTGGAACATCTCATTTAAACTACATATTTTAGGCAGTCACCTCCTCTGAGAAGGGATGGTGCTTGTATGGTTCCCCTGTGRAGTTGTGATACAGCTGGGATACAGATCCAGGGACTGGGAAATGCTCCCAGGTCCTGCAGTTTAACCACAGCCTTTAGCCATAAACAGTAATGCTGTCCACATATGCCCATATAAACCACTTCGGTGGGAGCCTGCCCTGAAATTGTCTTGGCTGGTGATATGTTTTGGTATGTAATATGATCAGTAAGAAGAAAATGTGTAGTGTGGATGTAGCTGCTGTTACAGCTGTGAGGCACAAAGCCCTTCAAAGTGTTACTCTGCARAAGAAATCCCTTTCTCCAACCTATTAGACAAAACAACTGCTCTGTGTCAAAGCAGCACAAATAGCTTTTAGCCAAAAAGCTTTTCTAACTGCTGTTACTCTRGGGCCATTCTGCTCTGCCTGATTGCTGTCCCTATACAAGGGGTTAGTGTAGCATGCGGCTTAATAAATTCCACTGTCGGATTTCTATTGTCTCTTTGTTCTTTGTTGCCAAGGAAGCCAAATATTATTTCTGTCCTTGAAAGAAGCTGCAAATATGGGGAATGGCTTCAGTGAGAGGTGGGAGAGAAAAAGGGCCCTGTGGAAAAATTCCTTTTGTGTTTTCAGTTACTTCTTTTACAGAGGTGATTGTGGTAGAGGCAGCGTGGTAGAAAGGGGCTGTTCTGTCTTCTCTATGCTAATAAGACATCTTTATTTTTGTTATTAACTTACATTCTTGGCTAGAACAATTTCCCCTCTTAATGTATCCTTTCGTCCCCCTTTGTCATGTACTGAAGTGTGACTGAGTACTCCTGATTAAAAATCAGTACACATTTGTATCTCTTTATCCTGAGACTTTCTGTGTCTTACTTGACAGTCATTGGTCCTTATTTTGCCCTGGCCTCCCTTTGGGTATAGAAATGGGATCATCTTTGGCTGATATTTGGGAAATATCAGCCAGGGAGTGAGTTGCCACCCTGCTGACCCTCTGTACCCAAGGTGAGCTCTACCTTGGGTAACCCTCATCGGAAGGTCCTAAAGTCATTGGTTTGTGCTCTCATATACAATGAGGGATTTGGCTCATCTTTCTTTCAATAGCTGTAACGTAAATGTCTTTGAGCTAGTTRCATGGAGCTCTTTTTACAGTCAGCGGAGAGGAGTAAGCCAGTTTAGGATGTGATTTGTCTGACCTCTACTCTTGTTCTCAGTTAGACACATCTGTTTTAGGATAAAATGATTTGCAGCTGATAGTGCTTATTTCTCTCCACTGACTGTAGGGAGAAAGCTCAAATGGTAGCTAAACACCATGCATGGTGGTCTCTAAGGGTCAGTCTCCTGAGACAAAGATTTCCTCCACATTATGGTGCTGCCTAGCTAAGAAACAATGTTACCTTCCTTCCAATGCAAAAAAGAAGAATCTGAGGACAGAGATCTGATAAGTCTTAATAATGAAGCCTAAACCAGGATAAACTAATTTAGTCGATGATCTTAACCCCCCCCCCCCCAAGAAGGATGCAGATTCTGTTAGTGGGCAATATGATTCTTCAGGAAAAATAAAAGTACAGTTAAATTGGTGAGATATTTTGAGGTAGGGAAGGTTTTTTGCTTGAGCACCAGGAAAGTATGGCTTTTTTAACAGTCAGAAAGAAAGCTCCTGCTTTAGTGCTTGATCTTCAGCCCAAGGTGTGGAGACTATCCTGCCTTTACTGCCAAGTGTTGATCACCCATCCTTTCCTGCGATGCCTTTTCCAGGAGGAGCACGTGGGAAGTGGAGGTTAGTTTCTAACTGGCTGGGCAGCCTGATAGCTGAAACTTGTAATGCTTAGGCTGCGTGTCCTGTATTAATGTTGCTTATATCAAATTAAAAAATAATTTACTTGTATAATCATGCTTCCTGCTGCCCTCACAGCATTTAACGTTGCTGTACGTTGTCTGGTTACTGGTGAATAGTAGATTTCCCCTTGGCTGAAGTCAATGAGTAAAACAGAAGATGCTGATCTGGCAGTTTTACCTAGCTGTTGCACACTCCTGCATGTTCTGTTAAGATGATATTTAAGTCTGTGACCAAGTCATCAGAGATAGGACACACCAGAAACTGGGAAGCYCTGTGCAAACCTACTGTTTTATCTGCTTCTTTTTGTCTCTTTTCACAGCCAGTGTGGGCTTCCTTTTCTCCCTGGCAATTTTTATCTGTAAAAAAGACAGGCTTTTCTGCAAACAGGTATGGTTCTGAGGAGATCTAGGAGGTCATCCACATGGCAACAGAGAGAGGTGGTCATTTACGAAAAGCTGACAAATCTAGAGCGCAGAAAAGAAGCTTTCACATTTGCAGATGGGTATTCCTATTGAAATTCTTTCTCTTTCCTCTTTTTAATATTTTAAAGCTCTTTTATTTCTGTTTCTATAGTTTCCCTACCTTTACTTGAGTGACTCAGCCCCCATGATGTTTTTGCCTGATTCTTGCTGGCAGGATAAGCTCCTGGCAGCACACTTCTAACTGGCAAATAAGAAAGATTTTTTTTTAAAAATCCATCTACTCTGCCCTTTAGCTCCTTTTTATTTTTGCTTTTTCATTTCCATCCCCTCTTCTTTTTCCCCTACTGTGCTTCTTCTTTTCATTATTTAGCCCCATTTCTATCTTGTCTCAGTCTCTCCTCATTTCCTTTCCTCTCCTGGGGTTCATAAAGCTGCCAAGGCCTGACCAAGACAAGGAGAAATATATATTTCACAGGCGAAGGTCATGCAGAGGGCAGGATCGTAGCTCTCGCTGCAGGTCTTGGGGAGAAGGATCCAGGTTTGTTCCAGAGCTGCTGCTCTCATTAAGTTTGTCAAATCTGCTGTGAATAAGAATTAATAAGGAAAATAAGGAATATAAAGCAGATGGGAAAGGGAGAGATTAAAATCCCAGTGTTGGAAACAGGCTTATGCCTAATCTTTGAATCTTCTCAGGAAGGGGAGCACAGGGAGGATTAAGCCCAAGAGTCTCTGCTCTGGAAGGGAACTACAAGTCTGAGTTCTTCTCGATCTCAGCAGACCTCACGCTGTGTGTGAGTGATAGCTGTCCTTCCCACCACAGACAGCAATTTGTCGTTGTTCTGAAAAATTTCCTGCTTGCTCAGTGGAAATATTGTCAGGTGGCAAAGCAGCTCAGAGTGATCTAACCTAGCTGGGCAAGGAAATTACCTGTCTTCTGCCTTTGTTACGCATTCTCAGATGAAGGAGGCCTTGAATCTCAGTTTGCAACAGGAAAAGTTTCTGATAAAAATGACCATCAGAGTGCTGAAGAACTAATTAAAATTTGTGAGAGAGACTGAAATCTCATTGGAAATATTTTCCTGTAGGAGAGCTTTTCATTGCCAAGATGATATTTGCACATGTAAGTCATATTGTATTATTTCATGCAAGGTAGCAGAATTTCAGACTTGCTTTCTGGAATTGCAGGAATTGTTCAACATTTTGACCTGCCAGTTGAAATCTACCTTTTTTCTTGGATGTGTAGCCCACTGAGGGCCCAGAGCTGGCTCCTGGTGCTGTGTGCGAAGGACTCATGYCTGCTTATGATGGCTTTAGCAGCAGCTCCAATGGGGTTGTGCATTCTTGCCTTTACTCCTGTCATTTGCCCTAATCTAAACAAAGCTGACAACTCTCTATAATCACAGCCATGTTAGAATAAGTTCTCACAAATGGGGAAAAAATGTTTATTTAGTGTTGGTGTTTCTCAGCGCTTGTCAAATTGTCATGGTTTAGTTCTTGATTTGCTTAAAAGAATTGGTCAATGAACATAAAGGCTTGTCTGTCACTTGTGTGGTCAAATACCTATTTTCATTGTCCCAGTGTGATGTGGTATGTAAAGGCTTTCTTTTAATTTGAGTGATAACAGGACTTTCCCTGTCACTCCCAGTAAAGCTGTGGGCAAAGGCCAGGCTGTTTTTAGGCACTTTCCCCACTGTGGCTCTGCAGAAGTGCATGGTTATGGCAAGCCRATTTGTATTTCCTTTGCTGCATGTTTCTAATACAGAAACAGATTCTTCCTCCTGCATTTGCAATGGTGACAGTTTGCATTTTGGCCAAACTGGACATTCACCAACCTTCCTGRGAAACTGTGCCCTCCTGCTCTGTCTCTCACTGTCACACTGCTTGGGGACATGAGGGAGCTGTCACAGACCTTGCCAGAACCCCAGGCAGATGTGCAGCAACGGCTTTCGTGACAGATACTGAACATTTCCTATTGCCAGAGAAAATGCGGGAAATAAATTTTGGTGCATGGTAAACTGGTGAACCCCTGCCTCTCAAAATATTAGAGGAAAAAGCAAAAGAGGCGTTCATCAAGCTTGCAGGGTGTAGCAGAAGACTACTGTTGGGCACTGTGCTCAGTACCTGCGGTCTGACCAGCCTCGATTTCTTTCTACGTATCATGGCTGGAGAGAACCTGAGAAGAGATCTGATGGAGATAATGAGTTGCCTTGCAGAGTTTCATAGGGTACTTCTCTCCTAGGCATGGAGAAAGCGTGACCATGATTGTTTGCGTATTGGCCACAAAAGCTATCAAAGTGCGAGTCGTAGGTAAAGTGGAGGTGAACAAAGATGTTGATCATCATAAAATGTTCTGGGCTGTTGAATAAGTAATAAGACATTCAGTGAACCCCTAAGGGAGAGGAATGGATCCAGCTCCTGACTCCCTTCCTAGTTATATAAATATACTGTGCTGGGTAACCAACACATGAATAAGCTGGTCCCTGGCCCTTGAGAGACGGATTGCACAAATTTGATTTCAGCAGTTTTAGGGAATAGACCAGCAGAAAGGCTGCCAGTCTCCTGCCATAACACCGAGTGATTCTTGTAGGGAAGGCTGAGCATCGGCATGCCCCAGGAGCAGGGACGGATCCTGCTGGAGTTCTTTGCTGCAGTCACCACTGCTGGAAGACACCCAGCTCTGGATCTGTTTTCTTTGCTAGTCATCTCCATCACACATTAGATCTGTAACAATGAGGATTTTTAGGTCAAATTTGTTTTCCATAGAAGGATTGTCACAGGAAGGGATGGGATCAAAAAAGTATATTGTGGAACTGGAAGTAAAAATGATCACCGGTGAAACTTGTCCACGAGGAATTTTACCAGCAGAGATGTGTTGCTAATTATGCAAGTGTGTCCCTATGTGAGTATGTTTACTGTGGAAAGTTATATGGGTGTCATTAGAGTAGCCTAATTATACTACTACAGTTTTGTTCTTAAATTTCGCCTGTATATAAACCATCATTAGAGAAAACTATCCCTCTTCCAATAAAATAAAGCCATTATAGCTTAATTTAGAAGAACTGCACTGCCCCTCGGGTGTGAACTGTCTTTATTGCTAGTTAGAATGCAATAAGAAGGCCACCAGTGAGCAGTGCATGAATAATATGTGCCGTAGTTGTTTTTCAAAAAGGGCTTGGTTGAGAGCCAGGAAGAAAGAACCAAGAGAAGCTGCCCAAGAAGTATCACCCATGTAGGTCTTGTAGCTATAAAGTGATGACATTAATACTTAATGCAACTCTCTCTCTAGAATGAGGAAGTGCCCGTTCTGCCTCTAATGCATAGATTTGGCCTCTTTGGGCTGTGAGAAGTATACACTCAATCRCTCCCAAGATAACAGCCCTCATTCTTTGTATACTGAGCAAAACTCTTAAGACTTCCCAAGGTGACTTGTTAATTATCTTTAGGTTATGTTATAATATAATACATTTTACATATCATATAAAGGATATTGCACGTTATACAGTGGTATATAATTGACACACAATACATRCTAGTTATACCAAYTGGCAAGTTATACCAAYTACAATTAATGCAATATATTAATAGGTRTTAATATTTATAATGCTGTAATGTTATTTTTACAGAGTGAAAAGTTTAAGAATAGTTTAAGAAATCTAGCACCACAGACAATGAATTCTGCAGTAATTCTGGGGTTTGAGCTTCTCCCATAACTTAAATTTGGGAGAATATTCTGCAAAGCTATTTAGTGTGTKTACATATGTATAATATATATATATAAAAATGTACACATACACATGGAATTTTCCAGAGAAAGTCTTGTGCAACCCCCCCAGTGCTCTTCCGTTGCATCCCATGAGTCCTATACTCCGGGGCAGCAGCTGTTCTGTAATTCCCCATGTTCCTTTCTGTTTGTAGAAATTAGCCTTTAATTGCATAACCTAACAGAAAGATTTTTTCAGTATATGTGAAAAGGCAAATATTTTTCCATTAGAARCCCTACTGAGAGATGTCACCACTCAATGAGGTGCCACTTCCCAAGCAAGCCTAAGCAGGGAGTGTCCTCTTCTTCAAATGCTCTTATGTTTCTTCCTCGTACAGCATCTGTCACTGTCTGCTCCAAGACTGTCAACATTTTCCAGGTTAAGCTTTTACCTTTTGGCAAAATGTGATTTTATCAGCATTTATGTTTCCTGGCTGCTGCAGTGAGGTTTAATTTTCTGGCTGGGAAGATGCTGCTTTTTGGGTTGACATTTTTGATTTTTTTTTTTGAATTTTATTTTCATACCACAATATGAAAAGGAAACATTAATTCTGATAAACAAATGCAAATAGTTTTATTATAACACTTCAGACTCAAAACTTATTGGAAGCACCAATCCCATTGTACGTCACAGGCAGCCATGTCCGTTTTGGGGGAATAATGACAGTTACTGAAAAGTTTCTCTAAAAACAGTGTTAAGTAGGAGCCTTGCTGACACAGCAAGTAGCTCCTAAAAGCTGCTAAAGCTACTYCTAAAGGCAGTAGCAAAAGTGATTATAATTGGGCGGAAGGATTGCTAAAGCTCTGTATTTCATCAGATTGATCAACAAGATAGCAGAGACAGGGGAATCTGTGTCTTTGTGAGCGCACACACGTGCACGTATGTTGGTATGCAGAAGTCTAACAGGGGTACAAAAGGTATAAACTTGCTCTTCTCCACGGGTCTGGGTTTTGATCTAGGGAATCACTCATGGTTCAGTTCTTCTTTCTCGTTTTTGTGTTCTGTCTGGTATGTGGCTAGCGTGAGGCAAGTGGAAAAGTGGTATGTCCACCTTTATAAATCAGATGAGACTGRCTTTTCTTTTTTAATTTTAATGCACAAACATAAAAAGTATCACCTTTTTGTYCCTCACATAGATGAAGGGGTTTCAGTCTGGCTTGGAGGGTCTTTTGCAGCTCAGTCCTAACTAGCAAAGATATGCAGCTGGATCCCCTCCTTTTGCACGGAGGGTTTTGACTAGCTAACCTGAAGTCTATATTTATTTTACAGTAATCAGCAGTATTTCACTCTTCTACCTAGACGTAACAACATGAGGCTTTGATTGCTGAGGACAAAGTCTATATTTATTTTACAGTAATCAGCAGTATTTCACTCTTTTCTACCTAAACGTAAAGACATGAGGCTTTGGTTTCTGAGGACAGTGTAGTGTGAGGTGGTTTAAATTTGGATTTAATTTTGGATTTGTTTCAAGATCTGTGCACTGCTTAATCAGCAACTTACATGCAATTTAGGCAGATTGGACAATGGATGACAAAAGTTTCGTCAGCTGTCCCATGCTAGACCATTTCTTTGTTCCAACAGCCTGTGGAAAGRCTCTGTAGAATTTAATAAAACATTATTATTAAATTCATATTTATTAAATTCTATAGGAGCATTCGGTCAGGAAGTTTAAGGGAATAATTAACAACAATTTTCACTATTGATCTGAGTTGGTTTTGGGCTAGCAGAGTTGAAAACTACCATATCAACGCTAATCATGCCTTACCCTCACCAGTCTARTTTCTAATATCTTCTCATCCTTACACAAAGCCAAGGAGATCCATGACATACTGTTTGGCATTTGCAAAAAATTACCTTGTTTAGGCTCGAAATGCTGGCATTTAGCTGCAGTTCTCAATTCATTCTCATTCCAAAGCCAGTTTTTCTGTCTTAACGTCGGATGCTGTTTGGAGCCACAGTGGCAGTACAGAGATCAGAAAATGGGAAAGGAAGTGTTGTCTTCAACTCCGAATGAAAAGATTTTCCCAAATATGCTTACAAATTGTTCAATTTTTTCCAATGCTGTGTGGTATCTTAGAAGCAAAAGAGTTGGGGAGAAGCTGAAGTGAAAGCGTCTCTCCCTGTAGGTGGTTTGTAATAGCAAGTTTTAATCTCCAGTATTAGTAACAAAGCAAAACAAACTCCATTTGTCCATACTAAGCTGCTATGTGATTTGAGAGAGCTGCTTTTACTACTGCAACCACAGGATTATCAGTAATGCCTGGTATGAAATGCATTCATTCAGTTACTCGCTCTGGCTTGAAGCCTTGCCTGGGGTTACATTTCCAGCCCAGTTTGCCTGTCCCAGTGATATGTTATACTGTTCAACTGGCTTAACACCGTTTTGGGGAGATGTTACTAGTGCTGGTGTTCTCATATAAAGAATAAGCTGGAATGTTACGGTTCAAAGCATATCTGCAGAAGTCTGGCATGAGGATTATCTGAGCTCCAGAAAGGTGTTTGATTAAAGCCTCTGCTGGAAGAACATTTTGAGACATTCAGTGTCTCAAAAATATCCATAAGGAAGCTGGGGAAATTAGAAGAAAATAACAGTTGATATTTTAAAAAATAACATAGATCCTGAAAATAAGGGGATTAAAAATAAAAGAATCTGTGCCAATTGGTAATGATAAGGTTTTATTAGTGTAGTGGTTATCACATCTGCTTTACACACTGAAGGTCCTGGATTCAAGCCCCAGTGGAACCAGCACCACGAAATCTTGGGAGGTTGGAGTAGATGGTCTCCAGAGAGAGATGATCTCCTTCCAACCTTACTGATTCTGTGATTTGTTAACTGACACAGTTAACTGCATTAACTTTGTATGTTCCAGCTAATGGGAAGCTGTTCTATATTCTCAAGTATGAACGCTCAAAATGGCATGTTACTGTAGCTTAGATATGGTTTGATGCAGATATTAATGAAGTTCTCATGCTTCAGTTATGTGTAAGAGTTGTTTTGGCCCTTAAAATCCTTTGAGTTTCCTTGTAATTTTATTAGAAATTTTCAGAACATATCCAAACTGGACACTAAGTTTGTTTTATTGTGACCATGTCCATGACTCCACAGGACAGCATACATCCACAGAGACAATTCCTGGTGAAAGATGACATTTGTCTTCTGATAACTGATGAGTTGGTATCTTGCTGTGTGTCTTGCCAAGCAAACCTAGAACTATATGTAGGAGAAGAAAGAGAACTTAGAGATGCTGTTTTGAGACAACCATGGTTTGTTGAGATACATGTGTGAGTGCTTGGATACTATACTGTCATATACATCTGTCTGGGAGAAAAACTCTAATATTGTGTGTGCTTTTGTGAACCACTCCATCAGATGCTTTGGTTTCAAAAGGCAGGGTTATAGCTCTGTAAGAGGAAGTGCAGGATGATGTTAAGATTTGCAGTATCTATTGATGCATGATCCCATATGAAACCATTCTTGTTCTCTAGTCAGCATGTGTTAAGGGTTAGAATTGGCTGTTGGATGAGAACTGAGCAACAATTATCTGGAGAAGCAGTAGTGGAAATGATTCTTGAGAACGGTCAGCACTAAGGGTGAGTGGCTGAGAATAATTGCGGATGACTGATAGGGGTGAAGCTCTGGACTTTGAAAAAATAAATTGCAAGCTGTATTTGAATAGGATATTCCTCCCTTCTGTTAGAAGGGAGAAAAAAAGATTTTCAGTTTTTGTGATGCACTTTTTTGGTTATTCTGTTCTCAGAATATAAATCCCTGCCTTAATGATCTGGGCTTTTGAATTGTGGAGAACTTTAGTACATGATTCCTGTAGAATGTTTTAGTTTGGAAGTATGGAAACCCACCAGGAAAAGTTCTATGTCCTCAACATCATACTTAAGATAAGAGAGGTGCTAAACCCAAAAGTTTTGAGGACACTTTTGTCACTCTAGCTTTTCAAAATGTATAGCATTCTAAAAAAAATCGTGGACTTGATGCTGTAGATGCTTTCCTTTATGTTTTTTTTAGCATACTTTCAGACTTTTTTTTTTCTTTGTGTGTGTGTGTGTGTGTGTAATAATGATAATTAGAAATATATATTTTTAAAGAAGGACTAAAACTGTCACCTGCTTTTTGTCCTCCCTGGATAGGATAATGAGTGGACCACCAAAGAACTTTCTGATAAAAACATAAGAATCGATGTCACTTCCACTTCAAGATGAACCAAGACAAATAGAGTAGATTTGACTGTGGCAGTACATCACGGTATTTTCTTCAAATAATTGCCTGCCTTTGAGTCCTGGATCTGACAATAGTGATTTCACATCCCAGAATTTGAGAATGAAGAAGAGAATGGAAGCTGTCTTTGGCTTGCTTCAATAAAAGCCTGCTTTTTCTTTGTCTAGAGCGAACACTTGTAAGGTCATAGCTCACATCTCAATTAATAATGAGCATTTGATGCACAGAAATATATTTACAGGGGGAATRATAACCTCAAGTGATAATACCTTTTTCCTCTCAATTTCTTACCTGTCATATCCTGTGGTCTATCAATAGCTGATTGGTGATTTGCTATAGCTTCTTGTAGCCATCCAAAAGAGATTTTTTAGTGCTTACCAGGAGACAGTCAAAGAACTCTGTAAGCTATTCATTATGTGTTTATGAAATGCTTCTCACCTTGGTATCTRCGTGTCGCTGAAGTCCTCAAACACCTGACGTTGGCTACAGGTTTATGCATTTCATTTGGTATAGACAGTAATTCCCTCTCTGGCCCCACATATATTGGTACAAAACCTAAAAAGCAAGCATGTCACCTTACAGCAAGGATGGTGAAATCAATTGTTATGGAAACATGAATCAATGGGTAAATAAATGCCAATATTTTCAAACTGGTAATGATTATAGTGCTAGTTATTAGCACCWTTATTACCATTAATTCTCTACGGCCTGTCCCTTCTGCTCTTTGAAGAACCTTATGCCATCCCTGATCACATCCATGCCTAACCCAGTATCTTTTTTCTGACAGCGGCCAGTGCCAAGTATTTCAGACATTATGCTTTGCTTATCAATGGCTAGTCACCATCAAAGTACTCAAGCCCTTCAATATCTTGAGCTTGAACGAACTCAAGTTATTCTGAGATTGCTGATGGAAAAAAAGAGGAAGGAGTTGTTCCAGCAAGTGGTCTGCAGTAATTGCAGGGGTTGAAATCTTCCTTGATTCTGAATTGTTAATATGCCAGGCATGTTGTGGGATGGCTGTTCTGGCAGAGTAATTGAATTTTCTGAAGAGCCTAGAGGAGCTTTTGGTTTTATTGCTTAGCCTCCCTAATAGGCCAGCCTTAGGGGAAAATCCTAATGCACTGGTGTGACAGCAAGGAAAGCTTGGTTGAACATTTTGTGTTATATTCTGTTTTCATTTGTAGTTTGCTTTTCCTGATGCCCATCGTGTTGCCTTTCTTTTGAGGGAGAATTGCTGTTCTGACTTCAAAACTAAGTGAATAGCACTGCACAGAGCACATATTCTACTGACTGGGAAAGATGATGCAGTCTAGTAATTCATTTCCTATCCAGAGCACTTCCTTGAACAAGTGCTATAAAGGCACTAAATTAAACAATGCTGTTCCTTGATCTGSCGCAACCCTGTCACTCACTGCAATTACTGGGGCTGTGTCTCAGTCTTTTTTGTAAAAACAAATGTTATCCTGGGGACTTGGCAATTAATATGTTGATCTGAGTGAATAGCTATTTAGCATGCACCTTGAGGCACTGCAACAATATAATTGTTGAATGAGGAGCTCAGCCTGAAATTCAGAGAAAAAGAAGAACCCAGGCCTCATCCCTGAAGCTTACGTGTTGAAACAAAGTTTTCTCTGTGTTGGTTATCTCTGAGAACAACTACTATAGTTTTTCTAGGCACCTTGAAATTTTCTTGGACTCTATTCTTATAAACAACTCCTGAGTAAGGTATGGGTGAAGAACCATTCTCAGTAAATGAGGATGCTCTTAAACCGTGTGAGCTGTGCCTCCCTGTGTGAATTATCATGAGGGTCCTAGAGGACAGGCTGTTGGATATGAGTCAGCAGTGCACCTTGCAGTAACGAAGGGTAACTCTGTACTCAGCTGCATTAGCGAGAGCGTAACCAGCAGGCCAAGGGAATGGCTTACTTCCTTTCTCTTGACCTTGGTGAGGCTGCGTCTGGAGTCTTGAAAACCCTCAGGGATGGAGACTATACACTCTAGGCAACCTGCTCCACTACCTCATRTTGGCCTCACAGTGAAAAAGCTTTTCCTTATACCCGATCTGAATCTCTCATGCTTCAACTTAGGTTATTTATCRTTCTCCCACAATACACCACTGTGAAGAGCCTGATTCTGTTTCCTCAATAACCTCCCTGCACGCATTGGCAGGCTGCTAGTAGCTTCTCCCAAAGCTGCCTCTCCTCCAGGCTGAGCAAGCCCATCTCCCCCAGCCTCTTCTYACAGGGCGAGTGCTCCAGCACCCGAACATTTTGGTGGCCCTCTGCTGAACTTGCTCCAGTTTATTGATGTCTGTCTTGTACTGTGGGACCCAAAACTAGATGCAGTATCTAGATGCAATCTACATGATGAGTCTGACTGGTTGCATTTCCTGTGTACTTGATAGCTATGCCAATGTAAATAAGTGGTATGACTGGAATAAGTTTGGAATAAGTTTGGAACATCTGAATAATGATTCCTCTAAGGATATATAYATACAYACATACRTACATACATATATATATATATAAAACATGGCTGAAGGCCAAATCACTCAACCTCTCTCTCTTTCTCTCTCTCTTTCTCTCTCTTTCTCTCACTCTCTTCCCCTCCAGTCCCTTTCTCCTCATATGTGAGATGGTAATAAAATCTACTTCTCTCATTGTTGTGTGTTTGTGTGTTTGTTATGCTGTACTGTTGTTAATCACCTAAATATTAACTTCTTGTCACTAATGGTGGTTCTTGTCGTGTTTCTGGCAGGTTACATATCACAAGTGYTAAAGAATTATACTGACCATGCCTGCGATGGAGAATATGTTTCCCTGAGATGTCCTCACAGAACCACCATCAGCATCCAGTCTTCCTTTTATGGCCGAATTGTACCAAGTCATCAGATGTGTCCTTCTCGCTATCCCCATTCCTATGCAACTTTAATTAAAGAAGATGTTGCCTGTTCAGTTGGCACTTCCCTTCAGGTATTGCATGTTAAACTGGATCTCTTCATTTTGGACTTCCTCTTTCCTGCAACTTGATGCTGCAGAGACCTGTACTAGCACTGCTCACCTGACACAGTTTAGTGCATGATTCATCTTTGTAGTGTAGAGAGGGATGGATTAGATTTTACAGGTGCATTTTTTAATTTTGCTACAGTTTAGGAATATGGTTGAAATAGAACTATATTGCGAGACCAAATTATGTCCAAATGTATTATGACCAAATTTGTACTATATTGGAAGATTCTTTTTTTAAGCTCTCCTTCCCAAAGGGTAGCGTTTTCAACATGTTCAGAAGTTGCTGTCAAGCTCTTTTTAGTTCAGATATGATCCTTTCTTGCAGAGCTTTTACTTTAGTAACTTGAAACCTAGAGAGAATCCTTGGCTTTACTTTTTCTTATGACTCAGTTGGCTCTYAGGCCACGGTAAGTGATCATACATCACTTAAACTTGTAATATCCCAAGCATCAATAGTTAATCACTTCTGTCCATTTGTTAGAAGATGACTACATGTRTTGTCCTGAGAGCACATGTGACTTCAACAAATCAAAAGATTGTTTGGAAGGTGCGTGTGTTACTCAGTGTCAAGAAGAACATCTGAAATTAAAAACATGAACTGACTGATGCTGTTGAGATGAATGGTGTCTGCTCCCAGACACAAAACTAAGTGCATGTCTTTCCAAGTGCAGGATTTGGGACTCTGAAAACTTTTGGGCAAAGACCTCAACTTTTCTTAAGTACCCAGTGTGTTTATGGCTATGAATCAGTAATAACTCATAAAAAAACTTGTAGCAGAACTAGGGTAATGAAACTACAGGGCTAGTGAAAAAAATTCTTTTATAATTTGACTGAAGGCTAGCATTTTCAGCATCACTTCTAACTCTTGCATTCGGGACTTTAGAGGAATTTACAGCTTTTTTTTTTAATTGATATGAGTGCTTTGGCTTCAAAACATCAGTGGTAAATTCTCAAGAAATTGCACAGAATTGATATTGTGTGTACCCTTAAGATGGCAGATTTGCAGTTGTCCTCATAACACTTCCATTGCACATCAAATGACTGARTTATAGTATGGGAAGACATGGTCCTTATCAGTGGGAGGTTTTCCCTGATGTGATAATGAAATCTCATCATACAACAGACAAGAGGCAGCTGTGCTGTTTAGGAGGGGAAAATACAGACTGGGGACTTTGGTGGAGGCTAGCCTTCCTTTCTTTTATTTACTGCCAAATTTACTTGAAACATTTAATTAGCTGGCATGATTGATACCTATGTGCATAGCCTCATCCCTTGCAGGTGAGTGGCCTGCTTAAGGCATCTGGAACAGCTTGAGAACCGGGAAGATGTAATCTTTGGCTTTTCTTGCCATGGTTTTATATACAGGAGGAATTTAAAAGAAATCCTTACCTGCTTAGCTTAGCTCCTTTTGTCCTCAGAGCTAGCTGTTATTCCTTAGGTTTGCAGCCAGCACTTGCAATGCTTCTCATTACAGCTCTCCTATATGAATGGTGTACTTTATAGGCAGTCTTGCACAGATGTCTTGTACAATAAATTTTCTACGTGACTGAGACCAGAACACTCCTATTTGTGACTTTTGTGGGTGCAGACCCTCTGAGGAGATTGGTGACATTCTCTACTCCGCTGCAAATTTCTTATGGGACCTCAGGCAAATTCCTGAGTCTCTCTGGGGGAGATCCACAATACCTCCTCTTTGGTGCCCCTAAATCTGGATTTGATATCTCAGTGTGCAGTGCCTGGCCACAGTAGGGTGAATCTGAATGCCAGAGTTGGATCTCTTGGCTCCTCTCTTAATCCTGGGGGGAATGAGGCCTCTCTGCAGGGTAAGCCAAGAACTCCACAAGCTCAATGGCAAGCTGCCTGGAGCTARCTGGTAGGAAATGCGTGCATGTAGGAAAATTGGAAAGCTGTAGACAGGAAAATTGTGTGTACTTTTGTGGTTTTTAGAGTCAGTTCTATGACTACTATAGACAGCACCATTGTGTGCATGTTCTGATTGGCAGTAATTTAAAAAGTCAGCTAAACCAAACCCTTCACAATTAAGTATATAAAATCACCACACCTGATCAAGCCCAAACTGTGGAAATTTATTGCTTCTCTAGAGAGTGGCATGGAGGGAGTGTAAGTGGCAGTTATTAATACTGTTCCCTGCAGACACTACCTGTGAGTAACAGTTAATTCTTGTTTGAAGGCTCTCTCCTCTGTAAATGTCCAGTCTGGACATTGTTTCTGTGTTAAATGGAGAAAAGCAAAGGTTGTTTACAGTGAGACAACCACTATTCACTACTAACTACTACCCAGAGAGGTTGTGGAGTCTCCTTCTCTGGAGATATTCAAGACCCACCTGGATGCAACTCTGTCTACCATGCTCTAGGTGACCCTGCTGAGCAGGGAGGTTGGACTAGATGATGTCCAGAAGTTGCTTCCAACCCTACTGATTCTATGATTCTGTGGTTCTAATCCAGCCTTAGCTGGTCACATGCCATGATCCCTTACTTTATTTGCTTGTTTTTGTCTGGAATGAGATGCAAACCACTTGGGAGACTATGTCTGAGCCATTAAGGCAGTGACCCCAAACTGCACATTTCTGTTATTTTAACACCACAGTATTAGATTCAGTGGAAGATTTTCAAATGCACAAGCATTTGGACTGAGATTTCAGTTTTAATGTGGTTACTCTCTCATTAGCTTTTGGATCAAGTTAGATGTATATGGAGAGATCAGAAGAACAAACTAAAGTTGTGCTGAAAGGCAGGTGTTATTTGCTTTTTCAACAGTGCCATCTCCATTCCACCTTCTTTAGCAGGGGACCTAGAGTTGGCACAAGTCACATGAGATACATTATGGTGCCCACTGAAGGAAAGATAAATTTGTGCTGTTGTCCTGAAGTGATATTTCAAGGATGAAAGTTAATATTAGGAACTAATTTGGGACAGTAATGCTGTAAATAGAGTCTGATATTGTCTCTTCTACAATTCCCTTGTAGAGTCCTGCAGAGAGTATTCCCGATCAGGAGGTAAGGGAGCAGTATCCTTGTGCCAGCTAGTAGGCTTGGATGGGTGACACAAAAGAGGAATGTCTGTAGATCTGCCTTTGGGTCTCTTTCACCAGAGCCACTTGCAGTGTAAACTGCCCCATCTTGGCGGTGGAGCTCTGTGAAGAGGASCTGTCACCCTTTTATGGTGCATGGGCTATCCCTTTTCTTGCTTACAGGTCAGGAACAGCAGCTGCCAGGAACAAAGTCTATTTATCTTTCAAATATTCAAAGAAATAAATCTTTGAATATTAAGGGTCTTTTAGCTGTGAGCCCACTTTTGGGCCAGAGGCAGACCATGCAGAGATGTTAGCTTGAGTCCTGAAGGTGTAGAGCTGCTTTATCATGATCTTATACCTAAGCTGTGATCTTTGTACGGTGCTAGTGTCCCTGCAATGACCTGTAGCTCCCACATATCTTGATTCTTTTGGAGCAATTATACAGGTGCAATTGGTCTGGACAAGCAACCTAATAACTTCTGGAGCTTGATGTTTTTTGTAGATCTGTGCATTGTGCTTTTACAGTGGAGTTTTTCTCCTGCTCTGTAATTGCATCTTACCCAGATGGAGTTGGTCACTCCACCTCCATCTGGCCCACTTTTGATCTGCAGACTGTTTGATTTTAGAGCGTGGGGAGGAAGCTACGTGACACTGTTGCACCACAGCTAGGGAGGACATGGGGACATCTGCAGGGACCTTTTACTCCAAGGAAATCTGCTACAAATCATCTTCATCTGCTCTAGCCTTTCCCTTATGCTGCGGTTCTCTCACCTGTCATGTTACCATAGACATTTAGACCTTCTGGCTATGGGGACATCTGATGAGGTCTCAGCCCTGGGGAAATAAGGAAGCTGATAAATGGTATACAACAACAGTGTATGTTTGTTCAGCTGAACACATAAATGTTGAGGTAGAAGACAAAGGAGAAGTAGGAGTGTTAGTGTTGCCCATTGCCTAATGATAAGAGCCTAATGATAATTGACTGGTGATAAGTGAATCTCTTTAGTAGGAAACCTAGTCACTGCTGGCTAGACTCATAATTCACAGTTTATACCTTCCAAAATGTGTGTAGGGCATGTAGGAGGCTGCTCAACTGACGAAGAGATTTGGAGTGATGTGTTTATTAAGGGTTCTGCAGGCTTATTCCTGGATTGGGTTTCTGATGTCACTTGTTTTCAGCAATAACTGCCGTAAGGACTGTATGGAAAAATGTTTAATGGTTAGTCTATAATTAGAGCTTTTTACCAGAAAACTAGATTATGCTTTGCAGCAGATTATCTGAAATATTCTCATTTTTGTAAATTGATAGAAAAGTAGAATCAAAGCTTACTTAGAAAGAAAACAAAAAACCCTGGAGAGGGATTTATCTGTTGTGTTTCTGCTGCCAGATGTTTATCAGAGAAATCATAGGCTAACTTCTGCTTTCAGAGATGTGTCCACTGAAATCATAGGAAATTGCACCTTGGAGAGCAATGTTTCCCAAGAGGAAATATTATTTTTCCTTAGAAGGTGCCATGGAGCTGAGTCATGCATCTCATTAGAAAGACCAGCCAGGCCGGGCAGGGAGTGAAGGCAGGATCTGTCGCCTGAGTGTCTTTCAGCACTCTCCACTCTCCGGGGCAACCAGCCCTTGGTGGCAAGAATCACTCATGTTGCTGATGTGGTAATTCCTTTTGTCCTTTAAGCAAGATACATGACACCTTTGCTGCCACCATCTCCTGCTGTCACTCTCACAGCATGTGATGCAGCTGTACAAAAGGCAGCAGATTCCTTGCATACTAACCATGGGATTCCCCAGCCCCTTTCCCCTCCTTTTTATTTATGTCCACCAGAAAGATTTCCATGATAGAAAGCAAAGAGGAGCTGACCTCTCCACTGATGGGAAGATCAGACAAGCCTTCCACTGGCCGCATCCCTTTCAAAGTGAGAGGCAGCTGATGAACCCAAAATGATGAGGCTGGAAGGTGTGTGTGTGTTATTAAGGATGGTGTTATGTTCCCCAAACATTCTGGATGAACAATGTGGGAGCGTGAAATGGAGAGTAAAAGATAGTGATTCAACTACTCTAGCTTTCCTGGTAGGTCAAGGGCAGTAGCTACTGGCCATGCCCAGTCCCAGAAGGGTATTGTACAGTCCCAGAAAGGGTCCTGTACAACGTAAAACAAGATGATGGTCAAAGGAAGAGAGAAGGGAAAAGGAAGAATAATTTGCACTAGACCACATGGTCATGYGTACAGCTGGGAGGAGAACCCAGGACCCCAAAGTCCCTGTCCTGTTACATTGCACGTTTGGAGCTTTCTGCGGCTTAGAGACAGCTTGAGCAGGGAAGGCTTCAGTCACAGAAATGTCAGTATATTAAGGAGTTGTTTGGACAATTCTTAATCACACTGTACTAAAATTACTCTGCAGAGACTGGTGAGCAGTGAAGTTAGGGTCCAGAAGAGGTTACTGTAGTGCCCTTAAAAATCGCAGAAATGGTGCAGCTTTATGCATGAATCTTGAACAAGCTGACAAACTAATTATCTGCGAGTAGAAGAACTGATGCAGAGTTCACAGATAATCTCTAAATTGCCRTATCTTTGAAATCTTTGGCTTGGCTGAAATGGCTTGTGAGTGGAGTGTGATTATGTGCTGCGGAAGGAGAGACACTGGAGGCAGAGGTGGCCGGCGCAGCCTGTCTTCCCGACGCGGCAGGGCTGCTTTCCGGGGTGTAAACCTGCTAATGCTTTGTTTACTCTAGATTTAAACTTTCCAAGTCATGGGGCTTCCGTCTTTGCCACCGAGACCCTGCTTGACAGTATAATGGCTTGCTCTCAATGATCTTTTTTATTTTTTTTTCCTCCAGTCTGTGTTTTCAGCTTTCCCTTTCTTTAATCCCATGACTTTTGGTTATGCTTCCTTTTGTATGTCTTCAGCTAATACCTCCTCTCCCTTTGAAGCTGACCCTGCATACAGATTAAGCTACCTGCTATTAAGAAATGTAGGTAGTAGTTAATTAGTTGATATTTGTAAAGCACTTTTTTATCGGGTCCTGTCTGCTGAGCGTATCCCTGTTTGTGTTTCATTGTGAATCGCTGTCTCTGGGCTCTCCAAAGGCTCTGCCAGGGGAGCTCGGGAGAATCTTGCTGCAGTGTTTTAACGTCCCAGCCCCGCTGCTGAGAGCCCAGCTCCTCTCTTGGAGTTCACTACTCCCATAGCAGAGCTGGTGGAAGGGAATGTGTGCCCARTCTTCAGCTGTTCACTTCACAGTCYGGTGTGTCAGTGTAAGCCACCAAAGTTGTGGACGCATGTTCCCTTCAGCTAACTCTGCTGTAAGTGTGGCGAGGTCCGTGAGAGAGCGCTAAAGAGATAGTGGGCAGAGTACCAAAAGCTGCCTCATCTCAGTGGTCAGGATTCGGGGCCTTTGATCTCCTTTCCGTTTGACGAACACATTGAATGTGGTAATTTGGGCAAAGCTGAATTACTTTGTAGTGGAGCAGGGTGGGAGAGCTGCTTGATCAAGCTATAGACAAGTAACCTGGATCTCATCAGCATGAATTTCACTTCCACGTGTATTCTTTCCTTCCCTGTTGCTAAATGTGGTTTGTTTTCTTTCTCCACCTGCTCCTAGAAAAATCCTGTCACTCCATGGACTTCAGTAATTTGCACTAATGAATGGGAAGGATTATGTGATCTTTATAATGATTATGAAAAGGACCTGTAAATAAGTTTGCAACTTAAAGCATTAAGTTTTCACTGTGTTTAAAAATAATACAAATATTCAACAGTGTATAAAACAGTATCAAATTCAAATAAAACATGACATGAAGCCACTGCAAATGCTTTGTGCTGTGTAGCTCTGCAGGGAGAATTAATTATTCTCATTGCAAAATTCCTGGAGATGCATCAGTGTAAGTGTTGTTGTAACTCACCATAGTGATTACACCTGGACTGGATTTGAGCTAAAAGCTCTTAATCTTTGTTTGTAAAATTATTGGTACCTTCTTGTGTAAAATTCATAGTAAAAATCTCTGCCCGTCRTCGTTTGACTGCACACGTCTCTGATCTAGCCATGCAGCTTGCTCTCTGAAGTATTCTCTGCAGCAACATACAATTTGGACCATCATTTTGCTGGGTTCCTCTCTGTAATTTCATGCCTGACTGATGTGCCCTGGAGCCATCTTTATGTTCMTTTTCATGATGGAGGCCATACAGAGGGCAGCCCTGTGGCAAAATCCCAGCTCCCCTTGAGTTTTGCCATTGGCTTCTAGGGGTCCAGAGTCTCACCCTAAGTGTTAAGTCCATGAACTACTTCAAGGGACTGAGAACTCTGATAAGTTTAATTGCCTTGGGTGTTAAGCTCGGTTGTAGTTTATTTTAACTGTGCAGGGGAAGAGCTTCTTGAAAAGTGATTTGAAGAGACAGGAAAAAAAAAAAAGAGTGCACCCTTGGGAATGACTGAAGACAGYCTTCTTGCAGAGCTCCCATCTAGCTGCAGATTTAAATCTTATTATTTAATGAGCACAAGCAATTACTTAACTAATGAGCACAACAAAGTGAGCACAAGAAATGCGTTTCATCTGCAGTGCCCACTAGAAGTACATGATTTTGAGCTTGAGGCTGCCCTTGCTTTAAAACCTGGGTCACTGCAGTGCGATTAATCCAAGGCATAAATCACAGAGGTTAGATTAGTGTTTGTTTTACTTGAATTCACATTTCTTTCTCTCTTATCTCCTCTAAATCTTGCAGCTTCTCAGCTCAGTCATGAACCAGGGAATAGAATGGGTTTAAAACAGCCGCAATTTCCCTCCTGAGCACTGGCTGTCAGCCCTCAGGCTTGATTTACTGTTGGAACGCAATTATAAAATGGCACAATGCAATTAATGTGTCCTCCCTCCCCTTTTGTGCCAGACAGGAATTCCTCCTCCACCTTCTCCTGCTGGAGTGATTTTTATAATATAACCTAATCCAATGCAACTTTATTTTGCATTAGTCAGGCATCTACCAGATGATGCTCACATAAGCAGTTGGTTGTATATCCCAGTTAAGGATAATTCTGCATGTCCAGAACTATTTCTGTGCAAGTTCATGGACTTTTTTTTCTTTTGTGGTTGTGTTTCCCTACCTATACAGCTGACAATATAAGCAAAAAACCCAAGGTAAATACAGAATGAATTTGCCAGCTTTTTTTCTGCCAATGATCAAAAGCCACATGAGCTCAGGACGTTCAACTCACTAACAAATAAACTTGCAGCCTTCCTGATGTTGATCTAGCTGATCGTCTACAAACACTTTAAAAATGACATCTGAAATCTGCCAAAGCAGAGGCAAATCTTGCCTCTAAGTGTAATTTTGAGAGTATTTTTGTGTATGCCCGGCTGAGCAAAAGTTGTAGGCACCAATGTTTAAATTAACAATAGAGCTGTTGTAACTGTTAGTAGATTTTATTATTGTTGTTTTTTTAAACAAGAACATGGTGCCATCAACCACTGCTGATTTTCTTTACATTTTTCCTGATGTATTTCACTGAGCATTCCATATATTTTTTATTTTACTCTTATGAATGTATTCTTTTTGTTTATTACATACAAGACTTGATTCAGGCAGTCTGCAGGAAGCAAGAAATCTTACAAATGATTTTTGATAACATTTTCAGCAAAACTGTTGCTGTTTGTGGGGGAGTGGAGTGGAGGCACATTAGAGTTCTGTGAATGAAGAGGAAATACTGATTTCTCCTTCCWTCCCCATGAAATAACTTCTTAGAGTTATTAAAGTATATTGAAACTGTGGTTGAGCATTAACGCTAATTGGTAAAAGGCATAGTCAACATTAAGAACATTTCCCCTTTACTATGGTCTCACCATGACGTAGATAATTTTTACTCCTTAATTTGGGTACAAACTTTTCCCTAAGGCTCTATGTTACTTGGTATACCACAGAAAGGAARCCCAACAGGTTTCATTCAAGTGGAAAACACAGAGCAAGCAATAGCTGCCAAAAGTTAGAGCAGAACAAGACRAATTAGCAGTATGTGAAGGCTGCCTATGTTCGTCGTTCTCCAAGGGTGGTAGGTAACTGCCTTTGCTCCCGGTGCTGTGCCTGAGGACAGAGGAACAAGTGCTGCTCAGGTACTGAAGCCGATGTTTTCAAGGAGGCTTCCTGCTGACCTAACTCAGCTGCTGTTGAAATCCATGGTGGTTTTCCCACTGGTTGCAAACAGCATCAGTTAGGCAATGCTGAAGGCTTTTGAGCAGTCCCACCCACGCGGTATGAATGTTTGCTGACCAGAAGCCTAGGTCTGCTGCCTTTGAAGGGACAAATGTTCCCTCATGGGAAAGAAACTTTCAGAGTGTTTCTTTCTTCCTTTTGCTTTATGTTCTGAGTGTTGCTTAGCTGCATACGCAGTTGTAACTGTCCAGTACCATCAAGTCCTTTCAGGTACACAGTCATTTGGAAAAGATTTCTTGCTGTACRTGAAGTTCTTAAGAGTTGTTCCAGTTGTTCTTTGCCTTGTGAGATCAAAAAAGGTATATGTGTAGAGACCTTACTTAAATTCCTKTGCAACTCATCAGATTTTGCATTAAATTAAGTTTCACATGCTGAGTGGACAGTCAACCCTTATGAGCCTAGGCAAAAGAATATGCTTTTTCCATATATTTTAACATCATGATTGAGAGGGCTAGCAGCTCCTCAAAATGCTCCCAGGTACCTCCTTCAGTATTCACCTTTCAGCCTTCCCATCCATCGACCCTGTATTTTGAAATGAGATGCCTGCATTTTATTAGTTTTGTGACTGGAAAACAACAGCATATGTTTTCTGTTCACTAGAAAAGGCCTGAATTGTCCTGGTTTAAACTTTAAAATTAAAGTCAGATTTGAGGCAGGCACAAATTCGTGTGGATGTCAACCCAAAAGGTGAACACTTTAGGAAGTTATGAGCAACCACAAATGCAGTTTCAAATTGCAAGTGAAACTGGAACAACTGTTGCTCCTGTTGGTCTGCAGGTGACATTCAGAGTTATAACGCTAGAGATAATCATAGAATCACAGAATCAGCAAGGTTGGAAGGGRCCTCTGGARATCATCTAGTCCAACCTCCCTGCTCTAGCAGGGTCACCTAGAGCATGTTGGTCAGGGTTGCATCCAGGCAGGCCTTGAATGTTGTGTCCAGGAAGGACTCAGAAATAGGTGGAGATTCACTAAGTAGAGAGAAAATTTATTTGGATGATGGTACAGAGAAGGAAGGGCCTTCTCGTTAATGGCACAGGGATAAAATTATGGGAAAATACAGGTGTGAAGGTGGGAATTAGAAAAGGGAACAGACAAAAGAGACCAGGGAGTCTAGGGRAATTTCTGAGACAGGATTTTCCGATGCCTCCTTGCAAGTGAAAATTAATTGTTCTGGGAATGGCATTCACAGCTCCGTGTAGCAGGGGCTTAGCAAGGCCAGTGAATTACCTCGCTCTGGGGTCTCAAAATGCTCTGACAGGTTCATGTGTGTCAGACAAACATTATGGCAATTTTAGCGCTTTAGGGGCTCTACAGGAGAACATAAATACCACCTAAGCCATCCAGCTGATCTTAAAACTTAATTACTGCCCCACTTAATAATATTCCCTCCCCCCATTTCTGCTTTAGAGGATCATTGGGTTAAAAAAAAATCATTAATCTTACTTAATGAAGCTATTTTCTAGCAGGAGACAGAATGTCTTGCCCCTGTGGATTCTGAGATGGAGTTTTTACGAGTGTTATGAATGGGGAAGTGGGAAGCGAGCGTTAGAGAAAAAGCAGTGCAAAAAGGGGATAGTACCCAAAAGCTCTCCGACTCACAGGCCCTTGCTGAGTTGAGCTGAAAGGAATGCAAAAGTCATAGGGGGAAGAGGAGTGAGCCCTATTAAAAGCTGACGAAGTTGGCTGTATAACAGTATTCCCAGCACAGCTACCAATTATTAGAACACSAGCAATTGCCAAAGCTTTTATATAATCGAGACAAGAACTGTTTTAGAGCACACGGCTGAAATTGCGATTCTCCGGAGAAATCAAAAGCAGAATGGTCACGGCCGAGCTTGGGCCGCTAATCGTAACTGCCAAGTCTGATCCGCGTCCTCGAAGTCGCTTTTTTCCTGGGACGTGCTCCCGAGACAGCACTGCCTTATGCTATGCTTAAATTGGGTGCGAGTGCTTGGAAATCCCTGTGGGCAGCTCAGGGCGAAGCTTCCTCTTTGTACCTGCCGCAAGGAAAAGGGACGGTTCGCGTTAGACTAGCGCGAGCCTCGGGCCTCTCCGAGCCCAGGGGAGCGCAGCGGTTCCCGCGGTGCCCCGCTGAGCGCCGGGGCTGCTGCGTGCCTGGGACGGCCGAGGAGGTAAGGATCGCCTTTCCGTTCTCGAGCTTGTCTCTGTTCAGTGAGCCCTTTGGGAGACGCTAAGGTGTTTTATTTTCCTGTTTCTTGTGCGTGCCCATGTGCATCTCCTGATGTAGAAGATGCTGGACGAGTGCCAGGACCGACGGAGCTGCCAGTTCCTCGTCAACAGCCGGCTCTTCGGTGCAGATCCGTGCCCAGGAACTGGCAAATACCTCATCGTGTGGTACAAGTGCAGGCCAAGTAAGTGTCTCGCTATCGAATCTGTTTGCTTTGGCAGGACCAAACCGATTTTCTGCTTAAACCTTGGCAGTGAGGCCTTCTAGGACTTTTTGTTCCCTTCCATATTTCTTTGCAGAAACATAACCTCCTGGGTGCCGGCCACTTCCCCTCTCCCCCTCACTTGCTGTGTCGCTGTTACGCCGCTTCTCCAACTCTTTCCTTCTTGCTGCAGGTCCAGTGGCGGATTATTTTTGCARGTGCCCGGGAAAGCTTTTGCCAACGCTTAGCTGACGCTGCCCTGTAAYGCTGTCGGTGGTGGGTGGGCTGCTCTGGCTCCGGTCAGCGGCGGCCCTGTCCCGGCGGGCTAGCAGGACTCGCGCCCTCTGGGCTCGCCCCGTCGTGGGGACKGGACCGCAGCGGCGTCGTGACAGCGGCAGCGTCGTGACGGCCCACGCGGGCAGACTTCTCGGGCGCCGCGGCCAAGCTCGCCTTGGAAGCTCACCTGCCTACGCCATGAGATATAAACCAGCTCTTAAGTGCTCCCACGTCAGCTTGGGAAATGCTAAGCTATGCTTTAGATAATCTCATTAACCCCGCTTAAATTAAACAAGGCCTGTCCCTGGGTGCTGGAGGGCAGCCGTCCGTACTGGGAAGTGGCTCCCGCGGTGTGGTTTTGGCCCACGGCAGCCAAGACGCTCTTGGCCAATTCCTGGCCCTGCCAGGGCAGTGAGCACGGCCTGGGGGTGGTTCTCCATGAGCATTTGGGAAGCAGGCACCTCGGTCTGGAGACCTGTAAGGTTAAATGGTGTGGGTGTAGGCAGAGAATAGGCCCTGGACGGTTTTAATTTACTAGTCTGGAGGTGGCATTTCAGATCAGCCCAGTCCCAAGCCCTTTTGATGACAGAAGTGACATAGTTCCAGCATCATTTCAGCAAAATTGTGGGGAAGAAATTAAAAAAAAAAAAAAGATTTGAACAAGGAAGAGAGGCACACCTGCTTTCAGAAGCGATTTTGAAACAAAAGCACAAGCGCTCAGGCTCTGAGCTGCACAGTAGAAGACATTTTGCCTCAGCATGCAGAGACCTGTGTTAATGAAGTGAAGGGATCTGGCAAGATCTGTGAGGAATTCAAATGAAAAGTAGATAATGAAGCACCTGCATTTATTGTGGAGTTTTAGTGAGTGATTGGAACATCCCTTGTTAGGTGTGAAATGTATTTCCATGAAACAGAAGCAATTAGCAGACTGTTCTGACAAGTCTTCATAAACTTACAGGTTTTGTATCAAAGCTCAGAGAAATCTGGCTACTGAGACCTCCGCTGAACTTCTGAAGGTAGTTCAGGATTCCATTGTGCAAAAGTATTTATGGCTTGGCATTCTTTTTCACTTGCAGATATACTAAAAAAAGGAGTTTGTGTGTGTGCTGGGTAAGTGATTTTCCTGAAAGAGAGCAGGAGAAGTTGCTTAAAAACGTTTCCCTAAGACATTTTTCAAGCAGCTATAGTTTTGCAGGGTGAAACAGGGTAACCTGACACAAGTTATTGTTTCTTAGTTACTGGACAAACTTTTAATCATGGGATTAATAACATGGTTTGAAATCTGTGAGCATTAGCCTTGCACAGAGATGCCAGGACACTTTCAAACTTTCCTTGATGTTTTCTGAATTTAAGTTTGAGTTTCAGAAAAAGAAATATAACGCTTGTGTGTGTTCTCCCTGCTATAGGGAGAAGGTTAATGAGAGGACTGAAGAAAGATCGATCCGTACAACACAAAATAGAAGACAATGAGAAATTTTGGCGGGCTCTTTTACGCAACGTGTTGCTTGTGAGCTATAGGTGAATCTAGGTCCTGTGAAGTGTCAATCTGTCCACAAAAGTCTGAGGCCACATAGTCTTAACCAAAGAGTACTGGAGAGTTGTTGCTGAAACTTACTGCCTGACACATGCTTTGATCAGAGACTTTATCAAAAGACACAAGCAATTTTTGAGCGCTGCTTCTGAGCCTGGATTTGTCCTTCTTAATGTTAGACAGAGGTGCTTTAATATGAAATCACTTAAGATCTGAATTGACCTCTAGAGATGCCTCTCTCCCCTGTGTCTAACAAGGGAGCCTGGGGCTGACAGTGCTACTGAAGCGGGTGCCTGGGCCAAGCGCCTAACTAGGTAGAATGAATGCAAGTTTTCCTGTCTGCAGGTATGAACTACCCTTTGGAAAATGGTCTGCCAAGTTTGGACAGGACATCCTTAACACAAATTATGGATGTCCAAGCTCTCCAAATTTAAGAGTCATTCTGGAACCTCAAAAATCCACTGAATAGATGTAATTCTCTGGAAAGAAAGCTTTTCCTTGAAATAAAGTAAAGTTGAAGTTAGTGGCATCTATTCGTGTTTTTCCTGATGAATAACTAAATAGTACAGTTTTTCCCTCCAGCCACTGTCACTGCAGTTATGTGTCTCTGACACTATGTTATGTTTGAAATCTAATGGTTTCAATTCTCACTAGCTCTAAGGGGATCACTTGCAAGGCAGGGTGCTTTTTCAGTTTCTCACTGGCAGAATTTCAAGGAGATGGCCAAAAGCAAACCAGGCTGAAAAGGAAAGCCCTAGTTACCCCAAACAGTGGGGCTCCAGGGAGCAGGGAGATGGGAACAATCTCTGCTGCACAAACCAGTGAGGGCCTGTGACTTCTTTTGCCAGAAACTGGGAAAGGCTTGAGCAGATATTTGAAGTATTGTGATTTGCCTCTTCTAGAAATTCAAAGAAATATTTTAGAGAAGTGCCTGCTTAACTAGGAGAGGTGAGAAATTCAATGGCCTGTATGTCTTTGGGAAGTCTTGTGCTAAATATGATCCCTTTTGGTCTGAAGGCTGGATCTGGGGTCTAGCAGATGCTTATCTGCACATACAGGACTCTGGTATGTGCTATGGGACTCTGGTATGTGCATGGGACTGCTTTTAAATGGCAAATGTTTGGCGGTTCTTTGTGCGTTCTCTGTGCCTGTAAATACTCAAATACACTGTGTGTATGTGGGTGTACTTTTAATTTTAAGGTACAGGATGTTTAATCCATAAAAATGCTCTGTTCTTTTTTATGCATCTTTGCGTGGGCTAAGTGAGACTTTATTGCTGCTGTGTGGCTTGGGGGACAATGTGCATCAAAATGCAGAGGGGCTTGGCTTCTATTTTCTCTCCCCATTGCATGTAGGCCTTAGTTACAAATATACAGCAAACTTTGGGGAAATGTTCAAGAGCAAAGTACAAGTGTCTCAGCAGAGCACACAGCACAGCTGCAGCTTGTGCTTCTAAAACTCAGAGGTGCCTTTGCTAATCGTCCTGCTATCGACAGCCTCAACAGAGAGCCTCCCAAGAATCCCTGCAGGTCAGGGTTGGGACGTGATAGTGGGACAGTGAAACCCAGAGCTATTCTTTGAGGCTAAATCTGTGCTGAAAGTGTCAGGGAACCTCTGTGGGCACTGGAGCTCCATCACCCCTATGATGGATTAAATCAATAGCTCAGTCCCTGACTGCCCCGTGGGCCAGGTCAACTAGCACTCCCCTAAACAGCTTCTGGGCCTGTTTTGGCATTTATCACTGACGAGGGATGGTTTCCAGTAGGCAATTTGGATGTGACTACCCTGTTCTGGGGGATAAGAAGGTTTATGTGTATGGATGTGGGCTGTTCCAATGCACTTGGCCATAGTGTCAAGAGAAAGGGCACATTTATTTTACCATGGCAAATATAGCCTGACACTGACATCCAAAGTGTACTGGAATCTATGATCTGAATATGCAGAGGATTTCAATCTGCAGAGTACCTTTCAGGATCATTAAAAAATTGCACACAAACTCAATTATTTCTCAGGTAACATGCTGATTTCATTTAGACCCATTAAGTATAATTACTGGGTAGGCAGCAGGAACATATAATTAGAGGGAATTGACATACTATTTAATTGGTCTAACATGAATTCCCTCTAACTGAAATCCAGATTCACTAACATTATTCAAACAATTCAGGGTTTGTTCATCCCTCTTGCTTCAGAGACAAAAAAAAAAGTGTGGGATCATGTGCTGTTGTAAGCTAGGAAATATTTGCTCTGTTTGCCAGACTTTCTGGAGGGGCTGCGTGGTCTAATCCTAGCTAGGAGCAAGATTTCGGGGTCTGCCAAAGCCATGTTGAAGAAATGACTTCCCTTTTTTGCACCCCAACAGCACCCTTTCAGCTGATTTTAGCAGGGCTGGTTGCTGTTTTGGCTGTCGTCTGAGCAGAGGTTGATCTGCCCTGCACAGCATCCATTTACATACTGTATCTTTTTGGTTGGTTGTTTTTTTGTTTCTTTTTTTTTCTTTAGATTTCAAAGATGTTGATGCTCCTGTACAAAATGGGGAAATAAAGGCTTGCCTGTCCTGCAAGGAGCCTTACTTAGAGTGAATCATAGAATCAAAGAATCATAGAATCAGTAAGGTTGGAAGGGACCTCTGGAGATCATCTAGTCCAACCTCCCTGCTCAGTAGGGTCACCTAGAGCATGGTAGACAGGGTTGCATCCAGGCGGGCCTTGAAGATCTCCAGAGAAGGAGACTCCACAACCTCTCTGGGCAACCTGTGCCAGTGCTCCGTCCCTCTCACAGGGAAGAAATTCCCCCTCACGGTCAGGYGGAACTTCCTGTGCTTCARTTTCTGCCCATTGCCTCTTGTCCTGTCACATGGGACAACTGAAAAGAGTTTGTCCCTGTCCCCTTGACACCCTCCCTTCAGGTACTTGTACACATTGATCAGATCCCCCCTCAGTCTTCTCTTCCCCAGGCTGAACAGGCCCAGCTCTCGCAGCCGTTCCTCACAGGGCAGGTGCTCCAGCCCTCTGATCATCTTTGTAGCCCTACGCTGGACTCTCTCCAGTAGCTCCATGTCTCTCTTGTTCTGGGGAGCCCAGAACTGGACACAGTACTCGAGATGAGGCCTGCCCAGGGCTGAGGAGAGGGGCAGGATCACCTCCCTCCACCTGCTGGCAACAGTCTTCCTAATGCACCCCAGGAGACTGTTGGCCTTCCTGGCCACAAGGGCACATTGCTGCCTCATGGTCAATCTGTCATCCATCAGCACTCCCAGGTCCTTCTCTGCAGAGCTGCTCTCCAGAAGGTCAGCCCCCACCTGCATACTGGTGCATGGGGTTATTTTTCCTAGGTGCAGGAGCCTGCCCTTGCCCTTGTTGAACCTCATGAGGTTCCTCTCTGCCCAGCTCTCCAGCCTCTCCAGGTCTCTCTGAATGGCATCACAGCCCCCTCAGTTGTGTCAGCCACTCCTCCCAGCTTGGTGTCATCCGCCAACTTGCTGAGGAGGCACTCTGTCCCCTCATCCAGGTCACTGATGAAAAAGTTGAACAGGATGGGACCCAATACTGATCTTTGGGGGACACTGCTAGCCGCAGGGCTCTGGCTGGACTCCACTGATGATGTCCCTCTGAGTTCTGCCTTTCAGCCAGTTCTCCATCCACCTCACCGTCCACTCGTCTAACCCACACTTCCTGAGCTTTTCTAGGAGGATGTTATGGGAGACAGTGTCAAAAGCCTTGCTGAAGTCAAGGGACACAACGTCCACTGCTCTCCCCTCATCTACCCAGCCAGTCACTCCATCATGGAAGCTATCAGATTGGTTAAGCAGGATTTCCGCTTGCTGAATCCATGCTGGCTACTCCTGATCACCTTCTTTTCCTCCACATGCCTGGGGATGACATCCAGAATGAGCTGTTCCATCCCTTTTCCAGGGATGGAGGTGAGGCTAACCGGCCTATAGTTGCCTGGGTCCTCCTTCTTGCCCTTCTTGAAGACTGGAGTGACACTGGCTTTCTTGCAGTCCTCAGGCACCTCTCCAGTTCTCCAGGACTTTTCAAAGGTGATGGAGAGTGGCCTGGCAACAACATCTGCCAGCTCCCTTAGTACCTGTGGGTGCATCCCATCCGGGCCCATGGATTTGTGGATGTCTAGCCTGCCCAGAAGGTCTCTAATCCTTTCCTCCTCCACCAAAGGAAAGTCTTCCCTTCTCCAGACTTTCTCCCTCATCTCCAGGCTCTGGGATTCATGAGGGCTGCCCTTAGCAGTGGAGACAGAAGCAAAGAAGGCATTCAGTAATTCTGTCTTCTCTGTATCCCTTGTCACCAGGGCCCCCACCCCATTCAGTAGCAGGCCCACATTTTCCCTGGTCCTCCTCTTGCTGCTAATGTATTTGAAGAAGTCCTTCCTGTTGTCCCTGACATCCCTTGCCACACTCAATTCCAGCTGGGCCTTAGCCTTTCTCGCAGCATCTCTACATACTCTGGCTGCATTCCTGTAATTCTCCCAAGTGGCCTGTCCCCTCTTCCACATTCTGTGTAGAGTGAGTTGAGTTGCCTGAGTAGCCACTCACTGGTAATGCTGTTGGGAGAGGAGAGGGCTTCAACCCTGCTTAGGTGGCTTTCCCCATGAGCGCTCCATGTAGTCCTTTTCACTTGCCTCGCTGCTTGCCTGCGTCTCACCAATACACTGCTGTTGCTGCTCTGTCTGTGGGAACATAGACACCGTCCCCTTGTCACCTCCAAAGGGACCGAGCTGTAACCTCTACAAGCGTGCTGTAATGCTCTAGTGATACTTTTCCTCTTTCCTTGCAGACAGGCACTGCTCTAACTTAGGACTGTAGAGACTCTGGGAAAGAAGATTGTTTTTCTCCACCCACCGTTTGTTTTGTTTTGGGCTTTGTTTCATTGTGAAATGTTGTATGAGGTGGCTGGACATGACAATTGAAGGCTGGTGGATATGGGGCCTTCCCGTATTAAACCTCCCAGCGATGCTGCAATGTGCAGATCCAAACTTTGCCACTGAGCCTTCTATTCACAAGCCTAAACCCTTTGAAGTTTCAGAAAGCCAGGATTTTGACCTAGGCTCCGATTGCAGCTCGAATCCCTCTCTAACAACAACACAAAACCATATTTGTAAAAGGCACATCAAGGCTCTGAGAAGTGCAGCCGGGAAGGAAACGTTCATTTGCTGGTGATGGGTGAAATGCCAAAAGTTCACATGGGGGTAGGAGGAGGAAAATGGGTGGAGAGAGGGTCGTTTTGTTTCAGTTCAGGACCTGTACCTTTGATTTGTAGGAAAACTTTTAAGCTGAAAATTGACCTGGACAAGTGTTTTGAACAGAGCAGGCAGTTATTCTCTCCACTATAGATTTAATTCTAATCTAAGAGGCCCAGTTAATTCTTGTTAAATGCCAATGACTCTTTTCAAGCATGGGAATTCCTGTGCTGATGTCCTTGCCAAAATCTTACTCAAGTAACTATATGTTTCTTAAAAACCCTAGGCAATTTTAATTGGAAGACAATGGAATTTTAAAATTGATTAGGGATTAATTCTAATTAAATTGTCTTTTGATAAAAATGTCATCTTCCAGTTTGCGCTGTCTGTCACATGGTAATATCACTGTCATGCTGAGTTGCAGAAGTGGCTGGTGTGATTTTTGTAAGTGATACTTAAGAATCAGAATATCATTACTTATGGCAAAGCTTTTATGAGCTATCAAAGAACTGCAAAGAATCATCCTCTGCAGTGGAAATTCATGGCCTTTAAGTGTCAAGCTGCCTTATACCTCTTGAGGAACTGGTTGTGTCTGCTCATTGCATTTTGATCGAATTAGCTGGAATGTCTGGAAAGGACATTTTGGAAGGACCACCTAGGCTTGCAATGAATGTATCATCTTGTTCACGTACAACCTGTTCCCACAGTATTGAATCTAGCGTGAGCCAGAGCCGCTGACTTCAGTGGGCTGAGGATGATACATTTTCTGCTTAACTCTGTGAGCGCAGAACGCTGCCTGAAAAGCCTGGTTTCACTGCACACACACCTAAGGCTCTGTCTCTCTAGGCAGAATTTGTACCATCCTGTGAGAAAGAGTGGATGGCTATGGAAAAAACGGTATTTTTTTGAAACGGTGGAAATCTCAGGCAAGAGCACAGAAGAGGCCTGAATGTATTCGTGATCCCTTTAATGCTGGTGATGAYTGATTTTAGTGCTGAGATAGATTGGTAATTCAGTACTTATCAGCCCTTTCAGAAATGCATTAATCTCCTTTGTAAGACAGGTTTATTGGTGGCAGGAGAAGTTCATGGCATTGTTTGCTACATTGCTTTTTGCTGGGCCAGGCTTTCTAAAGCGGCGCGATGGAGTGTGGGCTGTTAAAATGGCACATCCTTCTGGCCTAGCCACTGGGGCAGTAAAATGGGTCTTTTGCCTCCTGCATTCGTCAGCCCACTCTTGCTTATCTGCATTATTTCAAAACTATTTTGGTGGTGCAGGGAGTGGAAATTTATAAGGGCAATAAAACTTCAGGCAATGAACGCTGTGATGATGAAAAGGTGTAAATAAAGGAGTGTTATAAATAACAGAGGATATATCCATCAGCATGTGATTTGGGTCAGAGAAACCTTAATGCTCACGATTAACTTTTTTTTAAGCCGTTGATGCACAGAGATTTTCAGGCGTTGTCAAATAGCCCTATCTCTGTAACTCRCTAATCACTTGACTGTCAGGAGCAGGATTAAGAGGAACGTGTGATTTCACTGTCAGTGAATGCAGAGATTATCGTCAGTCCCTGCCCCGTGGTGCGTCTGTAAGGGGTGGGGTGGGGGGGGGGCAAAGGCAACTGACTGCTGCTGACCCAGGAGAATTAAAAATAATAATAACAATAAAAGATCCTAATTCTCTTTCCAAACTTGTCAGTCATCCCTTATTGACATAAAAAGAAGAATAGGGAGCTAGGGAAGACCGGGGTACTTCCCATAGATATGGATTGACAGATCCTCTTTGCTGGATCAGGTCTCCGGTATCCAGATGTGAACCCCTTAGAAGACAAATTTTCATGGCTCCCCCCGTCCTCTTCTGTCCTGAAATGTGTGAATTATAAAGCTGTGACTTTTATAGATCCCCTTCATCTACTGACATTTAAGTTTCCGTGAGGCTCCTAGGAAAGACCAAGGGAAAGAACCTCTTTTAAGCCATAGATTTTCAATGAAGAACAATAAAGAACAATATACCAGTCTTTCTTCGCTAAGCCAGGTGAGTAAATAGCATTGCAGAAGGAACTGGGAGCTCATAGCCTTTGCCCTCACACACAATAGGTTTAAGACAGTCCAGCTAGTCCTTAGGCACTGGGTACACCATACCTTTCTGTGCCGACAGCAGACGCTGTGTTCTGGGTAATGCTTCAGTACTGATGGATGGCTTTGGTTGTTGCAGGAGGCAGGGGGATGTGGAAGCTTTCTCCCCACGAGAGTAACAGGATCTCCTTTGGCTTGATTAACCAGAACAAACACACAGGGAAACCAGGGCTGGGGTATTTCATTATGGAAAACAAATCTAAATGTAAGCACTGTCCAGCTGTGATGGATGCTTCCATGCTTTGGGTGAAAGATTACCAGCTATCTGGCATACTGGTGAAGAATCTTAGGAAAGAAAGAGTATCCCACTAATGATATGCTTATAAACCAAACTAAGATTTGCCTTTCCTTTACTTTTGCAAAAGTTTGGGTCTGTCAAATAGAATCCACAGTTTAAGGCACGTGTTTATGCCTTGCAGAACAGTAAGCAGAGCAGAGAGGTAAATTTATACAATAATTCCTACTGGCCATCCTCTATATGGAAGACCTATTTCACACAGAAAATATAGATCACTTTCTCTATTCAGATGAATATCTCTTGGAAAAAAGACGGAGAACAGAAAATCTGAAAAGTGTTGGACTAGAGGAATGGTAACAAACTGTTTGCAATATTGCAAATTCTTTCAATATTTTTTCAGTATCAGTCCTACATTTCATTTTCACATTAAATATGCATTTTAAAGTGGATATATTCTGATATTTTCAACTATTTTTCATACATGTGGTATATGCCTTCAAGCTCTACTCAAATACAAACTTGCTTTCTTGGTCACTTAAAAGGTACCTGAGGTTGTCACCTAATCATGTCTCCAGGAACTAGGACTTATAAACATTAATGACAGTGAGACTCATCATGAATTTGGGAGATATGTATTTCTCCCACATACATCTTTTCTCTTTAGATAAAGCGTTTGAGGGAATGCTATGTTTTTTATTATTTAGAACACCAGAGAACTGACTTTTAA
The DNA here is from genome assembly GCF_003343005.1 of Rhea americana. NCBI lineage: Eukaryota > Metazoa > Chordata > Aves > Rheiformes > Rheidae > Rhea > Rhea americana. The sequence goes on along the minus strand of NW_028186790.1, from coordinate 2,243,644 downwards.
TCTTATAGGCCTATTTTTCCCATGTTTTATGCTCCAGGCAACCCCACAGATCATGGATAAAAATATCAATAAGTTATCTTTCTGATATTCTTATGTTAGAATTATTATTGCCATTATTTTAATATTTGGAGAAGATAGTTTTAAAGATATAAAAGATGAAATTCTCCTTTTCAGCTATTTTAGTAATAACTTTAAGCAGTTATTGCAGATTTATACCAGCGCTGGAAGAGAACAACAAATACTTCCATGCATGGTGGAATTAATGAAGCCCTTTTCTTTACATAGTCAGGTCATTTTTCCTTGGTGCACCCAGCCCATATTTCCATTGAATAACTAGAGTTTTCACTGTCTTTTCCCTGTTACCTCCTATGCTGTGGCTGGTCCAGAGTTGCATCTATGCTAATCAGCCAGGTATTAAATCCGTGCTGGTCGGTTAGTGGGACAGTGCCACCATAACAACTGAATTTTCTCTGCGTGTCTTTCGGTTTTGATACTACTTTGGTTCTGTTCTGTAACTAGCTAACCATATTGTCACCTCAACTTCTCGGAGAAATTTCACTGAAATTTAGTGAACAGGTTCTCACTTCATTTAAAGGGGGGGGGGGTAAATGGTGAGGCAGAGGATCAGGCAGCAGGACAGCCGTAAATTGCACTATCTTGAGAAAATCAGCACAAATTCATTAGTGGATGAAATAGGATTAGAATTAAATTTGTGCCTGACTCCAAAATGTTTTCTTTAACTCTCATCTCACTGTCTGCCATATATGCTTTGAAACCCTTTTTCCCCCTGAGATAACTATACACCTCTGTTTGGCCGACAGGAAAGTCCAAYGAGGTGCATCTGAGCTCTGCTTTGGAAATGAAATGTAGCAGTTAATTTGCAGCACTGCCAGCGCTTTCAAAGCAGAACAGGAAAAGACAGCTGCTTCAGACAGTGAAGGGGACAGTGGGGAAAGGCTTCTTTTAAAYGCTGCAAATTGGATGGGTGCATCAGGAGTGTAATTTTAAAGGAATCTGACAAGGTTGTTTACAAAGAACAATCTTCTTACTCGTCGAAACAGTTTTCAGACCTCCAGAACTTAGCAATTGTTGAATTTTCAGGGTCTTTCTAAAGTTGGCACACCGCCTGTTTGATATAACTCTGGACTGACATCTAAGCTATATCTCTCAGGGTTTTGGATTAGCTTCTACACAGGCAAGCCGTGCGCTCCTTGCTATTGAAGGTAGTGAACTTCAATTTTTAAAACTTAAATTACAGCATCTTCAGAAGAGGTTTCTCCAAGGGAAAACTGTACTGAAATTATGTTATAAGATATGTCTTCCAAAGAGAAAGAGAAGCCATTAGAGTCAGAAAACAAATGCTTATTTAAAATGAAAAGTAAATAAATATGGGAACATGAGAATAGGAGTGTGAGGAAAAAGTTTTAAAGGAGGTCCCTAACTGGATATTCTTTTAGTTCACTTTCCTTCTTCACAGGGGAGTGCAGGAGTTGGGAAAGGCCATCAAAGCAGACTTTACTCTGTCTGCTCTGATATGTGCTTATCTGGTTTGATTCTGGGAAGATGGGCTTAGATCTACCTGCACTCAAAAAAAAAAAAGGGGGGGGGGACCCTATTTCTTACAGAGGGCATACTACAGATCCTGGGAATTAGTTGAATCCTGGGAATTATGGGTGCTAATAAAAACACATATAAGCAGAAATGAGGGTCTGAGATTATGGGAAAGGAGTTTCTCCAAACTGAGCTGGTCAGGGACAGACCTGTTGCACAGGGACCCTTGTTCAAGGATACTGCTTAGGGGCATCTGTCCTAGTGTTTCCTGTCTTGGAGACTTACCTCCTCAAGTTGCCCCAGCAGAAATATCAACTATACTCATCTTTTACATGATCAACATGAACACTGGAGCAGTTGCCCAGGGATATTGTGGAATCTCCATCTTTAGAGACATTCAAAACCTGACTGGACACAGTTTGCAGCAACCTGCTCTAGCTGACCCTCTTCTAAGCAGGAGACTTGGACCAGATAATCTCCAGAGGTCCCTTCTGGCCTCAACCATTCTATGATACTGTGAATCATGGTTTGGAGTGGCCACACCTGTAGTAAAGGGTTCATCTATCCATGGTTAATGCTTATTTTGGTTTTCTGTTTAGGCTGACACAAGAAGCTGTTGGGTGGTGACTTTTGCAATTTAAATATTCTTCTGCCTAGACATGGGCTGAAACCAGCAAACTCTCATGACATGTGAGATCATCTTTATTATTGGGTGATGGCTTCCAGTCTCTATAAAAGTTTGCTGAATTTAACTTGTGACTAAAAGGTTGCACTTGAGCCACGTGGTCCACTCTGACTCCCAACTGTTTAACTTTGCAGCTAATCAGTACCTGATAGCTCTCATGTTCTAGGAGGAATATATGCTAGAAACCTGTTATGCAATTGATATATGCTGGTCAAAAGATGGGAGGATGTTTTTTTCTGAAAATCTTTTTTTTTTTCCTGTTACAATTTATGTGATGGAGGGTTGAGTTTTTGAAAGCATTTGCTTTTTTTAATATGAAGAAGTAAATTTATGGAAAAAATGTTTAATTGGAGCAAAAAGAATGTTGACCCACGGTCATGGTATTTTGAGATGAAACGATCACCTGGTATTGCAGTTCTGGTATTGCAAGTTCACATTATTCTCCCCAATCTGGAAACTCTGGCTTGTTTACATACTCTAAGATATATCATGGGGAGGAGATTTGTTTTGCTAAAGAAGGATGAATTTTTTCCATTATGAAATGAATGGTTGGCCAAATAGATCGGTCCATTAAAAAAAAAATGTTGGCTTTCCAGATAAATTTTCCAGGTATTGACATATGTGTCTGTGTAAGAAACTGGTATTTTCTCTGCAGAACTCCCCTTCCCTTGGTTTTGTGGCTAATCTTTAGCAAATTCTCCTGCCTGGCTGTCCTCAAAGTAGACTAATGTTCGTCTGGGAGCAAAAGACCTACCAGGAGCAAATGATTAGGGTAAAAGAAGTAAATAGAAATTTGCACATGCTCTTACTCTGGTAGAGTCTGATGGAGGCAGTAAGTGATGTGGGTGGAAAGAGTGACACACAGTACTGGAGAGGAGCCTGCCGCGATCACTGCTCTGTTCTGGAGAGGGTGGCAGGATGAGAAAGGGAGTTGTCCCTGTGCTGTATGTCATAGACCAAATCTAACCACCACCTAACAATTAAAAACATAAACACATTCGTTGATCACTTAAAGGAAAAGGCTAGTGCTGGTGGAATGACTGGCCATAGTAAACAGGTATGAATTTCAMGAGAGGAAATGTTCTTTGTTCGTGGAACAACTAACAAAGCTGGGATGAAGGACAGCAAGGGAAAAACTGAGCTGAAGAGAAGCTGTTGCTGCACAGGGAGAGCATTTCAGTTCCGAAGGGGCATCTTGGATGCAGTCTCATTAAGGTAGCAATCATAACGTAGGTGACAGTTTCTATAGGAGACAATCCTGAGACGATAAGGAAGTGGACAAGATCACCTCTGTTTCCTACAGAAACTCACTCTTTGCTCAGATCTCTGTTTCTCASATTTAAATCTTTTAGGGTTTTTTGAGGAAGACAGATTTCTCTTTCCATGTCTTTTCTGGTCTTTGACCTGGGAAATAGGGCTAACTATTGTGCATTGATTATGTGAACCTTGCATATTATAATCAGTAAAATTTCATAAAAATTTTCAACTATTTCTGTTGTAAAATATTTTTAGGCAAGATAGATCTCTGATATCCCTATGTTAGATGCAAAATATTTTTAGGAGCTCTTATCTCTAAGGTCTTATAGAGATTGAGCCAACTGACATTTTATTTTTGGCTTCTCAATCATGGTCATTCAGAAAATTGTCATGGACCATATGCAAAAATGTCCTTAAAAGACTGGGTAAATTTATTTACTATAGTTCAATAAATCAATGTTCTTGCACACATCCTATAATTACAACGGTTCTGCGTGTTCACTTTGCTATTTGAAAGAGCCAATTTTTCCATTTAAAACATTTATAATTGTTTTCCCTCAATTGTTCTAGCCATGTTTTAATCATGTCATGTAACAACCTTTAAAACGTGTCTAGAAAAGCCTGCAGCTGTTCCCTCCTTGCTTTCTCTCTATTGAGTTATATTTAAGCCAGTGTCTCTGAAAACAGGCAGTAATAAAAGGGATATTATCCTCAGCAAATATCTTAATCATGGTAAATCTCTGTTGCCCTACAAATGACTGCATGGGGGATTACAGCTGAGTAAGCCATTTGCTGAATATCACTGCCACCTTTCCTAGGCCATTTAAGCATGTTTAATTTTTCGGAGTGAAACATGAAACCCACTAATACAAATGTTTGCATTTGGACTGAATTATATCCAGACTGTAACAGTTATAGCAGGCTTAGGACCAGATTGTGACTGATCTGTAGGAGGCCAGTTCTGCTTGGGAGAGTGAGAGAGAAAAATGCAGATTCATTCCCAGTCCCAGCTCACTTATGTCACTTACGCTGCCTCGGTCCTTTTCAATATTTATATAAGGGTATTATGGGTTGAAGTACCAGTAAATATATGGATGATGTTTAGCTCCATATTTTCTTTACATCAATCACAGTCCTTGCCATTGCCCAGTGCCTGGAAGCSATCAGTGTCTGGATGAAAGACAGCTGGCTTTAGTTCATCCTGGCTGAGACTGAGGTGGCAATGTTATAAAGCAGAAAATACTTTCAGGGACTTGTGTCCTCTGTAACATCACTTTCCATTCGTTGGTTTATCTAGATTTCTATCAGGTTGCCCAGAAACGTTGAGAGCATCTGTTCTGCAGTGATGAAGCTTCAGGGAACCTTTTGGGAATCTGAAATACTACTACTTGCTTCATCCTTTCATTTTTGTTCTTCTTTCTTCTTTTTAAAAAACGGTGTCTTTTTTCATAGCAGCCTCGGGAACTGCTGCCCTAACCAGGTTGGACTTGGGCAGAGCAGTCCACATATTCACAACCTTGAGAGCTAGCAGCTCCAGTAATTGTTTCCTAGGGCAGAATTCAGTGACTGGGAGTAGGTGGCACTTTTTTCAGATGGTGCCACACCACATCACGCCAAGAGCACATCACCGCTAAACTGCACTGGTTCCCAAGGAGTACACGGTCAGATTTACTATACCCATGTCGTATTTCAAGCCATCTGCCTACTGACTTCCTGGGGCAGCTCCAAGGGTAAGAACTGCAGATGGTAGAAGTAGAGATTTATTGTCGATTGTCTCATGATGACTGGACCAGCTTTCAGTAGAAGTGCGAAGGCCATGAATCACGGAGTTTTCTGAGCAAATTACAACAGTCACCGTGTTTGGGTCCCAGAGAAGTTCTCAAATGATAAACTCTGACTTGACCACTCAACAGAATTTAGTAAAGTATTCTAAAGACCTTACGTGGGTCCATAGAGCATGTGGTTAAGCAATCAGTTATACTTGATAATTGGAAGAAGTAGCTAATAAAAACCAAATTAGAACAAGAAATTCAATTAGTGCTTTGTAAGAAATAAGATCTTCGCAGAGGACTCTGGCAACTTGCTTGTTAGAGTCTTCAAAATTGATCTTTTTCTAAAGTTAATCAACTATTTCATATTTCAACCACTTTAGTCAGTCACAGATATTCTCTCTTCCCATGTTATAGGTTTAACATTGACTGTGTATAGCTTGTTCTATTCCAGTTTTATACCCTTGCACTTTTAGCTTGAATCCATATTTTGTTCTAAGCAACAAAAGTCTATTTTTTTCTATTTTGTCCTTATTTGTAGGTTTTGTAGTCTTTACAGTTCCTGTGATTAATAAGCATAACTTTGATTAAGTGATAGTGTTTATACTTTAATAGATTCTGTAATACCTAGGTAGTATTCTTACGTATACCACCTTCAATGTTAAAAAGAGCTTTATTCCTGCTTCCTATCACTGTTTTACATGCTCAGATGGTCATGGGTTTGCTACTACAGATATTCCTCAGGGATGTGTGATCTTCAAACAGGCTCTCCCTTGAATAAGTTAGGTCTTAGTTCTGTCTTCATCTATTGGGAATGAATGAGAAAGTTTTTACCTGTTTCATAAATGTTCTGGGGCTGTGAAAGTGTTCCTGCAGTGGGATAAAAACTGGGACCTAAAGATTTTTGGAAAAGGCTAAACAGGAAGAACGAAGATTACATAGCAGGATAAACAGGGTTTAGGGTTAAGATTCTTACAAGGACTGTGAGAGTTTGGACCAGGGTTTTCACATTTCAGGTGGCTCTTCTGTTCTCTAGGTAATAGACTGTTTTGAGGTGAGTGTATTTTTAGTTTTGAATATTAATTTTCAAGTTGAGAATGAGAAGTCATTTGCTCTAAGACATTTCTTTCAAATCAGCACATTTTTGTCCTGGATTTCTTCAGAGGTAATGCTTGGTTTCTTCATATAGTTTCTCCTGAAAAATCTCATCTAATGTAGAAGTTAGCCCTGCTTTGAGCAGCAGTTGGACCAGACAATCTCCTGAGGAGTCTTCARACCTAAACTCTTGTATGATTCTGCTTTGGCGGAAAATTCCCAACCAAGAAGAAATGATTCTTGAGCCTGTAGTTACAGCACAATCAAAAATGTCACATTATGTGCTAGCTGCCGTAGTATAAAGTATTAAATATGAATTAGAGAGTGTTCATTTATACTGAGTAGTTTGATACAAGTGGATTTTGCAGAAGTCCTAAGATTTTGTATATTGGTGATAGCAGACAGAGAGAGCACCCAGTGACRTGAAGAGACAAGTGTCATGTCTGTGCTAGCAAGCAATACAGGGCCGGGGCAGCCCCARGCAGGCTAATGATTATCTGCACTGTTTAGTCGTTGGTGTGGTCTGTGGCAGCTTTGACCTAGGACAAATAGCAGCATTTTGAACGATGAGTGACTATGCTTGCAAGGTTACCTTGGTTTGGGGATCACTCCTGTTAAGTGGTTTAGATGCAGCACCTTGTGGTGGGGAAAAGGGGGAGGGTTTAGCTGTRTAAATGCAAGCTGAGCAATACCAGATGGCTGTGAGGCTGGAGAGCAGTCTTTGGCCTGTTGTTGCTACATCTCTAGCAGTAAATAACACAATCCAATGGAATGTTGCTCTGCAGAGACTGGGGAGGTTGAAGTTATAGAGTCCTGGCTATGCACTCTGTTGGCTRTTGACTTGTTGTAGACAAGTCATTTCAGTTTTCTTGGTCTCTTTCAGCACACATCCAGATRTCTAGCTATTTAGATGCAGCTCTTCCAAATGGAGTTTATCTTCTGTAGTGTGTTGGTAAACATACATGAGGAGGGCCTGTTTTAAGTGGGGACCTCTAGGGGTTCCCATRATACAAATAATAATAGCAAAGAGGAATGACATGTGATTGCTTCTGAAATAACTGCCTGGTCTCTTTGATGGGTGTTAACCAAGATACTGTTCTGTTTGCATCAGCCTTACAAATGCAGGAGTATATTTTGTGTTCTTGGACTGTCCATTGCACTTGAGAGCYGTTTTGCACATTTATATTTGCAACAGGCAAGAGCAGTTCCCACCATTAACAAAATTAGTAYGGCTCTTATTGGATCTGCCAAGGGAGCTATCCTTGTGAAAAAAGCTATTGAGTGTAATTATGCTCACATTTCAACTGCTGTGAAGTAGGATGAATGCTTGGCAGGTGGAGGGCTGATCTCTGTACAAGGAACATGCCTAAAGATGAGCCTTTACCTTCACCTGCCACAGACTCCTAATATAACTGTGGGGAAATCAGTCAATTGCCATGCTTCACTTACTTGTATGCAAAATGAAATAATATTGACTATTTACTAGATCTCACATGTACTTGATTAAAAAAATCATTAAATGTGCTGATAATGCCATAAAGGTAATGCATTATGCAGATAATCACTGCTATTCTAGGAAATGCAGTTGTAAGGCTGTGATTCTGCTGGCAGTTGATGTGCACGTCTGGGCATATGCCAAGAMTTGCTGCTGCCTCTGACAAGCTCGCACACCATGGGATGGTGATAAGGCTCCTTTCACGCTGGGTGCCTGCCTCTGGATCAGCTGAATAATTAAGTGTTTATTTCCTTCCAGATGAGTACAAGAGTAAAGTAGCCTGTGAAGATGACAAGCTGAGGCTAAGCTGTAAGAAGAGCATGGTGATAGCCATTTACTCTGCTATCTTTGGAAGGACACAAGGAGGCAGCCTGGAGTGCCCCTACCAAAGCCTAGGGATGCCCATGATTGGTAAGCAGGGGAATGTCTTGACAGAGCACATTGATCTGAGTGGGGTAATTTCATATATTGTCATCACGGTAGTGCTGGCACAAATCATGGCTAGGGAGAGCAGAACTAGCACATGCARTCTGCTACTGTGATGCAGCTGATGTGTGGCACTGGTTTGTCACCCAGCGGTGAGCTCCATCATGAGCTCTGAACTCCTGAKGTTCACGTGTACACCCTAGCCAAGTTACTGAGCCACAGACTTTTGGCAGATTCATCAGACTAAGTGCTTGAGACTACTCCTTGAGTTTCTTGATCAATTTTCTTTCCTTCTGGTCTTTCATCCCTACCTATGCTATGGATGAGTGTATTATCAGCAGGTGTAATGGACCACTTGTGGCAAAGTCAAGCAAGAGAATGTATTTAAACTTTAGTAAAAGTCATTTAGCAATGAGTGAAAATTGTCAAAGCAAGCTGTTAAGTTGCATCATGTTATGGCTGGTTTACAGAACCTTCGGGTAGTTTCTTTTCTCCCAGGCTATCACAGTCTCATCTTCATGTGTTAATGATCCATAAATTGAAAAACATTCAKCAGAACTGTCTGTTCCTGAGCCAAAATGAAATGAGTTTGAGCATTTTGAGCTGTGTCAGAGAGAATGAATGTCCACAGTGCAAAATGCTGTGGTCAGCTTTCCTCATCATGAGTGTCTGCAGAGGTGAGAGAGGATTGACCGGTTTCTCAAAAGGACTCCCCTTTAAGAGTGGGGGGGACTTCAGAGGGGCTGCATAGAAAAGCCTGAGCTGGTATCTGTTCAGCTGTATCTGGAGATATTTGTCTTCGCAGCTGTTGATCCAACACCCTTAAGGAATTAAATGCTGTTCAGATGGAGGCAGGTGAAGTGACTGTTTGGAAATATGATATGCACATGATGGGTGTCGGTAAGGAACTACAGGTGGAATCAGGCCAGCTAAGTTGTTTGTGCAGCACAGTAAGTGCTTGAGTTGTGTTGCTGCAAGAATCTGAGCATTTGCAGCACAGCCGAGTAGTTCAGTCTCCTACCCAGTCTTGTGGATATACGGCAGGAGAGTCACAGTCACTTAAAAAGTTACCTCCTGACCTCTGAGGTGGCTTATCTGTCTCTGAACGTACTTCTGTTGTACCCAGTTGCCAGGGAACAAACAGATGCTGAAACATCTCCATTTGACAAGTTGGCTTAAGCTTCTTTTATATGACATTTGCAATGGCCTGAGAGTGTGGATGTTAGTGGCCACGGTGGTTTGGCTGCCAGGTGGTGACTTGCTGAGTTGGTGAATCCTGATGGACTTACAGCRTGTGCTCAAACAGAGAACTGCTTTGTCCTTGGTGAGAGTCCAGGAATAGGCATTTACAGGTGAGAAAGTACGGATGTGGGGAATCTGCTTTCTGAGTGGTCACATGTAGCAGAACTCTTCACTTTGAATGAAAGTCACAAAGGGTAAAATTTTACTCTTCTCTGCCCAGGTGCAAAGTCCTGAAACTTATGCTAGATGAGAGCAGGAGATATGGCACTAGAAAAGGGATGGGAGGCAGTGGAGTTGCAAGAGCAAAACTGCAGCTAAGAGAAGAAGCTGTGAGGTATGACAGCAAGGCCCCAGGTGTTTCAAACTGGCCTTGTGATGTCTATAAATTATGATGTTTGCCCAAGGAAATAAGGTGTCTGATCCTATAGCGTGGCACGCAGTCTGCTGCTGGAAGGAGGCAGGGGCTTCCTTCAATGTCAGCTCTTAAATGAAAACTAGTTACAAGAGCAGGTTCAACACAGAACAATATAATGCCAAAYTGACAGTGGGAACACCTAAGAAGCTTTACACTGAATCCACTATAGGGTTTTAGGCTGTGGCTTGAGGCTAAAAAAATTGAGTTGTTGGACATCTGTTTTGTGTGAGATGACCAGATGGGACAGTGCTCTTATGATGCAGTTAGGGGAGGTGAATTGGTAGATGTGTCAGCACTCCTGTGTTGGCTCTGAATGAGGGAAACAAGTACAGAATCCGTGTGCAACCCAAATGAGTGAAAATGCCTACATTTACAGTGCTGAAGTGGGGAGGTTGTACTCCATGTTGCCGCTAGTAATCGTGGGCACGGTGTGCAGAGTTCCCTGAACCTGCTTCAGAAAACGTATTTCTGCCGTGGGCCTGCCTAGCTCAGGAGGCAACTGTGTTCCTTCAGGAATAGGTGRAAACATCGCAGCTTGAAAATCAGAGCTTTCTCTAGTTACAGAACATTTCTCTGCAGGTTTCCACAGCCCTGCAATATGAGGAGGGCCATCCTGTGACAGCCTTTGATCCCAAACATTAGCAACGAGCTGATCTAACAAATCTAACTGAATGACTCAGACTCCGTGGCAGCATCCAGTTCCTGTAAGGCAGAATCCAACTGCTTTGTGCTCTGGAGGATTTATTCTGTTTGAATTTCATGGAACTGATGATTTGTATCAAGTCTGAGCTTTGGCAAAGGATCTTTTTGTGGGAAGTAGGTCCTGGATAAGTTTGCAGTGACTATTTTTATTCTGTCAGCATGAGTTACTGTTGAGTGAAGAACTTCTGACAGTTGCCTCAAAGGTGGGGAAGGGTAACTGCTCTTCCTCTCAAAATGAAAAAACAGTTCAGAAAGTTTTTTTCTATTCTTTTTTTTGAGCAAAATGCATATTTACGTTGCATTTAGAAACCTACAGCTTCTATATGTGAGACTTTTAAAGAACTGAGGTCTAAGATGGGAGGAGGGATGACCTAGTAGAGTGTTGTATTCATTTACAACTCTACCGCAAAGYGGACAAATCATTTAATCTGCATTGTTTCTGTATTGTAACATTTGCAGACCTTTAACAACCATATAAGCTTGTGAGTGGTGTAGGATCCCTAAGTAAGGTTTCATACACCATGCTATGCCAAATGTTGCTTTCTCTCTAATATCTATATTAATGTGCTTGGCTTCTGAAAAAGGAAAGCTGTTGGGAATAACTGCATCTTATCCCTGTTATGTTAAAAAAAAAAAAAAAAACTACCAGGATTCCCTTTTAACCAGAAACATGCTGAAACTTGTATCTCTGACCGTAATGGGAAACCTCTGCAAACAGCTGGACCCTCTTTGAATGCCTTGGGAGCTCTGAAAAGCTCCAACAGGAATTTGACCTTATTTGTAACTCTCTTAATAAAGCTTCCACTTTGCTGCCAGCATGGGCAGAGACAATACATAAAGCATAGGGAAGTCTCTGGGGAAAGAGTTATTTGCAAGCAACAAACCATTAATATCCCTCAGCCCAGTGAGTCCTTTGCCTCTTTATTGTGCTGTTCACAGCTGCTTCTGTCTGCATGTTTTTGAGTGACTTGTTTATACTGCAAGAAGCCAACTTAAAAATGGCTTTTTTTTTTACTTGTATCCAAATACAAGGTAATGATCTAATTAGGGGATTGAGGAGGAGGAACTTGGGTGTAAAACAGTTACCCTTTTATCATGTAGTAGAACAATATCCTTGATCACATTCAGTGTGTGTGACACGTTCACATTTATACATTTATACACAYTTATACAGCAGCTCTCTCTGCCCAAAGGGAATGAGATGGACATGTCCAGCTCACCTCTAACATCTGGATCTGGGTGTCCTCAAGGACCCTGTCACTCTCCGTCGTGTATACAAAGAGCCCAAAGCAATTTCACGGCTTGCCTGGGTTGAAGGGTTCTAGGCTTGGGTTCAGAGTCYGCACAAGATCATGAGAACTCTAGCGCCAAAGCTGAGGTTCAGGCCATGGTATGTAGGTGGAGCTGAGTAGTCTGCTGAGAAGTGAAATGTCCTTGTCACCTAGCATAGAAGTTTTCTCCTGTGTCTCTATATAGAGAAAATGGATGTGTACAGAGCCCTGACGCAACTCAGATGGTCAGCGATTCTGTATAGCTCCTTGGATCTGATAATGTAAGAGCAGAGAATTGAGTTCAGCAAAGGTTGCTTGTGCTTTAGATGATGATTCCTTGGCATTCGTAATTTTATTGCAGGGCCGGAAAGTCATTCAGCTCAGTTTGTATTGATTTCCTCTTAATGCAGATGTCTGTGTGACTTGAACCAGAGCCTTCACAGTCTATTAYATAAATATCTATTACACTGTATAAATAATAGACTCTTGTAGTCTATTTACTTGTGACCAGGTCTAATGTGTGAATAAGTACGAAATACGTGCAATAAAAACAATCATTTTAGGCCATGGATACTTGTTACTGTTCCTGCCARCAGAAAACTGGTTTTAAGAGATTACTGCCCCTCTGTCCATTCATTCTTGCCTCCCCTCCTCTTCTCCAGCCACAAAAATTTTCCACTCTGTTTCTGTAAGTGCAAGTTTGTGGCTGTRCTCTAAACTTGATCTGTGAAATGCTACAATGGAAAAAAAAAGCATATTTTGGGGGGAAGGTATTTTTGTTATTTAGAGCATGTCAGATTTTTGGTAAGAGCATAGAATCAGAAGAAGTTGAATCAGGAGAACAGATGAGGTGGTGAATCGGGGTGATGAGGGTGGAAATAACTCCCACTGGCAGGAGCAGTGACAGGAATCTCTTAAGCCTGTTTTGCAGTAGAAGATTCGTAGTGTGGAACCATAGCCTGAACAGAAAAGGGTTAAAAAAAAAAAAAAAAAAAGCCAGCCCCTTTTGCTGGTGCTGTGTGGAGCCTGGAAGACCTCCAAATGGTGGAGCTGGCACAACAATGAGTACTAGCCTCCGGCATAGACAGGGAGGCAGCTGGAGCTGGCGGTGGCAGGAGGGAAGGAGGGACCCACTGAAATCTGTGCTGAGCAAATGATGGCATGTAACACGGCCRTCCTTTCGGGGGTCCGAGGGCTTGTGTCTGGAAACGTTGTTTTGCTACAGCCTGATTTCACCATGCTGCTGCTGATGGCTGTGATGCTTGGTGTGTGGGATGAGCAGCACATGGAGAAGGGAGTCGGATTGCAACTTTCTTCTATAATGTGCCCGTCAGGCTTCCAGAGTGCCTGTAGGTGTGACGCTCTCTGTCTAGGTTTGATTTACATTACTGCTTTGTTATGTGTAATACTGATGATTAAGAACATGCTTTTAGAGGCTGAGCTGTATATATGTAATAAAACCCACAACTATCCGGGTTTGAAGGCTAAATAAATATCAGTTGCTGTTTAATTCACATATAATACCTTATTAAATCTAAATTGAAATGAAATATCCATTTAGAACTCTAAGTGGGACATAGGCTGCTTTTAAAAAGTTGTTTTTCAGTTTTAGCTAGTTTGCCTGTTTCACTTTTTGTTTCAAAACACCAGGAGGTAATTAAAATCACTTTTCAGCTTTGTTTCTAAAAAAAATCAAACTATTGTTGGATTCCATAGAGTAATAAAAAATGATTTATATAAAATTCTAGGGTTTCATGTCTACCCCATTGGCTTTTTTAATGAAGAGAATCCATTCAAATTTGTTTCTGGACAAGATCTTTCTCAAAGCCAAGATTTAACTTGGTTAAAAAAAGGAAAGTTTACAGCAGAGTATAAACCCCCCTGAAATGTTTCTAAATAAAAATTCTGATAACACTAATTTAAATAGCACTAGCAAGCTCTGTGATAATATACTATTGCTATTTGGGGAAATAAAGTGGGTGTTTGTATCGCCTTCAACAGGATCAACTTAAGTGATCTTAAAAAAGACACCTATTGCCCTGCTATTAGTTAAAGGAAATACAGAATATATTCCCAAAAATAAAAGGGCAGAACCTTAGAGATGTAAATTTGTAGCATCTCAACTGATTTCCATTGAGTTACTCTGAATGAAAACCAGTGTAACTTGTTCAGAGCTGATAAAGTTCCTCTTAAAATAATTCAGATGTCAATCAAGAATAAGACAAAATTACCATGACAGGTAATGCTGAGCCTGAGAAACAGAGGTAATGTGAAACCTGTGAGGTTACAAGCACTCAGTGTTTTATTTTAGGAATCAAGGGCAAGAAGTGACTTGCAGGTTGCATCAACTGGTTAGTCTCTTGAAGAAGTGGGCCAGTCCCAAGAAGTTTAGATCTTGCTTCAGTCTARATGCAGGCACCAGCACCTGTGGAAATGTACCCGCAATCTGGAAAATGCTTCTGTTGGGCTGTAATGAATAGGAAGGACAGATGGACTCAGGGGCTTTCTGTAGCAGTAGATGCATTGAACTGCAACATCCATATCCCTGGCTGAAGCAAAAGCTGTTAGCTTCTTTGCTTTTTATCTTGAATGCCTTATGGCCTACAATCAACCATTTTCTGCTGCAAATTAAATAATAAAATTTTTACTGTTGCTGCCAGACCAAAACTTCTTTGTTCTCTGAGACTTCTTGGAGCCAAGTTTGAAGCTGTCTTCAGATTCTCACTTTAGCCCCCTAAACCTGCAAAGTGGTATTCATTTGCTCAAYTTTACACACTCTGAGTTAGTCTCTGCAAAACTGAAGCCTCATAAGTTTTATATGAACTCTGGTTCSAGATGCAAAAGTGATAAGATGATTTGAGGTCACATTAATAAACTAAGTGTTTCTAAATGTAACTTATAGCATCTGCAATTAAGTCTGCAATTGATCCTTCAACTGCAGTCTCTAGATGTAATTAAAATTTCTTTTAAGACCATTTTCTCTTTTCTGGCCCACTGCTAAAGTTTCCAAAGTTTTATGAAGTGTTTGGTGAGTAATTTTTCTCTCTTTCATTAAAATGTTTTTTTTTTTAAGTAAAACTGGCCTTCTTAGCACACCCTCCTTGTGCTTGTATATAGCTTTTTTTTCAGTCAGCCTTTTCCAGTGGCATTATATGAGATATAGTTCTTAAACCTAGCTTCACCAACACCAAGTTCCCTCCTGATCTTTGTAGCAATAGTGGTACGAATTTTTATCAGAAACCCAAYTCAACCTGATATGGAAGTACCAGGCACCGCAGAAGCATAAAGCAGACAGAAAGTTCCTCCAACATAAAAGCTTACAGAAAAGGAAATGATGGGGTCTGATGCAGTGCTGAGGGAGGCAGGCTTCCCTTGTCCTCATTATGGACCAGGAAGCCCAGGCATCCTGCTACGTCTACACAGCCCAGTGCCTTAATATGCAAAAACTCCCCTGAGCCCCTACTTACAGCTCAGAAATGCTTTTAACCATATCTTTTTCAAAATTAGTCTCTTATTTCTCTACTTGGAAGAGGGGCATTTTTTTGTTTGGAAAGGTAACAGATTTACTTTGTAGGTTTTCTGAAGYCTGTTGCTTTATGAAGGAGCTGAACTTTGTATCAGCCCCAGCTAATGAAGCATCCTTAACATACATGAGAAAATGTCCAAGAGCAGAAGGGAAACTACCTTCACTCCTGTTTATRATAGTGATTCTCTTGCGCAATGAGACAGTTTTGAGCTACTCCTAGGTAAAACATGAAGGGCATTTATCTCACTGGCAAGACTGGATTACTTTCCTCCTACTTACATCCTTCTTTCCCTTGCATTGAAGATTATTTTTTTCTTTTGGCAAATGAGTAGATAACCACAGTTCTGATTCTGTCAGGTTGCTTTGCGGGAACTAAATTTCTCTCCTGTTAGTTGTTTGACTTCTACATCTTCTATGTTTCATTATCTTCTCCCTGCTTTGTAGCTCTCAGGACATAATTTGTCCTGCTTTATTTTTTTAGCAGAAGACCCTGTTGCATGTTTTGGAGAAAAGTCATGTCCTCTGCTTGGGAGAATGTTCCCTCCTAGAGATGTCACTTGTTTGGAATATTTATTTTAGCTCATTCTTTTTGCCTAATCCTTGGAACACAGCAAGGAAAGCTAGGACTCTGCTGCCTGTTTTAATTCTGGATGAGGGTCTATTCCTGATGCCTTTACACTGAGCCAAAGTCTGCCACAGATTTAATCTCTTAAGCAGGCACCACCAGTCATGTTCCAATTCTTAATCACATGCCTCACATATACCATTGGAAATAGTGTTTTAGGCAGTGATTCTCTTTCTGAAGCCTCTTATTACAGCCAGTCACTTGGTCCTTCTGATACAACAGCTCATGCTTTTTGGCATATGGTTCTCAAGGAAAAGAACAATAAAACTTTGTTCATTGAAAAAGCAGAAGGAGTGCACCACTTCATATGCTAAATATGCAGGCTCTGAGTGCTTCCTCTGACAAATGGGTGGAGATTTTTTTCTCAGGCTCTATTTTTCTTTCTTTTCAGGAGAACACATGATTGCTATGTTGACTAAGGACATATAAGACTAATTTGCAGTGGGGGCTGTCTAGTAATGGAAACTAGATAGATCTGATGCTCAGATGAAAGAGTAATTATTGCTGTGAACATTAAGAGAGAGACTGTCCTGCCCAGAACCCCTGAGAGCACACAAGACTGAATTTAGAGGGAGATTAACAGAATAGAAGGGAATTGGAAAAAAATGGATGATCTGTAGATAAGTGCTGGATGTTAACACTAGAAAGATGAAGTACTTTTCACTGTTAATGGTTGTTCTCCCACTGTGGCCTCAGTGAACAGCACACACAGTGATCTTCTCCATGTGAGTTAGTGGGTRAAGATATAAGTGGGGCCATGGTCCTGCTGATAGTCATTCACCTTCTGTGCTTTTGGGCCAGTCCTATACCTGAACCTCTTGTTCCTGTGGGTGAGACTTTTAGAAGTGAATTTTCCAGGGCAGGGACAGTAATGGGCATGGAAACACTGACTGGTATGTTGCTAGGTGTTTCAGTCCCCGAATACAAGAGGGATATTGAGAAACTGGGGAGAATAGAGCAGAGGCTGTGGTATGTCAGTGTGGAGTAGAAGACCTACAAGAAGGTGGGGAGCTGGATTTGTTTGGTYTGACACAGAGGAGGCTGGGGAGAGCTCATACAACTACTTGAATATTAATTACAAAGACTACAGTGTAGGTGATGCTTTGTAGTGTCAGGTGGTAAAACAAGGGCGACAACCTGAAGTTGTGCTATGGGAAGTTCAGAGTGGATATTAGGAAAAACTACAGTACAGTAGTGTTGTGCAGGGACCAATTACACAGAATGGCATTCAGGACACAGCTAGACAGTACTATAGCTGAGCTGATCTAGTGTTGGATCACATAACATCCAGAGGTCCCTTCCAACCAACACTCCTGTGATCCTGAGGTCTGTGAAGAAAGGGGAGAAATGGCTTTCTTTTTAGTCTGACAGAATGGTCAATACTGGGGTATGCTGCATGCCCTGCTGCGTTTCTAGTCACAAGTAGTGCCCATGGAAAAACCCTGTGTGCCTGCCTTATGACATGCTAACACGTTAATACGTAAAACTCAGGTATACATGGTCTTGCTTGCTCTGGAAAGCCTGCCTCAGCAGTACAGGAACCTGCCTTTGCAAGCTCAACACGTACGTAGTAAGTGAGTCTGCTCATGAGTCTAACAAATGCACAGATGTTTTTAGGCATCTGGCATATGCCCAACCTAACTATGGAATTAGTCACCTATCTCAAAAACCCAGGTGTCTAAATCTGTTTGTGGATCCACTTACGACTACTGCTGCCTTGGAGGAGGTTGTGATCTCCAGTAGAACATCTAAGAGTTACCAGAATGAAAAATTTGAACAGTTTGGAAACATTTTTTCAATCCCAGATAGTTTCTGCAATCAAAAGCAGTGGTGTATGGCTTGGCTTTGATATTTGGATGTGTCACTCTTGTTGGAGAAAAACAAGTAATAGTGAGTAACCAGACTAACGGATGTGATTAATAGACGTTGGCTCCATTTTGTTTTTTTTGACCAGGAAGAGTAATAAAGAAATACTCGTGCTGGGAAGCAGCTTTAAACTGACTAAAACCCRTTCATTGTGGTGAACTTGATGATATGGACATTACATCACTGGGACTGATTCCAGGATTAAGGCCAGTGCTCTCTGCAAACTGCAGCTGGTAAAATCCTTCCTCTTAAGCTCATGAAGATAGTAGATCAGGGAGGAATATCAGGCTAAGAGTCCTGGAATACTAAATGCAACTGCTAGGATGAATTACTCACTGATGGCTTAGAGTAGAAGCTGGAATGAAACTGCCCAGCAGTGAGTGTTTGTGGAGTGATCTCCAACAGGGAATTCAAACAGACCTTGCAGCAGYAGCAAGACTGGAAGGATGTACAACTTCTAGAAGGTGGGGGCAGACATAAAGAGGATAGGACAAGATGATACCACTATCCTCCCAAATCAAGACTTTAGTTTAAAATACCATATTCCAAAAGCACAGCTGATTTCTTTAAATATTTTCATATGTAGAAGTTTCACCATAGCCAGAATTCACATTTACTCTTCAACAGTGTATTGAAGCAATTCCTATTCTAATGAAAGTAGAGGGTAAATCTAATCCAACCTATGTAAGCAGGTTCTCTAYCATTGGTGAAGTCTTGAAATTTTTTTAATACTGTGCAATGAGATTTGGTCTTTGTGTGCTTTAAAATGCTATTTGCATGGGCTTGACTATGCTTAGCAGTAGTTACCTCAGTGATAGCAGATTTAGGTGTTGGCACTTGCGAGTGTCTTTCTTCCCCATATCTCTGATACTTGATCACTTGTTTGTCACCGGTGTCAGTATGATATTTATTATAATGTGCACAGTTTGCACTCAGCAAGCAAGAAAGATAAAAAGCAGCAATGAAAAGGAGATGTTCCTCCAAATAAGCATGCCATCTGGCTCCAATGAGAGTGTCACATCCAGTCTTCCACTTGTGAAGATCTGGAAAATATGAAATTAGCCAGCTGCAGGGGACTACAGCTCAACGCTGCCCTGCCACATTGCTAGRCTTGGTTCCCTTGCATCTTTTTGGGGAGGTTAAGTTAAGGAGGATATGAGAGCCTCCATTATCTTGTCTTTGTGAGCTCTGGGAAYGGGTGCTTGGCAGGTGGAGTGTTCTGACCTGGAATTGCCTCCTGAAGAGATACTAACAAGCTTGAAGATCTCATTCCAGCACAGATCCCTGAGGATGCGTTTACATTTGGAAGTCAAATTATCTGCGTGCACTTCATAACAGCCAACGTGACTGATGTTGAGTGTTTTTATACTCRTGGGACATGCAGTAAAATAAAAAACTGTATGGTCATTTCTGAGGCTCTGATTGTCATGATGATGACACTGTGATTTATGAAGGTTCTGCAGCCTTATATATCATTCAGGCATCTCTCAGATGTGTTATTGACATATTCAATGCTAGTTAACAAGGGAATAAAGATGCTTGAATATGACATTTTGACATCCAGTTGAGTGACCTCCTTATCACGAATTCTTTTATGTGTATGGGGGAGATGGTCCCATCTGGAGTTTACGGTGCCTCTCTTCCATTTTTCAATTCAATGTGTTATGTGGAGGACTGACATGTTGACAGGTCAAAAAAAAAAAGAAAAAAAAAGGAGAGACCAAGCTAATTTCAATATCCTCCCTGAGAGTACTGCTGGCTGCTTGCCCTGTTGGTTCTGGTAATGCACAAGCCATTTCTGCTTAGATCTTGTATGGATGGAAAATAAGGGAAAATTCCCTTTGTGAACAAAGTCTTTCAAGTGAGTGTTTTGTCAAATTTTGTGCCAGATAATCCATTTCTTTTTTTCAGGGCTGTTTGCGTAAATCTGGAAGTATATTACCCAATTGAAGGGAATGGCTCAGGCCTTACCATGGAAGAAATGAGAACAGCGTTTGGATTTACCATGTGGGAGTATGGTCTTGTCAGTAGGCTTTAGCTAGGTCTTGTAACATAGGTTTGTGAGATGACTTTCTGCCATTCTCGCATTCATGATATTCTAGGATTCATGAAGTTCAAAATGGCAAATGCAAAGTCTTGTATTGCAACAGCAAAGACTGGGGGCCAACTGGCTAAACAGCAGCTTTTCAGGAAAAAGACCAAGGGGTCCTGAAGGACAAGTTGAAGGTGAGTCATTAGTAAGGTCTTGTGGCAATGACAGCTAAGGAGATACTGAATTCTAATAGAACATAGCAAACAGATCAAGAGAAGGTTTTATTCACTATTTGGTGCTTATGAGACTGTGTCTGAAGTAGTGGAATGTTCATTTTGGGGCTCCCCAGGACAAGGGAGATGTTGATGAACTGGAGAGGTTCCAGCAAAGGGCCACCAAAGCTGGTCAGGGGGCCAGAGCACATGGCATACRGGGAGAGGCTGAGGGAGCTATGTTTGTTCAACCTGGAGAGGTGGATGCTCAAGGGGGTGTTATTGCTATCTTCTACTACTTAAAAGGTGGTTATACAGAAGACTGTTTTCGGAAAYGCACAGCAAAAAGTCAAGAAGCAATGATCACAAATTGCAGCAAYGGAACTCTGATTAGAYAAAAGGGAAAAAATTCTTCACCTGRAGAGTGATTTAGGGTGGAACAGGTGTCCAAGGAGGCTGTGGAATATTCRTCTGTGGAGATTTTCAAAACTTGCCTGGACAAATTCCTGAGCAACCTGATGTAACTTCAAAGTTGGCCCTGCTTTTTAGCAGGAGTGGACTGGATAACCTCCAGATATTGCTTCCAGCTAAATTATTCTGTGGTTTRTGTGCTGCAGTTCCAACAGGTGGCTCATATCCTTATCAACATTTTCAGTGTTAAGGTTTACAACCAGTCCTTTTTCTTTCTTTCTTTTTTTTTCTCTGTTCCTTACTTCCTGTGTTAGGGGATTTCATCCTCATCTGTAATTGAAGCATATAGAGTCTGTGCTGTGCTTGGCTCATACTGGCTAGTGCAGTTTGGGCTGGAGTAGCCTGCAATTGGAGTGTTGAGCATTTCACCATTGATATTTKATAAGTGAATATGGAGGTGTAGTCTGTGTCATGAGAAGCTTCGTATCTAAGGCGGCATGTATGCTGGTAAACTAGTAGGCCTGAGCATAGATACTGGAAATAGATCATCTATGTTGTTAAACTGTAGCATGGTCCRTGGCATGGTTGGTTGCCTTGGGCCAACTAACCCTCCTCTAGTCCAGGAGACAATCTTCAGTCTCCAGGCAATCCAGGAGATGGTTTGGGCTTGGTTATAGGACTGGAACCATTCCCAYTAGGTGCTACTGGTGTGACCATTCTGTTTTGAAGAGTAAGAGTGYTCAGTAGCACTGTTGCCCCACAGCAGTTGGCCTCAGGACCTAAGAATGGTCCGGGACACTATTTCATTTACCAGTGTGAAAATACCAAAACAGCATAGGCTGGGCCTGAGTGCTGTTAGGGATATAAATATGAATTGCWGTGATAAGACTTGCTCTGGTAGGTGGAGTTACCTGGAAAAAGGGTCTGCTCGGATGTTACAACTCAAGCTACGTTTGCACTGGTACCTGGGCTGAGGAAGGGGCTAGAGCACTRTCCCATCACCATGTGTAGGCATTAAGGCATGTTTTCAGTTGGTAGCGTGGACAAGGCTATCCTCTCATTGGGCAGATGAAATGTAACTACTACCTGATAAAAGTAGCTTCTGGATTGTGCTCACCTACTCTGTAGACATTAGCTAGTCTGTGCTATTGAAAATGATGAGCTAAAGCCCAGCCCTAAGGCTGACAGGCCTCATGTCTACACAGCTAAACTGTCTACCACCAGTCCCCCCAATCCTTCTCCTACTGAAAAGATCCAARGATATCTCCTGCAATCTGATAATTGAAAGCAGCCCAGGAACGTTGTTCCTGAGCCCTGTCTGAAGTAACGCTAGCTGGCCTGGTCAGAATCATACTAGGGAAAATGGTAATGCTTATACAAGGTGGATAATGGTGTGTCAGGGTTCAAGCTCAGTTTGATCTAGTACAGAGACAGCTGTTGAAGTCACTGTGGATGGAGATCTTAGCCTGCTCAGAACTGCACAGGAGGACAGAAGTCTTCAATACCAACATACGACTGGCAATGGCTAGAAAYGCTGGTGATGTTAGTGTAAGGACAGCAGAGAAAATACCTAGAGGCGTTTTCTATGTGCTGAATCTACAGATCTCACAGCCGGAGAGTCTGGACTTATTTACCACTTATTCTTGCAGGAGGAGTGTCCCAAAGGACAAGCATCTTTGACAATATATGCTTACCATGCCTCTCACAGGACCAGCAATGGGAGCTGCATGGATAATTCTCCAGCCTCCCGCAGAGATAGCCCGCTCCTGTGCCGGGGGGTGAGGCCCCAGAGCAGGCAGCCTTGGAATGCAGCCTGGTTTGCATGAGAACAATAACAAATAAAAAGACGAGGCGCCCGCCATGAAATCCTGTGCAATGCTTAGATTTGATGAGTTTCTTTAACTGGACATTTGACAAAAAGACAATAACGCAGGATTGCTACATGCCAGATGTTTCTGTTGGAACCCCTGACACTCACTGGATCAAAAATCCCCTAAGGAAGTTTGGGTGGTTTAGTATGAAAACGCTCACATGGGGCCCTGTTCYTTTGTCATTTGCAGCATGTGAAATAAAATGCTGCCTTTGATTTGAGAATAAAGACATATTGCCCTCTGGGCTTTTTTTTTTCTGTGGCTTTCCTGCGTCTGCCATGGCTTTTGTGCTGGTTCTAGCATTCAATACCTTTTAGGGTTCGTTTTCCCTTTCCTTGCCTCCTGGTTAAGGACCAAGAGGAGTTTCTATTCATTTCTCTGTAGCTTTCCTGCTACTTTTAGCAACTGCTTGATGTTGAAGACGATTCTTCTTGTCAACTTCTTGTGCTTGGCCCTCCTCGGACAGTGGATGCAAACTATCAGTCTAGCACCTCAAAGTTCAAGAGCTACCTGTACAAATCATTTMACCTTAGCTGAGAAAACGGTAGCAAACATTCTGATATAAAATAATACTTAGGAAAATATTTACTTTTGCAGCTTTTCATATTCTAAAGTCCTGATATGCTAGACATTTCTAGTTGCATGGGATAAAGAGCTAACAGAATATTTCTACTCAGATAGTAGTTGGTAGTATAGTTATTTGACCTCCTAGACTTCATTATACTTTGAAATAGAGCATCCTGTAAGGATCCTGACAGGGATGCTGATTATCTCTGTCTGCAGAATGGGATTAGAGATGGTTGCTACAGACACGAATCATAGAATCATAGAATCACAGAATCAGCAAGGTTGGAAGGGACCTCTGGAGATCATCTAGTCCAACCTCCCTGCTCAAGCAGGGTCACCTAGAGTGTGTTAGATAGGGTTGCATTCAACAAAGGTTAAAAAAGCCTAAAACATACCCAGACTCTCCCTATCTCTTTCTCTTAAAATGAAAAAGTAAACCTTGGGGAAAAAAAAAACACACCTCAACATGCTCAGATCAAATTAGAGTTTTACCCTTCCCTAAATAAGATCATAATGTTTGTCTCCTTTCTACCCATTATTTGGGAATTTGCTAAGTGTGTTGTATATTACTGTGATTGCATTATTAGACAGCTGAATAAATCTTCATGGTTTCAATATTGTAAGTGAATATTGTAATTGTAGTATTCACRTACTTTCAGTTCCTATGACAGTCTTTTAGTTTATGTGGAGGCTTGTGGTTTTTCTGGATGAATACATTGGAAAGAGTCTTTTTCCATGCCCTGCACTGATCTCTTCTCTTGGTCTCTTCTCTTTCTATGCCTCTGTTTCTCTATCTGTTAAAATGAGGATACCAATACCTCTCAGAGTCCTTTGAGATGTTCACAGAACAAACACCAGGTAAGAAGGAATAGTTATTACTTTGGATAGGCTTTTCCTTTTGACAACAAGCCATCTTTTGTTTGCAGCTTTCTTTCTACTGCTGAGGAGGAACTTCTAATTCTTTGCTATTCTTTTCTGTAATTTCCTTTTACAATTTGCAGTTGATTAGTAGGATTTGAGAGTCAGATACACCTTCCCATATACGCACAGRGATCTTGAAATATTCATGGAAAGCTTACACATATCTGTTCTCATGTCTGCTTTGCATGAGTCTAGTTGTCTAATGTGGATGGACAAATATTCAGAAATAGGTATCCTTTTTTCCTTTTAGAGTGTCAGTCGGCTACTGCTCTCCAACTCATGATCAAGCGCTGTCATGGGAAAAGAAGTTGCAGCATATATGCCAGCACCTATGAATTTGGAGATCCTTGTTACCCTGGCATCCGAAAGCATCTTAATGTCATCTATACATGCGGTGAGCCACAAAATTCTCTTGCTAACTATCTAACTCTCACTGGGTGTATGTTTGATGAACTGCAGCCTGTGAAGAAAGACAAGGGTTGTAATTGTGCAAAAATAAGTTGTTAAGCTTCCAGAAGGCTATGCAGTTCATTGTGATTCCTATTTGGGCATGTGGGAAAGCTCTGTGGATCACTTGAATGGTTTAATTCTGACTCTTTTTCTACTCATTGGCATGATAGAAAAATCAGAAAATATAGAAATGATGTTTTGTTATCCCMTCCAACACTGCCTCTGCAAGGCAGAAAAATCTGACAGCTGAAGCCATTTTGGATGCTTAGAACCTGAATGTTAGTGTACTGCTGTTTCATTTGCCGACAGCAAAGTTTTGGTTATTGATAGCYTCCTTTTTGCTTTGTTCTGTTTCTTTCATTTATACAGGTAAATAAGACAGACACCAATCCATGCTCATCCAGGTCATTAGTAGAAAATCATCCCCAAAATCTTCAAATGAACATTGAAGTATTTTCTTACAAAACATTGCTATTTTGAAAAAATATGTCCTCAGTTGGGAGTGTCAGTCATAGTGTCAAGCAGACATTATACTCCACTATGACTAGTCATCCTATTTTGCAAAAAAGAAAAAAACATTTTTTTCCCTGAGTTCTGTGGTATCAACAATCTCAGATCTCTCCTCCTCCATCCTTGGAGATATTGTCTCCATTTTTGGAGATATTCAAAAGCTATCTGGACACGATCCTGGGCAACATGCTCTAGGTGACACTGTTTGAGGTCCCTTCCATCTTCAACCATTTTGTGCTTCTGTGATTCCTCTAGTGATGAAGATTCACTCAGCTGAAGCTTCGGAAGTTGATATATTTGAAAATGTTTACTTAAGGGATTTGCTTTTAAAGCTGTTATGAGGATCCTGACCCATTAAAACACTACTCATTTCTTCCTGTCTGCCTGGAAGAGGAGATTCTGATGGTGTTCTGAGTCTGCTGAGCCCGTAGCAGAAGAGGTGCTGGCTGCATGCTCAGACAGCATCAGATCTGTGGGTTGGTCTTTAACTGCAAAATGCTGAATCTGAGAGATGATGTTTGAGATGGAGTTACTGCAGCAGATTCTATAGTTACTATAGCATAGCTGATGTGCAGTACCTCGAAGAGCAGAGAGAGAGATATCTAGGAGCATGGAGCTATGAGCCCTTGCCTGGCTATTGTTTCCTTTGGCAGGAGTGGCAGGAAGGTTGAAGGTTTTTTTTGCTTGTTTGTTTGTTTTTTTTGTTTTTGGTTTTTTTTCCCTTTGCTCTTTTTTCTTTGTTTTTGTTTGAAATGATGTGCTCAAAGCCTTATGAATTTTCTACCCAGGAATGTCATGTTGCTAGATCAGTTTTCTCATAAAGAGACTGGAAAGAAGGCTTATTCTCATGGGAATGTGAGGAAATACATGGCAATACAGCAAAACAACAGCTCCATAGCTCAAAAGTCCAAGGACAAACCAAACACATGATGTTTTTTCCATAGGATATCTCAAAGGCCTATGCAGTCTCATTCTGGTGTTGTGAGGTCCCAAAGTCCATTGCAAAAGGCATTTGTGATCTCTTGGTCTAGTCTTAACTTTCCTAGTCAGTTAGAAAATTACATCAGGAAATGAATCATGCTTGAGAGCACATGATTTGGGTGKTTTTGCTTTTTTAGTGGATGAAATCTACCTTGGACTTCAAAAGATCCCATAGCTCCATTTCAAAATCGTGATCTTAGACATATATCTCTTAGCTGGATTTTGTGATCATCAGGCACACATTTCTCCCCTCAAAAAGCAAAGTTTTTTAAAATGTAAAATCCAAATAAACAAAATCAAACTCAGCCCCATGTGTTTGTGTGAGACAGAAGGGAATTCTGGCATTCTTTTAAAAGAAGTTGTAAAACCAAACTACCATGATGTTGTCATGATGTTTAGAAAACAATCATAGTGTGGAAAATCACCTGTCAGATCTCTCTTTTTTTTCCTAGTTTCTGTAAAGCTGCATGCATGCWGTTCCTGGTATAGTATTGTCCTACTTTGTCTTGGACTGGTAAAAGTGACTCATATACCTTTTGGGTTGGGCTTTTTTTTTTCCTGTCAACATCTAGGTTTATATTCCCATTCCCTACTTCTTGTGGTTGGACACATTTGATACATGGAGCACAGGAGCAGCTTTGCTAGAGAGTGGTGGAAGATGTGGAATATTCCTGGCGCAGCTTGGGGAATGTGATGGGTGTACCCAACAGGGAAGTTTCAAATGTGTCTGAGCATCACTTCAGGCTTTCTCATGGCTGYCTCAGATGGGTGATTCCTCAGGCTGAGATCCACAGGTGGTTTGTTCTTCTCCGTTGGTCCAAGGATGCCAGGCCATGACAGAAATGTCCTTGCATGGTTCTTCGGCTTGGACCATGTCACTCATCTTACCTCAGGGGAAAACAGATGCTTCTTTTTACTAAACCAGAGCCACATGGTGTGTTTCCAAGAAGATATCTCAAAGGCCTATGCAGTCTCATTCTAGCATGGTGGTCCTGATCCCAAAGTCCACTACAAATGCCGTTAGCGATCTCTTAGTCTGACCTTAACTTTTGTGGTGGGAGCAAGCATATTGATGGATGTTGCAGTGTGAACAGGAGGACCTTTATGCAGACATTTGCTGTATGGGAAACTTTAGTAATTACAAGAGCAGGGCAGATGAGCTCTGCTTTTGGTGCTACAGCATGGGRAGGGCTGGAAAGACAAAAACATGTCTCCTGCTGATAACAATTCTTGAAAAAAATCTGTTGAGGGATTAATTTATGAGGTGATGAGGGATTAATTTATGAGATGACAGAAGGTGATGTTAGTTCAAAACTCATGGGTTGTTAGCAGAAATCAGTTCTTTTGCTTGAAGCAGACTTTGTGACAGGCATTAATGCTGCTGTTGGCTGTTTGGGGCAATGGCTCATGAWTGGCAAGTGAGATGACTTATCTCCCAATCCTAGTAGTCTGCAAAAGTCTCTCAGGTTAGCACTAACAGACTGCTCCCTTACTTCTCAAAAGTAACTGATCCTGTCCTTATTCTCCAAGAAGCAAATAGACAAGGCAGCAGCTTTGGTTTCTTTAAGCTATGGCCTAATTTCTTGGAGGTTCATTGAGTTGTGCTCATGTTGTGCTCCATGTTGAGCTGGATGTAGGAATTCCTATCAGACATACATAATTTGTTGATGAATCTGGTTTTAAGTAAAGGTGCCATCTAACTCTCTGTCCGGCTGTAGTTTTTCCCCCTTTTCTTGAATAATTTGTTATAATTATACCAGCCGATGGGAGTACTTGTATACTGTTCTCAATCAAAGTAGCAGAATCAGTTCTCCGTATTGTATTATATCTCTTTCCATGTTGCATTAAATGCCTGTTGGCGTCACTTAGCTGCGATGGAAATACCGCAGGTTAGCGTGCATGTACAAGATGATTGAAACAAGCAGGTAACTGGCAGCCCGATGAGATAGTGATCTCTCGTGTACATTAGGATTTCATTAGCCCAGCCAGGGAAGCAGATGAAAATCCTCCCACATAAAAACATTCCAAACCTGAACATTGGCAGGAGCTGAAATACTAAAGTTTGATCCAAGGCCAAGTTTAGCTAATGGGGCGATGGGGAAGGTGGGGTTTTCCAGTATGTGTGTCCCATTACTGGATTAATAAATGTGTTAATTATTTTTGTTTAAGAAAAAGAACGCAAGTGCAAATTAATTCTGGGAAAGCAGAAAACACGCGGTGGGATTGCTTTCTGAGCATAGCAGCTGTAACTAGAAGGAGTTGCAAAAATTTAGCCCTTTTTTTTCTTTAAAATACCTTGAGACTGCTAGAGGGTGGCAACAAATTAGAGTAGTAATGCAAATGTGAGAAAAAGTGTAACGAAAACTTAGCAGTTTCTCTCTCTCTCTCTCTCTCTCTCTCTCTCCTTTCTCCTTCTCTCTCCCCCTCTCTCTGTCTCTCTCTTTCTTCAGAATAAAATATGGTGTTTGCAATATATGCTGATAGTTTGCTGCCATCATTACTGCTGTGTTTTTGTACTTATTGATAAAACTTCCAGTATSCCTGATCTTTTTGTTTCTCTTAATTACCCTCTTGTTAGCTTTGAGAACTCCTTTTAATTCTCCAGGTCTCTTTCCTCTGTAGTATGCTCGACTTAGTTTTTGGCCTATTCTGAACTCCTATTTAAATGTGTGCGGAATTTTTTTACACACACATAATAGCACTTGTATTCAAGTAAGTGTTTAAGTGTGTGCTTAATTTTAAATCCAATGTATAAATACAATGGAAGTTAAACATTTTCTTAAATTCTTTCTTGAATGGGGATAGGGGATTATTTACTTGCCTGTGTACAAAGAGAAACTGTATTCATTCCTTTGAAAACCAAGAGAGAGGAGGGATTCAGAGTGCCTGCTGTCCCAAACTGTCAGACCTTGCCTCCCCATGTGGTCAATAGGGACTGTAAATGTAACCCTTCTTCTAAGTACCTGCTCTTCTTTAAATACATGCATTGGTTGGAAATAGCCTGATGAGGAACTAAAATGATGGAGAAATGTGAATTTCTTTTGTCTAGGCATGTTTCAGTAGATTAGCTATGAGTCCCAGAAAAAGGGGGAATTTTTAGTGCCTTTGTTAGATGTAGGATGGACAAAATGGAGGAAGTGTGATCTTAAATGCATTTTGATGTGAATATCCATTGTGCATTTAGATGTGTGTGTGTCTCCTGCTTGATTGATGCTTGGTAGAAAATGGTCACTGGACTGAGAGCTAATGAACTGCCATGGCAACTCATAAATTGCTTGGAAAATCCTGCAGTTCTGTCACATTAATAATCCTGCCATCCTGCTTTATGAGGCAATAAGGTAAGTCCCGGAGGACTTGCGCTTTACATCCTGATGAGAGACGGGACTGTTGCAGGATGAAGCAYGAGCGTAGAGACAGCGGCTCCTGTTGTTCCACTGTGGCTGGTGCTACTGGCCAAGTGGTGTTGGTCAGGGGCAGTAGAGATACTCCAGGGCAATGGGAGCATGCAGATCTGTAATTGTAGGCCATGTTGCTCTGGGGAGCAGATAGCACTGGGGCAATCTATGGGCATAGCTATACCTTCAGTTTCTCTAGGTATTTGGGAAAATGAAWTTGTCTTTCTCCAAAATCTTGCATTTAAATAAATACCTGATGAAGTGTGTTGGACTAGAGGCAAGGTATAGGTTCTGTGTTAAAAAAGAGAGCTCAGTGGTGGCTGCCCTTATGAGGTTATGAGGGCAGAGATTGAAGAGCTGCACAAATTCTCTCCTGTCATCTTGAAGAAACCRTGCTCTAGTCCATTAGCTCCTGTGTAGTAAATCCATCAGTACCTCAGGCTGGGTGAATGTAATGGCCCCTTTGCCCTTAAAACTCATTAATTTATGAACATAGAAAATGTATTTTTATCACTGCAAAAAACGCTTTCTGTTGCTATAAAGAGCCCATGCCCAAGATCTGAAAAAAGTAGAAAAAGAAAAATTCCAGGCTTCAAGGAAAGAACAAAACTCTTTTAGACCTATTTCAGTGAAGGTGATATGATAAGATTGAGTTTTAAAACAGGGCAATGCACACAGGGTGTTACTAGAGAAAGACAGATGTCCTTTGTAAGTTAAAATGAAATTCATGTTTATAAACAAGTAAATATTTTAAGCAACCTAACTCCAAGGATGTTAAACTGGATGTATGTTTGATACAGTGTACTTTTAACTAGGATACTTGTGTCATACTGTAAAGCAGAACTCATGGACATGTAGATTTTAAATGTATGACCACATAGTTTGACCTACCAATTAAACAAAAAACAGAATAATGATATAATATTGAATGTAGTAATAGCCATGATGTGGCTACTTTCACTGTCRAGGACCTGAGTTCAAAGATGGTTTAGGAGGTTTGTTCCAATGATGCATCTTATTTTCCTAAGATAATAGAACTTTGTCTGCTAATTCTTGTATCAAGCCTATGCTTCTGTTCATGCTATGGTGCATATCTTAAAAAGCTATCCAGTCCTCATGCAATGACTGCAAATATTGAAGATTTCATCTTACCAAGTGTAGGCACACAAAGCTTGGAGATTTATAGCATAGACATTCCCATTGAAAAAAATTCCTTTTATGGGTAATGGGGAGAAACAGCTACTTTTAAGGCACAAATCATCTCATYCTAAAGTAGGTATCTGAATGAGATGAACTGCACATCTGAAGCGACAATTCCCCTGTACTAACCATAAAGGGAACTTTGAGGGGGCTAGCTGAGGCATCTATATGTAGGACCTCTGCAGTGCAAATATCTACATACGGTTAAATGATTTTAAACTGTTGTGCTCTTAGGCTAATGCTTCTTATGGTCAACATAATCACTCATTGTATAATAGTAATGATAACACCATTCTTTTCTCCTTAAGCTTTCTCCTTAAGCTCCTAAGGAGCTTCCACTCCTACTAGTTGACTAGATCTCCAGTAATCATAGTCTCATCCCAGTAAGAGATGTACGCGATGCATATTTAGGTTTCTTAGAGTGTTTTTTTTTTTTTTGAGGCGAGYGGACTGTTTCTTTCCTTTGAACCTGTAAGAATTACCTGCAACCAGACATGATGGCAGGTGTGTTAGTGATGAGAAAGTTCTCAAATACATGATTAGTGTCTTGCACCCMGCCTAGGGTTACATTAGTCTCCAGAATTGCGTTTGGAGGAGAATTTTCTTGTTAACTGGGTTTGCATGATAGTGAAGTCCACTTTCTACATTTCATCTTCATAAGTTTGCTTGATGCCTCTAGCAGCTAGGACAGTGTTGATAGCTCTGCTCTCTTCTTTGATACTCTTTTGTTTTTTGATTCTTTTAGTCTTCAGATCTCAAGGTTTCAAGTTTGCTGTAGATGCTGGGGACTGCAACTGGTAATATGAGAGAAGRGGCAGAGTAGATTTCTTTGGTGATGTAGCATATGTTGCCTGTTCATGAAGGAGAATGGACCTGTTGCACTTCCTTCCAGCCTTTTATACATTTCCATCCAGGAGAAGAAAAGCAAGGTGCCTTTTCCTCTTTCTTGAGCTTAGACCTCAACTTTAGACCTTTTAGAAACTTAGAAACTTAGACTTCATCAAATGAAACCTCACAGAGCCTGTTAAAAGAGCATGTGGTAGTATAACTAAAGACTGCATCATGATAGATAAGCACAACCATAAGGCTGACATTTTCCAGCTTCTAAGGCATMTTTAGTGATGTTCTCTTAACATTTTTTATGGGTGCAATTTCCTGGATCTTAGAGAGAAGGAAACCCCTCAGTCAGAAAGGCTCTGTGGCACAGATCTGTTGAAGATCATGGAGTACCTGACAGCATAGACAAGCTGTCATCTCCTTTTGACCAGTGGAAAAGAGAGTGGGGGACACACTTTACTAATGAGCTTGGAGGTGTCTACTCTGCTATGTAGTAGTTGCATAATAGCTCTGCTACTGTACGTCCAGGAGGAATATGGTATATATAKAGAGAGTAGAGATTGCATAAGAATGTGAAATGTGAATGATGTGACAAGGAACAGATTTATCTGGGAATTAGAGAAGGGACAAGCAACCTAAATCATTTAAAGATGAAGCTTGATAAATTAGGTAGTGGGAGGCTGTCAGTGTGCTGCTCCTGTTTGTCTTTGTTTATTGTACAACTTGCTATAGCTTGATCTGAATCTCAAATTTAGAAGAGCCTCAACACGTCTGGCCTGGCTGGTCCAGACACAGCAACTCTTCATTACCAGGGCAGAATGAATCTGCGTCTGACATAGATTAGGGTAAATAAATATTCCAAAGAAGCAGAATTTGGCATCTCAGGTAGAGGAGGAGCAGGTAATGCTGTCACCTCAAGGGAAGGGCTTTAAAGCCCTTTGATTCTTGCAGAGGAGAAAGGGTGACCTGGAGATAAAAATCATTGCCTTGGGGATGAGGAGGAAAAAAGGTGGGGCTGGAGGAAGTAGAGASGGAGTTCAAAGGATACCTTTTATGATGATCCTAAGCAGAGTGAGCTGTGAGACAAATGCCCCCTTACAATTAGACAAGATTTGCTAGCCTTCTACTGAGGCCCTCTGTCTAGTCTCGTCCATTACTGAGAAACATGTAGAGCTTCTACTATGGGAAGAAGAGTCCCATAAAGAGCTAGCTAAAGTACTCTGCAACCCTTCACCCCTCATTGTTCAAAAAGTGTGTGTACCAAGACCTTTACTCCTTTTTCCTTTTTTTTTTTTTTTTTTTTGATGAGGATTGTGCCATGTCCTAAAAGTCACAGAGGAGTGGATCAGGGGCTTGCTGTGAGGTTCCTGTTGTGCCTGAGGGGCTGCTCCAAGGTCTTTTTGCCTGGGATCCATGCTGCTGCTGGCTCAGGGCTGGCGGAGGTTACAGTCACTGCTGACTTCAGTGGAAAGGTAGATGGACCATGATGGTTGAGTGTGATGGGAAGGAGGCGGTGTGTGTGCGTGTGTGTGTTGTTCATTCTGGTGTTACCCAGGAGTATTTATCTCTACTTTTTTTTTTTGTTGTTATTTAAGCCATTTAACTTGTTATGTGTCAGAGAAATGGCTGTTAGGAGCAGCTGGCGCAAAATTAACCGGTATGCTAAACTGGAGTCAGGAGAAAGGGAGGTAGAATCCATGGGGATCTGGAAACTATCCTTRGCTTATACAGAAATAAGAAATATTTTATAATGGACCCGGAGTTTCTAATGTAGTAATTGTAATGCTGTAATGGCTAACAGTAATGTAACCCAGATTTTACAGTGGTTGACACACCTATGAGGTTTCTAAAGAGACTTACTCATTAAATGGTTTCTCCTGGCACAAAAATGCRTATGTCCGTGGGGTGAACAGCAATATGTTAACTAGAGAACTGCTCTTGGTCTGGGTGCACAGAACATAGGTGGATCTGGGCACTCATGTGGCTATCCTGARACCTCCCTGCCAGAGTGGGGAGAACACAGCCCGGACAGCAATTGTGATCTATCTAGAATTTCACTCCAGAGGAGCAGATCTACCTGAGAATGATTGTACAAGATGACATTTGAATGTAATATATCTAAAGGAARTCTTTGAGGAAACCTGGGAGGGAGAGATAGGAACAGAGTTAAAGTTACTTGGATTACTTGTACCTTGATTTTTTCAGCATACAGAGCRTTTCAGAGCTCTGTATGCTCATTTAGAGCATAACTCTATTGTCCAAACTTTTTATTCTTTGACATATCTATTGCCTTAATAATATTCTCTTGAAGGTTCTGGCCATAAATATGTGTTAGATGTTTACCATTTATTGTCACAGGCAACTTTTTACCTTGGGAGCCTCATGGAATAGTTTCATTAAATACTGTTGATTTTCTGTACCTGTCAAGACCTGCACAGGTTTCAAATGTAGTAATTGGTGGTAATGTTGCTACCTTTAAGGATTTTTTTACTGGGAAGGCGGTAGGCAGCTAGTCTGCCAGCCCCTTTCATGCAAGAGACTGCAGGCTATAGTCAGAGGAATGTCTCAGCAATGAATGGCTGACCCTTCATTCAGTGATCACCCTAACTCCTCCTAATTGAGGTTAATGCTAAAAGCATTGACACCTTGATGCTAACTCATTAGTGCCTGGAGGCTATTGAAGACTGCTGACAGCTCAGTGAAACACTCATTAGATTAAATTTGAAGGGAGCATTTGACACCATTACCAATTAAGATATATTTGCATGGGTCGCACATAAATACATATATATATGCCTTCCTTTTTTGAAAATGTATCAAGACAATGCCATTTCCTTCCACAGTTTATAGAAGGATTCACAGCTGGTGTCTTTTTGCGAGCACGTGCACATTTTTCTGCTGTGCACGTACCACTGCCCTGCTGTTTACTAGCTGCCCTCTCTTCTCTTTCTCCACTTTTATACGAAGCAAACAGGAAATTCTCTAGGATTTGGAAAATCCTTGTTCCTGAACATGAAAAGAGAACTGGAAGAGCGAGACAGAGAGGGGAAATAAATAGCAATTCTGTGAAARCCACCAAAGATGCAAATATATGCGACCTCTGTGATGGGGTCCTTTGGTACAATTGGGGTTTGTGAGCTGCTACTGAAACAGGATAAYGCAGTAACGAGCCACTCAGAGGTGTCTATAGCCCATTGATGCAAGGTACACGGGTATAAAATGTGTATTTAATCACTGGGAAGAGCAGTAATGATTTACATCATGTTGCTATGCCTACAGGCCTCAGCAAGGACTGTCCTGTTATGCAACACACTCCCTAATTAAGAAGCAGTCCATGTTATGAGTAATTTAGTGGTTAGGCAGTCAAGACAGACCTTGTGAGAAAGAAGTACTAATCTCATTTTGTGTGACCAGGAGTGTACGGTCTTCCCTGCACAAGTGATTAGATATGGGGAAGGTCCAGGGGGGCATTTACAAGTAGGGGCCCCAAGGAAGTTCTTCAGGACGTGCCTGCACAGTATGCAGGATCTTGCAGACCCCCCTCATTTACAGTGGATAGGAGACTGTGAGTGTTACGCCCCAGTTATCTTGATCTTCAGGAAACTTTCCTGAACATTCATTTATTTTTCCCACCTTCATTGCACTCAGACTGTATCCACCCAAATGATTAACGCCCCTTCAGACAGMCACTTCAAATACTGTTGACAGTGGCTATTTTTCTGTGTCCTGTTTTAGTCATTGCTTAGCTAAGCCATTCATATTCAACTCCTTTAATCTTTCTCCATAAATCAACTTGTCCAGTTTCTCAATTGTCTTTTTGTTGCTCTTTTCCACAATTACCTATATCTTTTGATAAATGCTGAGCAGGCTTATGATTATTTTTTCCCCCGGAGCCAGCAGCAATTCCTCAGCCTTATCTTAGCAACGGCTGCTGTTCCAGCATCGTGCACTACCACACCAGTACCTGGAGGAGTACCGCCATCCCTCTCTCTGGAGTTTCAGTCCCAGGTATTCTGCCACTCAGTATTTCACCTATTTTTGCTCCCTTAGGAGGACCCAGCCAAGGAAAGTAGCAACTTCTGAATGCCAGAGAGGGGAAACAGGATGATGGGGGACAGTATTAGCATCCCTTCTGGCTGGTTGTTTTCCCAACTTTACTAATACAAAGCCTGGGGCCTTAAGCATGGCTGATACTGCATAATATAAACAACGAAGCAAATCTTACTAAATCYCTTTAGAAGATATTTAACTAAATTCCTAACCCATGAAGCCACCGTGGGCCATCTCTTATCTTTAAAAGCCATCTCACAGCTGCCTGCAAAGACTCTGGAGGCTGGTTAATCCGAGCAGATGGACCTCTGGTGTCAGTTGCCTTCAGGGGAAGGAGCGAGGGAGGGAGGGAAGAGCCTTGGAGGTCTCTTTTTTTGTGAATGAGTGTCACTCCATTGCTGTCCAAGCAAAGCCTCAGGGAGAGGAGGAGAATTGGTACACAGCTCCCTCTGGAGTATGATGGCCCTCTTCCCTGGCTGGTCAAATGTTGCCCCACTCTGAATGCTCGCAGCCCAGAGTGAGCTCTGGAGTATACATCAGGGAGCAATTTGTAGATGTGGCTTGCACTGTCTAGTCCCTAGATTATACTTATTTGCTTCAGGTTTTGATGAACTTCTTGTGACACTTCCTTTAGAAGAAAAAAAATCTCTTGAAATGTAAAGGAAATGCCTTTTTTTACAAGGGAACGTGAACAATTAGAAAGAAAATGGCTCAGGTCATAAAAAGGGGAAAAAAACAGCATATTTCTTCTTCTCTCCTCCTCCTCCTTATTGACAAGTGTTGCCTCTCTCTATCTGTGGACAGGCATGGTAGTTAGCATGGCTCAGCACATGGGCACTGGCMGTAGACCAAGCGGCTTTCTTCCTAACCCTAATCTGTCACCAGCTCTTTGACACTGACCAGTCACTTGGCTTCCTCCTGCCTTGTGTGGACAGACTGCAAGTCCTAGAGCTGTTTGCATAGCATCTGGCGCAGCAGAACGCCAGCCTCCCCACCTCCCTTGGGCTTTGTATTTATGTGTATAATGCAAACATGAACACACAGATGTGAGTCAGGTCTGCTTTCAGTGCCTGCAATTGCTGTTGAACTTTTTTGTCATGAAGCTTTGGCAAGCTCAAGTGTTAAGCTGCTCCTGCCTTACGTAGACATTGTTCTCATGATCATTCTCTTGATTATGAATTCAATGGTTGTCTCACATTTTTCTTCTTTTTTTTTCWTCTGAAGTATTGTTATAATTGCTATTGCTATGAAAAATAACTAATGCTAAATTCTTTTCTCCCCTATATTTTTCAGTGAAAAACCCAAACCAGTCAGAATTTATCCCAGGATTGCACAATAACATATGTTTCTTTAAAGTGCCATATTTTACTCAAAAGGTCTAATTCTGTTGTGTGAAGGCTGTATCTGATTTCCCACAAGCAAAAAAGGCAAATTTTCTCCTTTGTGCTCTTAGAGATTATCAAAACCTTCTGGAGGTGCCTTGTGTATTGGTGAAGAATGAGGTATAAGATGTCAGTGCTGTGTTGTGGCTCTCTGTTAAGAC
Organism: Rhea americana; assembly: GCF_003343005.1. NCBI lineage: Eukaryota > Metazoa > Chordata > Aves > Rheiformes > Rheidae > Rhea > Rhea americana. The sequence continues at coordinate 2,206,739 of NW_028186790.1, read as the reverse complement.
GAGTAAGCTACCTAGTAAATTGGAGTTGGAACATGTGTAATGTAAATTTTCTGTCAGATGTTTCTTATCCTATCATGGTATTAACAAATAAATGGATTTGCTTTCCTTCTTACCTTATCATTCTTTGTCCCCTAAGTTACCCTTAATTAAAATTAAGCATGCCTCAGTATGCAGTAAAGAAAATRGAACAGTGAAGGCACAGATATTGGTTTGTTTTCATTTTTTTCTTTCCCTCTCTTTTAGCAGTGTCAGAGTAATGGTTTTCTCTTAAGCAGCACTTAGGCATTTGCATATGTTTGCATTTAATTTCCAGATACAGAGACAGGCTTTTAATAACAGTCCAAGCAGCAGCTTTATAGATCTGGATGTAGTCATCCAGACTAGGATACCTTCCTTTCGCTRCTGGCCAAGAAACTGTGCCCTGTACCCAAGGATGCTGATGTGCTCATGGCTGAAGCAGGCCCTCTGACTTTCAAGCTAGACTTGTGCAAGAAATGACCTAACTGTCCTAGACTGAAAAAATATTCACAAAGAACATACCAGTTTRGTAGTGCGTATGCTGGGCTGTCCCTCTCTTGAATTTGGGATCAGATGAACTGCTTTACTTTTTGGCGTGATGGCTCTTTCTAAATGTGTTTCGTGAAGTTTTGAGCAGATAGATTTTATTCAAAGAAATGTATTTCATCATCAACACTGACATTTTGGTTATGGCAAAAACATTTTCCTAAGTAAGGGGTCTTGCAATGGTCCGTCTCCATTTCTCTGGCGGTATTCTACTTAGAGGGAGCGCTTTATTTCTAGCCGTTTCTCAGATGTCTCATCCTGGCTTGGAGAGTTGTGTTTTCCTGATAGACTTTACTGAATGAGTCATAGGCCTCTGTATAGCTGGATCCAGACTACAAACATTTTTTAAGTCCGAGAGTGAAGGTTTGGACTAGCAATGGATACAGCTTTGAGAGTAAGTAGAGGGATGGAATACTGAGTGCAAAGATGTATTTGTCTGAACAGGAATGTGGTTGCAAATAGGTACGTTATTAAACACATTCTAATGTTGACCAGATGTAGCTGTCTCCAGCATAATCAGCTGCATATGTACTAGATACCTAGGCCTCCCTTTGTAGTCAGTGTATGAAAAGAAATAGGCACTTCTACCTTTTAGTGTGTCTCATTTTCAAGTAGACATCTCAGATAGGTAAGAGGGTCACCCCTTGAAAGTGCTTATTGTCCTTTTTTGTTTGTAAAGGGAGCCTATAGTGACCAGACTGTGAACATCTGCACTACTGACATCTAAAGCTAGATCAGAATTGTTTTATACCAAATTATATATTTTCAATAATTGTTTGCCGTTATTTTCCTTAAGAAGCTGTCAAACCTCGTGATATTTAAATGTAGTTCTCGCACCTTGTTGATTACAAGTTTACTAACTTGCTACAGATCTTTTTCTTCAACTTTAATTAACCTTTAACAGTTTCATGTCTTACTACCAGAAAGGAGATGAATTAGGTATGTAATTTAGTAGTATTTGCTGTGAGGGAAAAATATGTCTATTCTGAAGGTTTCTTGTCCTTCTCCAGTGCTTTTGTACCCAGTTTTCCAGGTGAGGACTGAGTTTCTAATTCTGACACTGAGTGTAGCTGCCTCACTTACTTCTGTAAGTGAGATATCAAAGCTCTCGTTGTAGCTAGTGAAGCCTAGGAAACCTGTTCTTCTCACACTGAGCAGATACCAAGAGCTCAGCTGTCCAGACATATGTACATAGTGGTATTTTATTCTGTCTGTTTTATGTGTAGATCCTGCATAATATTTGCAAGCCCTGCCTGTGATGTTTCAGCTCAGTACCTTTTGAAAGCATTAGGTACCCATGTTTAACTGGATTGTGGGTATTTGGCCAGTWGAATTGTTTCCCATTGACTGTAAAGACCAGATCAGTTCTAACAGTAATGGGAGCTTAAACACCAGTGAGGACATCTATATTGCAGATACCTAAATATGGGTGTCTGAATACAATGCTGATTCCAAGTCTTCTTGTCACTGTACAAGGGATGAAACCATGGGAAAGTTTATCTTTTTCTAAGGGATGCACTGGTCCTAATATAGATTCATCACTGTGGCAGCTGTCCCTGAGGAGGAGAGCAAGAATGCAAGAGAGAGAAGGCTAGCATTGCTGAYTATTTCTTGGTTTTATCCATCTTTGAAAACAATAGGTCCCAAAATGGACATGGCAATGTTATCCTTCTTATGGCACAGAAGAGAGAAGAGCCTCTTCTCTATTTTGAGACATCAAAGGAATCCATGTCCTTTTGAAGGGCATTTCCATTTCCCAGTTAGTGATAAGAGAAAAACTTTCCCATTCTTGTTATTTCAGTGAAGACGTACCCAGGTCAGAAGCAAGGGTTTGGGGTTAGTGTCAGTAACATGGAAAACATGATAATTTCCAGCCAAAAATGCTCTGAACGAATCCAAGAATAGCAGCTTGGCTCAGAGTAAAAAGTCCCTGGTGATATTTATGCACTGTAGTATTGCAGAGTGCTCTGGCAGGTCTGCATTTCACACAGCAGCTTAATGGGATGTTTGTCCACATGGAAGCAGCTGGGCTGCCACCAGTGTCACCAGCCAGCAGCTGGGAGCACCATGTCCTCTGTGAGCCTCCTACCTTCTGACTGACCAGCAGTCCTATGTCTGCCCTGCGCACTGCGTGCCCAGAAGTGTGCTAGCCTGGCAGGCTTGCTTGGACACGGGAGATCTGGCATGATTCAGAGGGCATGCTGTGGCCAAGTCTTCAAGGAGCTGCCCACACTGACAACCTGTGTCACTTGGGCCCCTCTAGAAAGGTGGAGCAAACACCCCGAGTAAGACAGGGAAACTCTGCTTCCTCTGATGAAGCAGAGTGTTTAGTGCACGCAGCTTCCAGAYAGATGCAGCAGCCTGGGAGGCTTTCTGGGGACTGCCCAGCCTGTATCTTGGCAGAAGCCAACACAGCCTGGTTAGAGCCCTCTCCAGCTGGCTCCGAGCCCTTTGGTTCCATCTGCCAGGGGACATGTTGCAGTGTGCTATGGCTTGGCCACTCCGCTGGCCCTGCCCTGATGTGCTCCCCTGTGCTGGGGGTTAGCCTAGGAGCTTCTGGTGTTGGTTCAGTGCCCACCAGTAGGAAATTCCTGTGCTGGGGAAATCTTCGCAGAGACTCGCTTCCCCCAGAGCTGTTTCTGCTCCCTTCGTCTCTCCCAGGCAGCAGAGAGGGGCAAGCAATGAGTCCAATACACCAAGGAGGCAGCTACCACCTGTCAGACATCCCTTATGCACCACAATATTCACTGCCTTGTGCTAGTTTGAACGTTTAACTGTGTTCGAGAGTCCCTAGGGGCTATGCTTGTACAGTAAATAAAATGGGCAAGGGCCATTTCTATAGCCCGGGGGCAAGTGGCACAGCGTGGCTCACATCGGAACAGAGAAACTCTTGTCACCTATGCCACATCCAGACTGCCCACTGAGTCCCTTCACTGTGTCCTCCCCAGAACTGGGCCAGGGTGCTATCTCAGTGGGCACTAGCCAAAAAATATCTCTGGGAAGTGTGTTAGTTACACACTTCCAGTGCTTGAGCACTTTAGTTTATTAATGTAGATGTGCCCTGGATTTGATGTCCAGATCAAGGTCGCTTGATCGTTATTTTTCCAATCCCTCTTTGTTCATTTTTCTGTCATTCTAGGATAACAGGCTACTACATTCAGAGGCCTAACATGCTGAGAAACATCCCTGCTCCAGATCAGGACAGCTTTCTGATCTTTTCTAGTATTGCAAAATAGTCTCTACTGGGGAGAATGGACCATGATAGGGGGCCTGGTGTGATGGAGAGCTAGTATTGTGTTGGCTGGGGAACCACCAGGGAATCCTGAATTTGGGAGCATTTTCCTGCCTCCTGTCCCATGCTATTGGAGAAATGAGGGAGGGCTTTGCTGCAGCTGCAGAGGAAACTGCCCCATGTTGAGCTCTAAGGTTGTTTTCATACATTTTTGTGTGGTTCTTCCTCTTCTTGTTGTGTATTGCCATAAGGTTGCAGAGCAAATCCTTTTAATGCCAGTTCTTCACTCTTCATGTGGTGCATGGCCACTCAGCAGTTCAAAAAGTCTCTTCATATCCTCTTTCTAGGCTCCCCCTTCTCAGAGAGCAGCAGCTGCTCTGGGTACCACTGCCAGGTATGTTCAGGGCAGGATGTCTTGCCTCTGATACTAATGACTCTGCTAGTGATTTCTCAGCCTGTTTGAAAGTACTGGGAGGCTGGAGTATTCATTGCCAGCGTTGCTCATGGATGAGCGTTCAAGGCTGTTTAGGGGCTCAGTGATGCAGCTAGATTCCCAATGAGTGTTTTCAATAGAACTTGAGCCTGGGGTACATTTGATCAAAATGCCTGATACTTGTGCTTGGATATTCTCCTCTCCTGGCTTTGGAGACCTGATTTGGCTTTAAAATGGAGAATATGACCCTCATGGCTGAGGGAATCTGTGTACCTCAGTCAGAAGAAGCATGGGGTTTGCTTCAGGTTCTGACACTTAAATGTAGGTGTCCTCCATAGGTGTCTACAAGCTCACTTAGGGTCTGATTCATCTGCATAAGCAAAGGCATCTAGTGCCATGGGATCCCCTGGGACACTTGAGACTTCAGAGAGGTGCTGCAGAGATGATACATACTTCTGTGTCCTGTGCATCCTTTTGGAGCAGAGGCAGAAAGCCAGGAGAGATACACCAGGGCATTGCAAAGTCCACTAGGCCCCTGAATCAAGCTCTAAGCACCAAACCTCCTGTGTGTCAGCCCTCCAGTTGCCACTCCAAAAGCTCATGTGTGTCTCCCCCATAGGTCCTGTGTCATATCTGCCAGCCCTGCACAGATATCTTGCCAGCCTTGGATATCTTGGCATCTTGGGTGACATGGGCCACCTATGTGCAGGCAATCAAATCTAGTTCCTAGTCAATACAGGAATCTGGAGAGTGATTTAATTCAGGTAATCACAGGTGTCTTTTGCTCCTTTCGATGCCCTCTTGCTATCCTACCAGGCTTCTGGCTGCCATTTCAGTAGAGTATGTCTCCTGTAGTCCTGTGCCACATCTGCCTTTTCAATTGGTGTGAGGTACTCACATCATGTCCCTTTGTCTGGCCAGCAGAATCACTCTCTAGACTCCACTGTGATGAACGTGTTGCCACTCACATTGCAGACACCTGAAATCAGGAACTGAGATCTGGAGAAAGCCTCTCTAAAAACAAATAACTGTGGGAAATGTGCCCATACAGTAGGCCACTGGTTGTAGTCTGAGGATCTTTTAAAGTAAAAAAAAGTTGTTGAACAACTTCTGCCATTAGTTAGATTGGTGGTAGGCACCAACCTCKGCTAATTTGATAACTTTGAAAAATACAGACTCCTCAGACCAATGTTTCTTTTGGACGTGYACATTTAASTAGCATTTAATTTGTCTCTTTAATAATAATAATAATAAWAAAAGAACCAACACTTTGTACGAAATGTTCCCAGTTCAGTCTGACCTCTCTTACTTCTTTAGAAAGTACCTGGGATCAGATCCTGTAGCCAGGAAGAACTAGAGCCTTTGTAGTCATAAGCAAAGAATAAATCTGAAAGGGCTTCAGATGTCAGAAATGAGAAAAGTGTTGGAGTGGCCTGTCTAGTCAAGGTTTGAATCTCTTAGATAACAGCTATTGCAGGGGGAAAGGCAAAACTCACAGAACACTCTGTCCAGAGTAGGTTATTGGAAGATAATGTCTTGTCGGAGCAATTCCTAGGATGTGCTGCAAAAAGCTCTTTGAAGTCAATGAGAGTCTTTCAGTGGAGTCAACAGGATTTGAATCAGGCCTCAGATGATTCAGTTCTGCAATAAACACAGAAGAACATTAATAATAGACCATCATGTTCATTTTGGTCACTATGATGCTATTATAACCAATTCCCAGTCCGCAAACACACCCTGCTTCCTTAGCTTTTTTAGCAGTTCTTATGAACCAAACATGCTGTTGAAAGGGAGCTGAAAATAATGTGGTTTCCATGAGCCTTTCGAACATGTTATAAAACCAGTGGAGCCAAAGTAATCATTACTAGTTAGTAGACAGACTTGGAGTCTGATTCTGACTCCACTGTGAGTATAAACAACCTGCMTTTATGTGCATCCTCCCTGCCTTTGGTGACTAAGGCTTCAGTGCAGGATTAGAAATTGAAGACTCTGAGATGATAATTTCAGCTGTGTGCCTTTTGGTGTTATTAAGCCCATGGACTCTTAGAAAATTTATTGCCATGATTTAGTCACAAACTCCCTGGAGTGGGTGAAGGTTGTGGACCTTATGATAAACAGCACGTGTAAATGATAAGGCAGACCGCAGAAAAGTATGCAGAGAAGAGTATATATTCCCGAGGGCTGATAAACTAGTATAAAGTGCCAAGAAATAGATAATTTGGAGGGGAGGGAGTTTATCCAGCTTCCCTCCTCCATAGATATGTCACTGCCACCCTGATACACTGCACAGGATCTAATATTGATCCCTCCAGAACCAAAGTTACTCCTGGCAGCAGTTCAGAATATACATATTCATAAAGCCAGCAGGCAGAGCAGATCTGATGTTTTCCAGCCCCAGCTGAAAGTTGATAGAGGCTATATTTGAAGCAGCTGAAACAGCTTGCAGCTAAAGCTCAACTGGTTGTTTACAAGGCTTCTTCAATGCCTGTGCAGCATCTACTCCTCTCTCATCTGCTCCATGTATAGAATTGGTGTTTTACAAGATCATTTCTCTGTCACCACTTCTCAGCTAGTCCTTTTCCAGAGAGCTAAAAACCCTCCTCCTTCTTGCATTCAAACAGCAAGGGCATATCCCCACTAGAAAGCTTCTGTTGCCTGGAAGTTGTCSTCCTGGGAGAGCCATCTTCCCTGACCATAAACAGAAATTTGCAGTCGGAGAGGATGTATCACATTTAATGTGAAGTCAGCTGGTGGTGGGCAAGCCCTACATGAATCAGGATCACTTGGTGAGGTATTACACATGGGTGTGTGCTGACAGCACTGTCCTGGTGAGTGCTGTGCCAATTAATGTCAGCCCTTGAGGCACAGGGGAAGAAGGGTTCATCTAGCTGGAGTTTTGGTTGCAGTGGGGCAAGGCTGGATGGACCCACAGCCTCTTTTTCTTTTTTTTTGGCCTTAGACTGAGGCAGCTGGAAGGTGGATGATGCTCACCAGCTGCATGTGCTGCCTGCAGCCTAACATGGGGAAGGGGCCAGCACATACTGAATTCCTTCACAGCAGTAAAATGAGCAGAAGGGGAGGAGAAGGAGAAATGAGAGAGGCAAGTCTCATCCTTAAGATGTGAGTGTTGTGCAGAGGTGGGGGCTGCAGGAAGTCCTGCTTCATGACCAGATTCTGATCTGCACCAAAGGCTGGCCTTTTCACCTAAAATATTATGCATGGAGAACCAACCCTGGCCTAAGGAGAGATAATCTAAGTGAGCTGTGGGTCGTTACAGGGGTGATGTGTGCCTTTGCAGAGTTGATTGTGACTGAAAGTGCCCACTCCATGTGACACCACTGTGCTTAATCCACGGCTGAAATGAGKATACCACAAAAGTGGGAGGTGGCAATTAAGTAGTGACTTTAGGTACTGCTTTAGGATAGAAGATGTAAAATGACCTAGATATGCAAAGGAATTTTTTCTATTTGCTTTGCTTGCAAAGGAATTTGATTCAGATATTTTCCTATCAGTTACGAAAAATGCAACCTCTCAGTAAGTAAAGATACAGTAATGATACTTCTGGAAGAAAAAGATTAGAACTGTAATCCGAGTTCAGTGTTATGTGTTTGTGCTTGGCCTCATAAGGTGAGAATTAAAGTTTCTTGTATAATTATCTGGAAACTATAGTAAAACATACGTAAAACTAAATTGTAGGTCATGCGTTTCAGATGTTGGAAAGGAAAAAATGATAGATAGCCTGTGGCAAAATCCAATATACGTATGTGCAACTGCAAAAGATCAGAAGATGGCAAYAAGCATATGATTTAGAATACGTGTATTGCAGAGGCAGATTTGTAGCATATGTTGAGAACTTATAGGGAACAGACCATGCAGTATGTGATACCGCACGTGGAGAGAGCTAGCACATTGGAAACTTTATTCTTCTGGGAAAAAAATCATGGTGCAACATTTATCTTTAAGAGGCACCCTCATGTTCGATTTATTTATGCCCTCTGTCATGGTATTTGATAGCATTGCATTTCATCAGTTGAAGACGCACTGCTTGAGAAGGAAGGCTTGGAGAGTACCTGTGCTCTGCTCAAATCCATTTTCGTGCTGTTGCGTGCCGTACTATTCCCATCATTTGACCATTGTCCATTTGATAGCAGACTTCACGTATTCAGGCCTACCTAATGGAACGTATAATAGAACAGATTTACTGATGGAGGACGTCAGGAATTAATGGAACCTGTAGCAGTAGTAGCAGCCGAGTAGTTTTGTGATATGGTCACAAGTGGAAAGTACAAACTTTCTCCCAAGTTTAAAAATAAATTAACTGGAAAACTGTGCACTTTCAAATGCCAGTGTGCCCAGCATCAGAGAAGCAGTGCTGTGAATAATCCTGCTCCTCATCTTGATTCCTTCCTTGTGACACAAGGGAGATGGTTGTCTTTCTGCTTGTGCCTTCTCTCTGCTCTACCAGGCAGCTCTTTTCTCTGTGCAGACTGAAATAGTTAGTGTTCATCCTCTGGCTGTGTTTGTAAGCAGGAACCTCAGATGGTTGTTTACCTTCCTGCTGAGTGGAGGTGACTGGCAGAGGCACGTCCCTACCTGCCAAGAATCTCTCATCTGAAGTGACACAAAGACCTTTCTGTCAACATCTTGTTCAGGCCAGATGAAATATCGCTTGGGTGAGGCTAGAGGGAGCATCCTTTCTCCTTCAGATCCTTTTTCCAGTAACTAGAGGCTGCTTTCAGGGTATTGAACAGGCAGCCAAGGCCAGTTCATTGCTCTTTCCACTGACTTCATCACTCAGCATCCTCCTGCAGCATAGCTGGGAGGAATGGGGAGTCAGCTGGCTACTTTCCAGACACTGACAGCTGCATGTTCCCCTCCTGAGAAGCAGCTGTGGACCAGGAAAGATGGTCTTAGTATGACTACAGTGGAAAAAAAAGAACCGGGATAAAACTGCAGAATGAGGAGGAAGGCATCATTGCTGGGAGAGGGACAGTTGGAAAGACTAGAGGAAAGGAACTGACAATAACAAAGAGAGAAATGATGGTAATTAGGGGAAAGTAGGGCTGGGGGAGACAAAAAGCAAGAGAAAAGTGAGAGGACAAGTGGTTCGATCGTTTTGTAGATAATACATGATACCTTAGCCAGGATTCTCTTTTTTTATTATTCCAGCTCTAATCTCGGAGTTACTGCAGAAGAACTGTTTTATTGTAGTGTGCCTGACTTTCCCCATTTGTTCAACAGAGATAATAACCATTAGTAACACTATAGCAGGTGAGGGCATCTTCAGATCCTAGTTTGGAAGTGTTGACACTTTATAGACATGTAGAGACAGGCTGTCTCTGTGAATACGTCCACAAAAATCTTGTTGAGGGTCTTAAAATTTGTCAGCTCCTAGAGCRCACATACCAAACCAAAAATCTCATAAAGACCTGCTGCTGATATTTATGTCCTTAATTCTTCTGCCTGCTTGCAATGATTTGCAGAGTCTAGTGACATACAGGCTGCCATGTRGGAGGGAGCAGTAGAGCTCTGAGCACACCCTTAAGGACCAATGACCCATAGGATTTGGCTGCAGCATCAAAAGTGCAAGTCTACCTGCAACTGTGGTGGRGAAATGGGCAGACTTGGGTAACAARCATTTATTCCCTCTGTGCTTAAGCTTTCTGTAAAAAAAAAATGTGAGCATACATTCCAAGAGCATGGTAAAGATAGGTAAGGTGAAGAGTAGGAGGGGATGAGGTGTACTGAGAGTCCATGGAAGTATATAGATAGAAGTTAATCTGAAAGATGGATGTTTGTATCATCTGGCATTCATACAGTCACCTTRCTGCAGTCCACCCTCAGCCAGCTGATCATTAACATCAGTCATCAGAGACTTGAAGGGATTTTAACAAATTGACAGGGATATACTATTTTCATTCCAATATATTTTAGTTAAGACAATAGAGACAAATAACTCCCTGTCACAGATGCTGATAGCAGAGTCACAGRTGGTGATATCAGGAGACATATCTATTCCATTTTTGACTTGCTTTTCTCATCAAAGAATCATTGCTGGATTCCGCAATTAGTCGTAAAAGTACTTGATTCTTGCTGAATGACATAGCTCTTTTGTCTGAATGTTGGGTCTCTTTGAGATGTCTTAGGATCAGCAGTCCAAGCCTGAAGYTCCCTAAAGGACTGGTCATTTGAAGATCTTAGTCCTAGCAGCYTATCTTCAGGTGTGTTCAGTTCTCTGTTCAGGACCCAAGTAAGTAATAAGATTTTCAGATATAAATATTTTAGATGTAATTGTGAGTGCTAGGTGCATACTTGTGTGTCTACATTCATCTTTGTCTTTGTGCTTCACTTGTGTATGTGTAAAGTAGATCTGTTGACTGGTGGGATGTAATAGGGAGCCAGAGATGTCCAGTAGCTTAGCGTTTAGCTACTTGAAAGCTTCTCTTGGCTTGTGCRTTTTCTAAACTAAGACAGTACTTGGCCTTTTCCCCCCATCCTTCCTGTCCCAGAACTGCCCTTGGCTAATTATTACATTTATGCCAGTCTGATTCACAGGGCAGCTGACACAAGCTGTTCTCTTCAGCATTCTTTGGAGAAGTCTGTCTACTTAAAAAGAGTAGCATCCTTACAGAGTACACTTAATTTTCTTAAATTTACATCATTTTCCTGCTCTGATTTTTTTCTATCTCTCTAAACTTCACAAACTCTGCTAAAGAGCTAATTCATTTCTGCCAATGGGGAAAGTCAGGCGCACAACAACAAAACAATTTTTCTGCAGTAACTCCGAGATTAGAGCTGGAATAAAAAAAAAAAAAAAAAAAAAGAGAGAATCCTGGCTAAGGTATCATGTATTGTCTACAAAATGATTGAACCGCTTGTCCTCTCACTTTTCTCTTGCTTTTGCTCTCCTCCATCCCTACCTTTCTCTAGTTATCATCAAACGATTCGTGTTTATATTTTTTAGAGAAATGACTCAAATAAATGAAGAGATCTTTCTTCATGACCTGGATTCACTRTTTAATTACAAAAAATTGATGATTCAGCCATTAAAGTGATCAAGGGCCCTATTCTCTTCATCTGAGTACCAGGATGACTCGCATTATATGTGGTAGAAAGAACTCTGATCTCTGTGAAGAGTGGCTCTGGGCACTAACTTCTTCGTGTGCCAAGCTACCTTACTGCTGTTCCTGTGGGTTAGCTGACTTTCACCAAGTTTGGAAACATCCATAAGCAGAACTGTGAGTGGAAGTGACATATTTACCTCGCCTTGTCTCCTTTCATCCCGTTTTAGACCTCAAACTGTCTAACGGCATTAGGAAGCCCCACAGAATGAAGATTTGAAGTCAGTACTGCTGGATTTACCAAATCACTGTGCTATCTCCTGACACTAACATTAACTGAGTACACTGTGAATGGGGCAGGATACTAGTTCAGTGAAGCAAATTTCAGGATATGGGAAACGGAAAAATCTTGAAAATAAAACTTGGGAAAACAAGTCTGCCTGCTATGTTCTTATTGCAATTACTGATGAGTTAATTGGCTCACATATGGTTATCTGAAAAAGATTGAGAAGAGTCAAAAAACAGAGAAAAATATGTTGTATTGATCTTTAAGAATAACCAACAGTCTAGTACTAGTAACTATCCAATAAATCTACTATCTCTAGTAAAATAATCACAGAATCATAGAATCAGTAAGATTGGAAGCGACCTCTGAAGATCATCTAGTCCAACCCCCTGCTCAGCAGGGTCACCTACAGCATGGTAGACAGGGTTGCATCCAGGCAGGCCTTGAAGATCTCCAGAGAAGGAGACTCCACAACCTCTCTGGRCARCCTGTGCCAGKGCTCCGTCACTCYCACAGGGAAGAAATTCCCCCTCACGGTCAGGCGGAACTTCCTGTGCTTCAACTTCTGCCCATTGCCTCTTGTCCTGTCACATGGGACAACTGAAAAGAGTTTGTCCCCGTCCCCTTGACACCCTCCCTTCAGGTACTTGTACACATTGATCAGATCCCCCCTCAGGCTTCTCTTCCCCAGGATGAAGAGGCCTAGCTCTCGCAGCCGTTCCTCATAGGGCAGGTGCTCCAGCCCTCKGATCATCTTTGTAGCCCTACACTGGACTCTKTCCAGTAGCTCCATGTCTCTCTTGTCCTGRGGAGCCCAGAACTGGACACAGTATTCAAGATGAGGCCTCACTTCTAATAAGTAGGGAAAGAAAAAGAATTTGCAGGTATATGATGTAAAAGCTGCTGTGCCACATGTTCACAGAGCCATGTATATCTTAGCTAACACTCAAGAAAGTTGCCAAAATGAAATGCAAATGATAGAGGAAGATAGGAATGCTTTTCATTGTAACAGAATAATGGAGCCAATACTAAACAAACTAAACCTGTAAGCATTTAAAGCAAACCTCATCTCTGGTGAGGAATTTATTCAGAGTTTTCTGTGTGACTCAGAGCACACTTTCGTTATTAGTTCAGTTCCTTTAGTGGGATGTAGGAACTATGCAGTCCCTCTGTACAAGTTAACTTCATCCTGGAAAAACAAAGGAACACAAGTAACATGTGCATATGTTTGTAAGAACCAAATCTTGCTAMACATAACTTAATCACTTAGTTTAATCCAGCTTCTGTGGAAGTAGATGAAAAGACTGTGGTCATTATATCTGCATAAAGAAGATGTCTGTTCATGTATTAARGCACTTAATGTATTGTCTCATGAAGGCTGAGCTGCGAAATTAATTTAGATTAACTAGAGAAGAAGATTATAAAACAGACTGAAAAGAGGCTACAGGGACCAGAAACAAATAGTGGTGAATAAATGTGAAGACTTGGTGGGAGACACCTCAGGGGAGCAGTAGGGAACAATGTTAGACTGTTTTTGTTTAAGATCTTTATTAATGATTTGGAGGAGGGTTGACTATGATGTTAGCTCAGTGCTGGGAGACTGTTCATCTTGGGAAAGATCATGCTTTACAAAACACTAAAGCTAGCAAGTTTTGGTCTGACAGACTTTATATAAATCAGAATCACAGAAAATGGTGCCAAAATTTCAATCTGGAGGCTCTGCCTAGAGTACTAATGATTGTACCTTACTGAAGATACTTCACTTTGAAATCTAAGTCCATGAGGTCCACCAGTTGAAGCAAACTTAAGTTCTCTGTTTTCCACTATGGTTCAYACTTTCCCACTTCTTTATCCAATGGATGTCCGTTTTTTTTTTTCATGTGGCATCTCCACACTAGAGCTGAAAGCCTCTCGGTTGATCCCATAMATATACTGTTTCATTGGACCAGTATTTATCTTCAAGGCCCGCCTGGACGCAACCCTGTCTAACATGCTSTAGGTGACCCTGCTGAGCRGGGAGGTTGGASTAGATGATCTCCAGAGGTCYCTTCCAACCTTACTGAGTCTATGATTTAAACAAAAATTGTGATTGTAAGCAAATATCATGATACTATGRAAGTTTTCAGACAGATGGGCTGGAGAGGAAATTTGCTACCCCTCCCTCTTTTCTTCACTTCCAGGGTGCTAGAACCTCTCCTTGAGGGATTTACTCAGTGGATGCTGCAGTTCAAGGTGGTCCTGTGGGGACCATCATCATTGCTTTGGGTTTGACGATGTTCAGTTGCCCGGGTCATCTGTTGTCTTTTTCCCTTGATTCCCTCGCAGGGTTGTGCATGMAACGGTCCTGCCAAAGGCAGAAGGGCCTGGTGCAGGCTGAGGAAAGAGACAGGCAGATGCAGCTTGGCCTCCTGCACACAGGCTGACCAGGTAGTCCCATCTGACCTCTGGAGAGAGAAGCTAGGAGAGAGGTACTGTGGAACCTGGAAATGCAGAGCAATTTTGGTATCATTTAACGGTGCATTTGTTGATGCTGTCCATTGGTAGCAGTAAGGCCCAGTAGATGTTCATCCATTAGGCATTTCTATGCTACCCCAGCAGCTGTTACATCACTGTCTGTGTCTCTGCTGAGGCTTGGGAAGAAGTACAGTGGGTCTGTCTGTGCTGAATGCAGCTTGCAGGCTGCCGGTTTAACGAAGCTGGTTCAAATTCTGCGTTGTGAACTCCCTGGGGCAGSGAATGTCTTAATGGCTTTCATTTACACAGTAGGGTTGCTTCCATGTGGTCTTAAGGCAATATGCACAATGCTAAAACACTGAATAGCAGGATTAAGCTTATAGGGCAAATTAAAGCACAAATGACCAGAGGACAAACCACAGCCAAAAGGCAGGTGTGAATGGACACAGATGAAGTATGCTAATCACAGAAGCATATTTAACTCAGTCCGTACAAGAACCTCAGTTTTCACTGTGAAATCTTCTGGTTGGTAGTGACAAAATATGTCATTCTRAGGGTCACAGAAGACCAAATCCCCTTCTCTCCCTTCTCTTCCAGTGCTCGGTGGAAAGAAACACATATTCAGCACATATTCCTGTGATTAAGTGAACATTGSCTTTGGGACTTTAATGTGCTAGAGGGAACTTGAGTAAGAGGAAAGCATATGAACGAGGAATTAATTGCTTGATTCATTCTCTGATCATCCTCTGCAAGTATTAGACAGGTATTATTTATCTATTATTGCTGAAGAATCATTATATTAATTGCTCTTTGATGGGAGCAGACAACAAGGAAATCAGTTACTCTGTGTKGTCCATTAGTCATGTGCTGAAGCAAGTGCAGAATCCTTTCCCAAGAGATGACATTTATTAGGTTGTAAAACAACTTATCATAGAAGCATTCGAAGCCCTGTCACTTAATTGGTAGGTTACTGAGACTAGGAGGCCCTAAGACTTCCCTTAGTTGCTATTTGAACTGGAGTAAAACTTCAAAAAACATCATTTGAAGATTTCTGGTGACTGTAAGTACCTTGCAAGCCTTGCAAAATTGTCAAAGAATCTGGATTCATTTCTGAATGTCAAGATTCAACCTCTGGCTGTCAGTCATCACCAGATCTTTTGCTCCTAGCCTGAAGAACCCTCATTAGCTGTTTTTTTCCTCTTTAACTGCTTGTACTCTGTGATTAAGAAGCCTTTTCTTTGCAAAATCAAACAAACAAAGCTYCTTGTGTCTTTCTCCAGAATGAAGTTTCTGAGTTCTTCATTCTTGTGGCTTTTCCCTTGATTCTTTGTGATTTCTTAGTATCTGCAGCTTCTGAAATAGACTCTGTGTATCAGTAACAGTTGCACCAATACAAAATTGAGATGAAGTATAATTTTTTTGCTTATACTTGATATTACCTCTCTGGTATGTTCATTACCCTGTTGAAGATTTCAAGCTGGTAGTCCATATTAAACCAATTAGACACTGTAGCTTTCTAGACTTTTTTGAAATTGCTTTTTCTGACCTSCTGTCTCATGTCTAAGAAGCAAGGTCTCCACTGTCTATTCTTATATGCAGCACTTTGCATATGTCYGCACTGAAACTCATACTGTTGGCTTATGTGCAGTTTACTAAGTTCCGTGAATCACTGTGCTTTATTTAGTTGTCGTTTTTGTTCCATACCACTTCCCAAACTTTCTGAAACTTGCTAAGTAACAGTTTAACTCATTCTTCCATGTCGACGGTAAAAATATTTAATAGAAAATGGTAAGGTAGGATCTACATGGGACAGTACAAAAAGTTCACTCAGTAAGTGRTCATTCCCAGTTTGCTATTACATTTGGAAAGATACCAATAAACTGGTTTCCAGTGCTGATTTTATACCAGTCGAGTTTATTGTTCAGTAATTCAAGTCTGGTGCTTCTGAAAGCCTGCTACAGCAACCCTATTAATTTTTTCAATCAGTCACATTTGTAGGCCCATCAACATATGAAATTGGATTAATTTCACAAGGATCTTTTTCCATTTACCATTGCTGATTGACATTAATTATTTATTTGTTGAGCCTCATAGCTGTTTTATTATTTTTCTGGGATCAATGTCAAACAGGCAAGCTTAGATAGGCCTATTTACCCCCTTCATACGTATGTGATACGTGGAGAGCATCAATGTATTTGCCACCTTATAAAATGTACCAGGAGTTACAGAAATCATTGTATTGCAGTGAATTGAGGGCAAACACAAACAGTTACTGGATTTCACTTAAGAGTTTTTAATTTTTAACCTTCTAAATGTGACTGTTGTTTATTATCGTACCAGTTTCTCCTAGCTAGCAGTTAGTTTCCAGAACCTCCTCATTTTTGTGCTCTTTCAGATAGTTGATAGGAGGAATATTTGGGAAGATCATCTGATTTGAACTGATCTATTTTTTTCTGTTCTATTCCTGCACTTGTCCAAAAACTATTTGAATACCTTCCAGTAGTGCATTAAACACAATGATTATGCACCTTTCAAKTATTCATTGTTTTTCCAGCCTAGGGGGAGGAATGTTTGAAGTGCAGCATATTATTTTGATAGGATATTAAAGTGGTTTGATTTTTTTGAAATGTATGTCCTTTTATGTATTTTGTTTTGCATTGTCAATGGCAAAGAATTGCACCTTGTAYTTGTGTGAAAGTGGGTACGATTTGAAGTAGTCTGCAGTTCCTAAAGGAATTCTTTCTGACCATTTTGATGAGAGCTTTATATCTCTTTCCATGGAGCCAGAGGTTTATTGTTGCTGGCCACTGTATTCATCTGGTCCTTTCATATGTCTTTGAGATGTCCTGGATCCAGATAAGAAAGACGAGGATCAGGGCATGGAAATCTTTTTGGAATTCTTAGGGAAGCTGAAGGAGAGTTTGACATGTTGTGCTGCTCTAAACTCTCTGTTTTTTGTATTTTGAAACCTCCCTGTCTATCCCATAGTTGTATTCATCTAGCCAGGTCAACCTGATAGACCACACTATTCAAAAAATAGCAGTATATAGGAGCTTAGCACTCACTGGTATGTTGGAAAGAAAGATTCCTCCTCTGGGGCCCTGGGAATTTCAGGTTGAGATCTTACAATGACACGAGTCAGGAAGAAGGGATATTATGTTCATGATTCTTAGCTCAGGCTGTCCAGAGCATGTCAACAAAAGTGAATTCTGGGAATGCAGATGAGCCACCTGTTAATGGATAAAAAAGGAGATGACCTGTGTTGTTTAGAGAGACACATGACTATTTTTCACAGAGAATGGCTGTATTTCTTTGCARTGACAGGTTTGGATGCAGGCTTTAGACACTGGGGGCTTAAGGAGAAGTTTGCCATCTTTGTTAAAAGTCGAGGCAGAATTTATAAGCTTCAGGAAGCTGGTTTTTCTGGCAACTTATTTATATGTTAAGCCTTTTGCTGAAATTCATCATCTTCCCAGTGGTGAGAATGCTATGTTGAGACATTGAGTACAGTCTGCTAACCCTTAACAAGACATGAATAGAAGCATCTGACTGAAACTCTCAAGAGCCCATCCCAAAAGTTTCCTATTTGTGAACCCCCTTTAATGTGCCATCATAGAATTTTTGTGTGAACTTCCAGGACCATGAGCATTTCCACTTCTGGACTTGGGATGAAGCCCAATTTGGAAATCCCTGCTCCTGCCCTGTGAACTCACTACTTGCAGAGCCCCTTGATGCACAAAGTCTGCAGTTTCTTGGGACTCTCTGGTTGTCACTCTGCTGTACTGTTTGAAATGTGAAGAGCAGATACAAGTGGTATCAAGGCAWTCATGGTTCCCCTGAGTACTAGTATCATTAATTTTTAAGAACAGGATTCTTGGTCTCCCACTTTTTCTCTAACATGTGGAACCATCGTCGTAGCTAGGTGGCTGCTCAAGGGATCAGATTTTAAAATCAGTCTTTGGCCTCGAAACACTGAAGTTTCCCTAGAAGGTCCTCCAGTGAGTTATACACCTTAATTTAAATGGATGTTTTTATAAATTTATGTCTATTTCACCAACTTTATGCTGCAAAGGTGGTGTTGGAGTCAGTCGTGCAAATTGACTGCAAAACCCTTTTRCTATTTATATATGCCATCTGCAACCACAGTGATATTTTACTGTTTAAAAATTTGCCTGCTATTGGCTGTACTGTGGAAAAATAATGCCTGCTGGAGTGTTTCTGCCTCTGACCATCTCCTGACTGTGACCTGATGTGAACTCATTTATGTAATGCCTCCTAGCAGCAGYACTGCTGCTGGAGACGGGGCTGTTCCTGTGACCAGAGGCAGCTCCACCTGTGATTTTAAAGGTCTTTCCAGCTGTTAAATTCAAAAAATGCCATGCCAAGAAGATGAGGGTTTGTTGATGATCAGCWCAATGCTGGCACTGCAAGGTGGTGTTTCATTCGTGCCTCCTGTGCCAGGTGAGCTTGCGGAGAAGTGCTGTCTTTGTCCTTTTGTCTTGTAGTGTGTTGCCAAAGGCTCCTCCTTTCCCTGTGTTGCAATTCCTTTCCCTCCTGCAGGTAAGTGATAGCAGTTAATTATTAATTAATTCTGCGGTGACTACTGGTTGATAAGTGTGTTGTTTTGTTGTTTTGCCAAAAGCAGAACAACCGTGCAGTTTGGAGAGATTTYGATGTGCTAGCTCATCAGTGGATTTTCAAACACTTGACTCCGCAGGAGAACTGCTGTGGCATGCCGAGGCTTTGCAGCTGACCCTTTGTGCCTGTGATACTAGCAAGTTTTAAGAATCTAATATAATAAACAATAATACTTACTTTCAGCCCGGAGATATTATATTATAGATATTACAGATATTAGAGATATTAGAAGCCTTGATTTCCTGATTGTAGCACAGATCTAATGCAAGCAAGGATAGATACTTCCAGATGTGCTTCCAGGCCTGAATCCCAAGCTAGAAAAGTACTCTACTTTATTCAAGAGTAATGAAAAGAGGGCCCGGAYACCTCTTTATTTCTTTGAGCTGCCTCCATACTTCAAGAGGAGTGGCTTTTGTAGCATCAAGGTGTAATTATTTATACTCTGATCTCAAGCAATCATTTCTTTACATTTCAAGAATTACTGCCCTTGAGGTGGAAGTAACTATGTTTCAGCCAAAATGTGGGCATCTTAAAATAATCTGCTAGTGATCAATTGTCTATATAAACAGACATCTGGCAAGGATCATATCTGTAAGACTTACGTTTTCCCCTGAGATGAGTTAGATTGTTCCAACAGAGTATGTTCACTAAGACAKAAATTCTGACTTATTTCTGTGCCACAGATTCTTGCGTCCATTCATAGTAGGACTGAAATTGGAACACTGGCCATCAGGTATTCTACTGTATTCTTCTCAGATGCTAGAGCCAATTTATAGGATTTTTTTTTATATTGTCTTTTCCTCTTCATTTCTCCTCTTCCACACTCTTCTGGTTTTTGTATGGGCAGAATTACACAATTCAGCTTAGAGTTTACATTAACGTATCACTGTACTTGCTTCCTGTTCTCTATCATATTGACTTAGGAARTCAGGAGGATAATCCTATAATCCATTCATGTGTGTTTTCAGTATTTCACTTAAAACATAGCTACACACGGAAACCTTTGCRAAAACAGAAGCAATAAAAATACTTGTCCCACCACTGCATGGGGTATAAGACAGCCAATAAAGGAATGTTGCCCTTAATTGTTACAGGAATATCCCATCCCTCCAAAGGCTGTCCCTTTTGGCTCCCCAGCTGGTATCTTGGTTAGCTGCTGCAACCTGAAGCTAGAAGCACTGACAAAGATGGTGCCAGAGACACTTCAGCTATAGTCAAGGCAAGGGGACTATAGTGAAACCACACTATAACCCCGCAACTGAAATTACTACAAAGTACTGTACAGTATGGAGGTGTTTTTTTCCTGGCTCCACGAGAAGTAAGACTATGTCCACACTGCACCCAAGCTACTGTGCTCTGCTGAAATGGCTTATTACTTCAAGAAGCAATGACACCTGCATACCTTGGTGCATCTGGACTGGGCTTATATATCCAACCACCAACTGCTGTCTTGCAGAGTGAGGCAACATTACCAGCTTGGTAGGGCATCAGCTTGGAGATCTCTCCGTGGTGTGGCCAAACTGRCTGAAACCTTCATAGGAAGCCACACAAATTTATACATGAGTTGAACGCATCCTTGAAGGCATCAAGTGCATTTCYATCCCTTTTCTCCTAGGTGTCTGATAAGCCTCTGGCTTTTGTGGTTCAAGCTCAGTTTTGCCATATTGAAGTGTCACTTTTCCTCTGCCTGGTTTTAGTAATCTTCAGTTTCGAATTTGCAGTATATGAACTTGGTCTTGGTTTGCTTTGGACAACCAAGCTGTCTTTTATAGAATAAAATCCACTAGTAGAGGGAAGAGAATGGAAGGGAACTGAACGATTGATCAGCAAGAGCATCTCGAATGCATTTATTTACTTGTGTAGCACTTTGGGAAATGTTTTCATTAAAAACCGCAAACTGCTCAGGTACATGTAGATTGATAGCTGCATGGCTCTGCTGAGTATAGAAAGCAACAGCTCTGTATACAGGCTAATTGGGGGCATAGAAACCTTGCTGACATAAGGTCATTCAGACAGGTCAGAGTAGAAGACCTGCTGGAATCTAAAAGCAGATTCTGACCTTTAAGTACAAAACCATCAGTATTTTGCCTGGATTCTCTTTTTCTATTGCTGGAGCCTGCTTCCTCCACAAATGGTTAAAAGAAGAAAGATACTTTTAAGTTCCTCTTTGTAAATGAAATAATAATTGCTGGAAAAATAAAGCTATTGATGTAATGTAAACCTCCTGGAGTAACAAGAGAAGGTGCTATGAAGGCTTCCCAGCAGTTATACATTGAGAAACATTCTTAATCTACTAGATAATGTAGAAAAGGAATGACATTTATTAGCTACAAGTCCTCACAAGCTGAGGATGCAGTTTATAAAAGTATACTTGGCTCCCCCTCCTTTTCCTCTTTTATTGTAATCCTTCACCATGGATCATTTTACATCCTAATTCACCTTCATCTGTTATCATACTTCAGTGATTTATCGACATTACAGACTTCAGATTAATAAGGCTAGAAGAACATCCATCAGAAGAACTGAGAATGTGTGATCATTTCCTCTCAGGCTGTCATTAGCCGTATCTTTCCTTCTAGGAATTTTATCTTCATCTTCCTATTTCCACGCTAAAATGTATGATTTTAAAGAATAATTTCCTACAATTAAGCTTTTATTTCTCTGTGCTTTTCAAAACTTTTGTCTAGATGGTTTGTGATCTCTATTTTGTCAGTTAAAATAAATAGAAAACAATCCAAACTGTCCATGTATATTCTTCATAAATGAACAGGCGAACCAGAATTAATAGTTGGCTTGATTCAGCTTCCTTCATTCAAGATGAAAAATGCAAACTCTACACATAATCCTATGATCATACAAAATGTTTGTGGRATAAGTAGGAATTACACTCACAGTGTCTTTTCTGAAAGACTTTCCTTTTTCTTTACATTGCTYGGGTTTTTAATGACATAAGTTTTCTTTATCTGTGGTGAAATGCACTTCTGGTATTTTCAGATTGCTATGCCAAACAAAATGGAGAGGATTTTGTTTTAGAGTTTCCGTGCCAAGTACTCCTCTTACTAAGAYGTTCCTAGGTTAAAAATACCTTTCAAAAATGACTTTGCAAGTCTCTTCTACATTAATGTTGCAGTGAGGGAGAAAATGTGGAGTAAGACTGAAAGTGGTAAGTTAAGGTTAGAGGTCTAGCCAAAGTCAAGTGCTAGGGAGTTTCAGCTGTAGAAAGCTGATGCTTTGAATTTTAATCAAGTGATTAATGTTTCTAACGTAAGTGGGTTTAGGAGTTACAAGGACTTGCAGCAACAGCTTGGATAAGTATGGTGAAACCTGCTTTCAGAGATATTTTATTTATAGCACATTCATTAGGTAGGACAGAATGGACAACATGTGCTTATGTGGTTAATGATAAATCCATCTGAGCATTAAACTAGTCTACTGAGTTATGAGAGAGCTATTTGTAGGTCAGATTTTTCTGGAGAGGGAAAGACTTGAGAGAAACAATTCTTATTTGTTTTTGGGGGGGCAGGGAGAGGGAAGAAGTTGAAATCAGCTTTTCTCCTGCTGTAAAGTATGTAGGATTTAAATGTTGCAGATCTTTATTCATTTTTAAAGGTCACTGCGTGTTCAGATCCATGTAGCTGGTTTCATAAATATCAAAAATTAAATGGGAATGGGCAGGTGTACCTGTATGGGAATATTTTTTTAAAAAAGAGATAATCTAATGAAAATCTATGAAAACTGCAGTGACTCTCTCTAAAATTGCAAAAGCCGAAAAAAACCTCGCCTCTATGATGTTACAGTTGCATGTGGGATTCAGAAATTTTAGCATGAAAATGYTAAACACAAAATTGTGTGGAGATAAAAACTGTAAGATAGTTTATTCCTTCTGTTTGAATTTAGTAGACCTTAATACTGCTTTTGTAAATGGCTTAAATTATATAGTCTTTCTCTACTGGAAGAGATTTCACTTGAATTAGAAGACAAGATGAGAGTGTAGCTAATAGAAACAGTTCTTGGCACATTGTTTGTGATGTGGTTTAGATAAAGATTTACCAACAGGATAAAGAAAGAAGTTTGACTCCCTTCTTATAGCCCTATTCAGAGCAATGCAGGTCCTTCATCCGATGACATGTTCAGCCACAAGTCCCACTGGTTTTCCACTATGAACCATCAGGCCATGTATTTCAAACTGCGCTCTGAACTATTCTCCTAAATAAAGCAGATGGGTGAAACAGAGCTTGTAATTCTCTAGAATCTCAGTAGCTTTTCTGGATAGGGCAGCTAAACCTAGTAGAATTAAATACCTAGTATTGTAYCTAGTATAATTAAAGACCTGGCATGGGAATGACTATGGGAAGAGGGTTGCATGTTACACGTTCTCACAAATACACAGGCAAAATTTGTTTTTTTTGAGACATGCCTTTTCTATGCCATTAATCTTATTTTCAGATAAAAATGGAAATGTGGTGTTCACTGTTAATGAAGCTAATTGCAAGGTAACTACTCTCAAATATTCGGATGTTGCTGTTCTCTTTTTATGAGAGATTTAAAAAGCTCARCCGACTTGGTTTATCAGACATTTGAAAGCTGTCTTGATCGTAATGAGTAAGAGTTTTTACGAGAAAATGACACCTAGTAAGGGTAGCTTGAGTTGTATATGAAAAGGTACAGCAAAATCAAGTATTGGAAGCTACCTCAGACTATTTCAAGCTGAAAATTAATCTATTATACTGAGGATAATGAAATTGTGAAAGGCACTGTGATTTCTCCCTCTCTTGACATCTTGCAATCCAGAGTGGATGCCCAGCTGAAAAGATATGCCTTAGTGGCACACAGCTTATTGGGCTGCAGAAGTAATTGCATGAAACCTAATGGCCTAGTAAGTCTACCTCATCCAGAGGATACACAATATTATCTGTTTCTGGCATCAAAAGGAATGCGGACACTGTATTCTTATTATGTGTCTATTTTATAGAAGTAAAAGAAAACATGGTGTGTTATATAGAATAGATACAGATCTTGCTTTTAGCCCCCATATTAGACACTAAAAGATTAAATATCTAGGTTAAAAGAATCAGCCAGGCTCCCTCCACAGTCATTGGAACAGGAGGACCAACTCCAGAGGTGACTTGTCTCACTAGTCTTGAATGTCTATGTTTAAATGAAATTAATTATCCTCTGCAAATGCCCATCTCTATTAACTGCAGAGAGAAAGCAGAGGTGATTAGCTTAGATCTGACTTTGRGATGGCTAAATTGAGGGGAAATGAAATCTACCACATGGATTTAAGGAGCCATACTTATGCTTTGAACTTCATGGTGCTTGCCCCAGACAGCTTACAGACAAAAATCAGAGTGTCCAAAGTGCAAGGAATAAGGATGTTAAAGCTCTGTAGAGAAGTCTGAGATCTGTAGAGGCTAGATTACCTTTATCCAAGACCTTGAGATGAAGAAAGAGTTTTGTGGGGTTTTGGGGTAACTTGTCATTCTGAGACTAGCTAGGTGCTCCTGTTTTTCAATAATTAGTTTAGTTAATTAAATAGCATGAGAKAACAGGCACTAGAACTCAGTTGTTTGCAGTGTTAAGTTGTTAGCATGGTCCCAGGCACAGTGTTTATCCCCATCCAACTAGCACTCTCCTATATAGCCCTCTGGCATGACTTGAACATCAGCATCAGACAGAGCSCATTCCCAAAAAGCAGTTTGGGATGGGGCCTTTCTGTTCTGGTGGTCAAGGGAGCTTAGCTCCTAAAGCTTGCATGTGGCTAGGCTATGCCTGCTGGCCTCAGGGCCAAAGACCAGCTCTTGATGCTACTCATTCCTGTAGTACAGATGTGGCTAACATAAGTCATCACCACAAGATGTCCATGGAATAAGGGTGCACCAACAATYGCTTCCATTTTTATTTTATTTTTACCTTGTCAGAGTAAGAACTATGGAGCAATCTGGTTGTAGGTATAGTATGATGAGCTTGATTCAGAGCTGCCATTAYACCGCAAATAGCGTGGTGCTCTCTAATCCCCCCTCCACTAGTCTCTCTAATCTATAAAGTCCTTAGAAATCTGATTTTGACCTGGATGCCTTAGCTGACAACATGGGCAGCCTCTTTCACTGGCTTTAGTGGGCTCTGCTGGAATAAATCAGGGTTTGGAGCTAATGGTAGCTTTTTGAACTTGCTGAACAAACAGCTCTGCAAGGCCTCTTCTTGACGGTATAGCAGCTCTGATGTGAAACGTGACACAGCCTTAGACATCTGTTTTAAGGGCATAACTACTCTGAGCTTATTTGAACTCAGAGCAGGGCTCTGTTTATATTTCTTTGATTAATTGAAAATAACCTCTTGTTAAGGGAGTGACAACTGATACCTTAAGATTGTGCTCAAGTCATTCACAAAAGCCAAAAAAAAATACACCCAGGGTTAGGCAGGTCAAAGCCCTTGTTTGGATCAAAGCATATGCTGAACATTGTATAAATGCCAAATCTTAAAGTGTTTTGTATTTAAGGTTTGTGGAGTTTGAAGTTTGGAGTAAAATGATACTATACCACTAAATCCCTTATTCAGCTTGTTAACACACTACCAAATTCATGAAGGCACAGCGAGGAGAGAGATGCTTCTGATGGAGTGAGTGGATATCCTTCTAAGTGTCCTAAAAATTTACAGCATAGGTGAGATCATTCCTGTAATAGCACATTCAGTTCTGCTATACACATTTCAAAAAGGACTTTAGTGCAGTGGAAATTGATTTGAAAGGAGTGACAGGCTTGATTTGTGGTCTGTCCATAAAACCTGCCTTGCCGTGGGAGACCGAAAAAATCTCATAACCTCATTTCATTTCATTTCCTCAAGACAAGGTTGCGAGATAACTTGTCTGTGGTTTTGCAAGGTCAAGCCTACATGGCAAGGGAAAGGCAGGCTCCAGTCGCCACTTGGTGCTGCATGGCTGGAGTGCTTTCCACCAAAACACTGAGAGAACCYAAACTATGCCCAGGTGTACAATATTCCTGTCGTGCTGAGGATGAACTGGGGCTGAGCTGTTCCTTGGTGGGCTGTTGCCTTTCCTGTCCATACCTGATCAAATTGTGATCATGTGAGTTTGGACCTCTGTTTAGGCTGTGAGTCACAAAATGCTCTGGAAACCTCTAGAGATATGGGCTGGACTCACTTCCTGGGGTAGATTGATGGCTGACCACAAATATGGCTGTATCTGGTCTCATGAACAGCCCCATCCTCCACTGGCAGGGCAGACATATCTTCAGAGGGGAAAGAGATTTGGGATGGCTTGTCAGTCTCGGAGACAAAAGCACAGCCAGAGCTAAGGTTGGAGAAGTAGGCCAGGCAAATTCAGAATGAAAAGGCAGCCTTTTTTCTTGACACTGAAATAACTTATCCAGGGTAGATTTCCTTTACTGAAAGTGTCTGATTCAAGGTGGGATCTGTCCTGGAAAGATGTGGTATAATTCATACCAGTTCTGATGTTGACTCTGGGCACCACTCTGGCTTGAGCTATGCAGAGATTCAGAATAAATGATCACGGTGACCCTTCTGGCCTTAAGATATTCCWATTAAATAGGATATTAAATAGGAATATTTAAAAATTCTTATTTTAATAGGAGTATTACATTCCTATTAAGTTGATTAGGGAATGGAGAGGTCTCAGTGAGGCTGTCTTTACCCGGAGAAATTTTAGAAAAAAGTCTCCTACCACTTTCATATTTGTGGCMGAGATGACTGTGTGTGTATTTTCCTTCCAGGAAAAAGTTGAATCTGAGTTTTGGCTGGGGTTCCAGCTGTCCACAGAACTTACCGTGTCTTGTGRGATGTCCTGGAGCAGGATGAGGGCTGATTCACCTACTTCCAAGCAGAAAGCTTCCATTTGACCCTCAGTGTATAGTGACTGACCTGTTGTGTGGACGTGACTAGCAACTACCTTTTCCATCCTAGCAGCAGTGGCATGGGTCTCAAGTAAGGAAGGCAAAAGGACACAGCRTCCTTCTTAGAAAGTCCTACAGAATCCTGCCCAGAGGGGTTAAGACACTGTCTGCTGCAAAGCCAGGCGGGATTTATAAGGAATCTAAAATCGAGCTGAGTCTGGACTGCCTTCTAGGAAACATCAGTGCAAGCTCTTAGGTCTAAGGGATGCCTTAAACCWGCCACCCAGAGCAGAAGCCGATGTCCTCTTGTGTTTTGTATGTAGGAAAAGTGCTCAGAGCATTTGTCTTRCTGGAAGGTACCCATCTCAGCTTGATTCAGTTAAAGCAGTAGATTTTTATCCATTAAGGCARGGGCTTGACCACATGCCCACCATGATCTTCTTCTTCATGCAGTYGTTACATAGCATGAAAGCTACCTCTCCAGGCTTGCTTGTGCGTGACCTGCAGCCAGTGTTGTCCTAAAGGGGTGCAGGGCAGTCCAGGGGACACATAGGACAACTGGTGAACTTTCTTTCTTCCCTGCAGCCCCTTAGATGTGAGCTGGCGTATCTGGGGGATTTAGAGAGGCCATAAAGTCATAGAAAACAAGGGGCTTATGTGGTGGGGAAGGGTCTATGGAGTGGGGGGAGGAAGCACAACTGAATTTYGCTCTGGGTGTCTAAATTCACCACCTTGTTCCTGCTCAGAGAAATAAACTCTGATGGGAATCCCTTCACCCCCATTCATTCCCTGCTTTAATAAAACTTGTCACTGTACTGTTTTTTTTTCCCCAGTCAGCAGATTTTTAGGCTGGTTAATGAGGGGGAAAAATTTCTCCCCCCCCCCGCCCCCCCCATTTGTCTCCCCTTTCATGTCAGGGGCCAAGTTTGGATTGGAGCCTGGTGAAGTTTCTGTGTCATTTCCTGTTACTGCCCTCCAAAACGCTCGCTGCCTCGCTCTCCTCCCGCAGACGCACACACATCCACGCTCACCCGCTCCCGACTCGCGGCTTTTGGGGAGGATGTGAGAGGGCAACGCCAACATACCTCATGCTCCCGCCTGTCACGCTGCATTCCTGCTCTCTGCCATCCCCACGGGCTCGGCTCCCAGCTCGCTGCTGGGGAAACGCCGAGAACTGAACGGTAAAACAACTTTCTTCTTTGCAAGTGGGGCGGCCGAGCCGTGGCCGCTGGGACTTTGCAGGACCGGGGAAGGCAGCTGTGAATCCGAGGCGGCGCGAGCAGAAGCGTCCTCTCTTCTGCAAACTTTTCCGGGAGGGATGTGGGGAGGCGACGGAGGGCTCRCAGTAACGGTCCTTGGGCTGCTTGCGCAGGTAGGCAGACGTGCGCTGGGGAGAAGGCAGCGGTGCCGGGGGGAGAGGGGTCGGGAGCGATGCAGCTGCGGGATGCTGGTGCTGTGGGTCTGAGTGCCCGGCTGGTGAGTGCCGCCCTGCAGCAGGGGAGCCAGAGGAAGGGATGTTGGCTGGGTAACCCGGCAGCCCCGCGCCAGGCTTTGGTAAACGGGCGTTACAGAGCAGGTCAGCGGCTGCGAGGACCGGTGTTGATGCTGTTTTGCATACACTAGTGATTCCATATGTCAGCGGATGGAAGGAAAAAGCTATTTAAGGGAGGAAGAAAACAGCGTGGAGCTGTGCRGAAACCTGGAACGGCAGTGAAGAGAGGTGAAGGAAACAGCGCTGGGTGCACAGCATTTTCACTTACGTGTTTGTCTTTCAGCTTCAGTCTAGTGTTTACTCCGGTGGAAGATTTTTCCTCAGGCTTTCTTTGCTCTAGCATTCAAGGGGCTTGTGAGTGTGCACAGTCCCGGTGATAGYTTTTCTAACCAGAAACTGATAATTACTAGAATCTGCGTTATATTCACTAAAAGAGGAGCAGGCATAAATCAGTTGGCATCTGCAAAACCTGCCTGCGATGCCTTTCCTCTGAGATTTCCTTATTTGCTCRCACAATATATTTATTTATTTTGTAAGAAAACGACACAAGCGTTTGTGCTTTAAAGTGGAGAGAATGTGACTTCATGTGCTATTTCTGTCAATCCTGACTCGTTCCGTCTTGACTGTTTCTTGGACAAACGAGGCATAATGAGCTGACAGATAAATCCTGAAGCATGTGCTGGAGCTAGTTCCCGGAGCTTTCAGAGTTAAAAGGCTTTCTTGAACTCACTGACACAGGACAGTAAATTTCAACATGCCACTAAGAGGGGAAAAAAGAACTTGCAGAGCATTATACTCCAGCAGATAGAGTCAGTGCTAGTGCTGCTCTACCCCGGGGTCTTCACAGACAGGATTAGCTCCCAGCACCTCCAGCTATTCGGCAGCATTTAGAAAGGTCAATTATATGTACAGTATTTACCAGCTAATTAAAAGTTGGGGAAAAAAGCCAGGGAGYTGGCCCTGGGAAAAATGATCCTAATGCTTTGTGTACAGTGTATCTACTTCCAAGTCATTGCTCAATTCATACTGCTCTCTCAGCCGTCCTTCGTTTAAGTCAGTTTTGTAGCAGAGTCCTCCCCAGGCCCCCTTCCCCAGGGTGGGAGCGCAGTGGGAGAAGGTGCAAGAGGACGACGTGAGAAGGGGGCCTTCACCAAGRCTCGAGCACATCACGGATAACAGCTGTGTGACTCCTTCCCTTGGTCTCCAGCCGAGGCAAGTCATCTCTCATGGCTGAGGAAAGTTCATGCTCCCTGCCCAKCCTTGGCTTCGTTCATCTTGCTGCCATAAGCAGCGGGTGACCCGGGAGGCATTACTGACAGYTGTGCCTGGAACCCATTTCTAGGTAAAAAACCTCCAAATCTGTTCCATAATTCCTATATGAAAGGCCTATTTTCAAAACTGAGCTGAGTAGAAATACTCTTTCGAGTGTTCCCATTTCTCAGGCTACTCCTAATTGATCTTTCAAAAAATATTCTTCGCCTTCGGCATTCCAGATGCAGCTAGGCTGCGTCTGTTCCAGTGAGCTGGTCTTGATGGTCTATACTACTACAYTGTTAGCATGGCCCTGGGCATTACTTTGGCCTGGGACAACTCCCGGGTGTTGTTGGGAGTTAACGTTGGCCAAGATCTCTCTAAAAAGGCAGTTTGGATATGGCCACCTTGTTTTAGAGCATAAGAGAGTTTAATAATAAGTACACCTTGGGCTGTGCTAATTGGCTTCAGGGCCAGAGAGTGGCTACGGCACCGTTTGCTTTACTAGCAGAGATGTAGCAAAGAGACTAAAGAGCTCACATAGGAGAGGGAGGACAGAGGCTGCAGCAGGAATCACTCCTGGCACCTCTAAAGAGAGGAAGAAACAGTATTGTCTGGAACTGTGTTTTGTATTTCTTGATAGGAAAGAAAATAGAGTGGCAGACTGGCATCTTTACAGAAGTCCAACAGACAAATCAACTCTTTCTTTGGTGAATTGAATCATCTCTGGGAGGGGTTTATCTCTCTCTGTTGCCTGTGCAAAGTGACTAGGGGGGATTAACTACACTTCAGATGCCACTTTTAGGTGCCTAAAGAGTGAATAGGAATTGAATCACTAGAAATCTAGCCCTTTATTTGGATTTTGGGAGGTGAGCTAAGGGCTCTGTTTCAAATGCAGTTTTTGGTAATATCTGTTTCTGAACTGTCCTAAAACTTAAGCTATGTAGGGGCTGAGATAAGAACAACATGATTTCATCCTTAGCTATTTGGGATCTAAATTTGATTCCACTTCATTTTAAGCTGGCATCAGTCCACTGACTTCAGTGAAGTTATTCCTGATCTACAGCAGTTGAGGGCAGGTAAGAAGCAGTCCCTTCATCTCCTTTTGTCTGCAACTTGCACAGGAGAAAGAAAGACAAGAGAAACCCTCTGAGGGTGAGATCATGATGGAGCTGAGTGGTCTGGAGTATCAACGGGAGCTTTCTGACTTTGTTGATTTCCTTGCCTGCTAAAATTTCAGCTTCTTGTTCTATTAGCAGAACCTTATTCTATGTAAAAGCTTATGCTGATGAGTAGGGTCCTTGTCCCATCTCTCTCCTTGCACAAGAATGTTATCTTTACTACACTTTGAATGTTCACTTAGCTTTGACAGATGAGTCAAAAGACGGTGATTCCAGTTCTGCTGCTTACCTTGGGAAAGTGTTCTGGAGCCCAACAGACTTTACTGTCTGGAAATATTTCCTGTTGCACAACATAAATTGTCTGTTTCAGTTTAATCCCGTTGTCTTAAGTTACATCACCAAAGTATTACCCCGGGTAAATCCTCTCTTCTGGGTTTCTTCACGGCAGCTGGGGAACCAGCATTGTAAGAGGCCTCAGACCGTGAAAGCTTTCTGCAAGAAGATTGGTGAGCATGTGCTTCCGTTCCACCTTCTGTGCCTTACTCAAGTGCTGGGCAAACAAGCCTTGCTTTGTGACAGCTTAGACATGCAGGTCTGGGCTGCTTCTAGTTCCCAAGMCAGACCTTCAGAGCTGCTCCATAGGCCCACAGTCATAGCTGACATCTCCACGAGAGAAATGTAAGGGCTGGTGCTTTCTGATGGCTCTGGTAAGTTCTTTTCTCTGAGCTACTTTTCCRTATTTGAGGTGTTAGATTGGTGCAGTTCTCACTATCCTGCCRGAGGTTGCTCCAGTCTACTACACAGCCACATGTTGCCTGCTGCCTGCTTCGGTTTCTACCACGGTTCCCCTGGGCAATAGCAGCAGCATTTCTGGGGCAGACTTGACCTGCTAACACTTGAGGGTGCTTCCTGGCTTGATCCTGGCCATTTCCCTCAGACTGAATCAAACCCCTGGGGTTCACCTGCTTGGCTCTTGTTTAGCTATGGCTCTGATTCTTTTGGTGTTTAAGTGCTAATGCACAAATTAAGCTAAACTTGCATGCACCAAAGTCTTCAGCTGTCATGTACAAATATCAGTTTTCATTCTTCTAATGCAGTGTCAATACCTAAGGGTGGAGCTTGCCTCACTGCTCCAGGAAGCTGTTGCTCACTGCTCTGTTTATGGGATACTGCCATAGCAATGAGGATGCGTAGCGGAAATGGTTGGGATCAACACGATGATGTCCCCGCAGCTGGCCAAACACATYCAAAAAGGTGCAGGCCTCTCCCTCCCTCCCCAAACAGTGTCCTATTTGCGTTGGCTATTTTTAAACATCTTTGCTGCTGGAGACTGAAATTTGCTACCAGTCTGAGCCTTGTCACTGCGTGACTTGCAGCTGTATGAAATGGATTAATGTTGAGGCTGGAAGGCCAGTTTCTGTCTTCTTCCAGCTTCTGRCTGGGGGCTTCTGATGGAGCTGCCTGACGTGTTGATGGCTCCTGTGGCAGAACTACTTGCTCTCTGGGAAACTGGCTAAGGGTACCAGCTGTTTTGTYTCATGCTACTAAACACAAGTCTTGAAGCCAGAGGCTTTTCCTCCTTACTCTTGACCTCTTTTAGAGTTGAACTGGTGAGCAGGAGGTGAGAGGCCTCTGCATCCTATTAGCAATCCCCTCAGTTATCATCTCCCTCCCTGGAGGTGTTATTTTTGATTAATTCATACAATTCTTGCTCTATCCTGTGGGAGGAAGCTTGAGGCTAGAATTTTATAATAAATACCGGATTTTTCTTTGAGATAGAGTGGAGAAGGCCAGTCCTGTTGCTTCTCCAGTTCTTCTTAGTTCTTGATCAGCTTATTCTGGTAACTGTTAAAGGTTTTCTTTCCCCACTGGGAATAAACTTGACCTCTAAGGAAGGCTGAAGTGTTCRCTGTGAGATACTTGATTTCCAGACAGCCACTGGTGGAAATCCTGGCTAAAGCATCTCAGACCTCATCTTTCTGATGCAAGTTCCCAGCAGTTTGCTGAAGGTGAGTCACTCTGAATGTACCCTTGGCCATCTGAAACATTACAGAACCACCCAGTGTTCCCAAAAATCTTCCTTTGCTGCCCATGGCCAAAGTTCCTTTGCTTTTATCCCAAGGGTGACAATTCACTCTTCTTCCTCTTCCACATCAGAGGCAGCTAGTTTTCACTGGAGGAGGCATTTTTTTGTATCACAATTTGTAAAATGTTCTGCACTGCTCAGACACTTTCTGTGGTTACAGAAATAAAAGATTTGGCCAAGGTGATTTTGGCACTGTCCCTGATTCTACACATGACCAAGATATTTCAACGTTTTCCTCCTCCATTGACCATCTGCAGAAGAAAGACCACCACTCCCTACTCTCTCCTCTTTGACCGTCTTACTTCAAAGTAGTTTTTTGTGCAGAGACTAGTGTGATGGAAAGCTGAGAACATTTTAAGCTGCCATCATTTAAATATGCATGTYCTACTATAACTTAAATACACAGAGAAAGCATACTAATTAAATCTGGAGTACGCTTCTTGGCCATCAGTCACTGTACTTACTAAGGATTGTAAAAACAGAATGTGGTATCTGACACACTATCTGTTAGATACTGTTCAGTAGTTTCCCAGTTGGATTTAATTTCACTAGCTTCATAATATACATTTTGTGCCCCTTTTATTTCACTGTTCACTGTGTTTCCCTCTGACATAGCCTAAAATTCTATTTGGATTCTCTTTTTTTATTATTTATTAATACATCCATCAACTGTATAATCTTCAGGGGTTTATTTTTCTTTAATGAAACCAGCCTCCTTCTYGTAGGTAGTATAGTGCATGAATGTCACATTTAAATATGTCCTTTCAAATTCAGTCCTTTCCCTCAGACATATTACTTTACACTAYATTTGGCTGTGTTAAATTGCAGTGCTGATTTACTACATCAGTGACCATGAAAGACTCAAATTCCACTGATTCCTGGTTTGTTGTTTCTCTTTATTTACTAAACACAATGCTCTGATTTTGGACTAGCTGGCAGATTGTAAGCTTAAATTTTTTATTTCTTTGCTTCCCCTTAATGTATTGGTAACAACTAGATTAGTATATTTAGCAGTTTTGGAGCTGAGTACTTTACAGAGCAAATACAAAAAGCTCTGTCAGGAGCAATGATGATATGAATGTCACAGGAAGGTGTTGTGTCGGGTGCCAGGTATACACAGGGAAGAAGAAGTAAATACTTAGAAAAGATATGCCCAAAGTGCTGGGACGCTCTCTTATCTCTCTTCCCCAAGTAGGAGCTGGAAGCAGGGAGTGATCAACAGCTGGTGATGGAGATCAGGAGTGAACAGAGAGCTGCTCTGTGCTGGCTCTTACAAGTCAATCCCTTTCCTTGTTTTTTTTTTTTTTTTTTTTTTTTTTTTTTTTTTTTTTTTTTTTTTTTTTTTTTTTTAAGAAGTCTGAAAGTAGTTTTTGTTATCTGCTGCATTTCAGGAGTGAGAAGGGTGCTCTTCAGCCAGCCTGGGAGGCTGAGAGCACCGGCAGTGTAAGGAGGGTGCCCGACTCCTTAGGAGTTAACAACTGATTTGCATCCAGGAGATTGTCTCCTGTCTTCTCTGYCCTAAACTCAGGACAGCTGGCCTGCGTGGAAGATGGGGCCAGCTAGAGTCCCCATAGCTTTCAGTAGTGAGTCTTATTGTTTAGAAAGCAAACAAATGTCGAATTTGAAATCCCTTCTGTTTGCTTACTAGGCAAACCTGCCTGGCATGCTGACTGTTCCTACTGACTGCTTTAAAACAGGGGTGGTATGTAGTGACAACACCCGTGGCAGCACAGACCCTCCCCGGAGAGAAAGGCGCACACCACGCGTGCCGCGACAGTTGTCAAGTTAACTTCTGTCTCACTGCGTCTTCCCGCGTGGGGTCTGCGTCGCCTCCTCCTCCAGGCTGGTGCTATGTCAGACACAGCGCACCTCATGCACCGCTAATGCCATTTCTCGGCTGACGTTTAGGAAGAMGGCTCTCCGCTGTGTGAACCATTTTCTGAGAGGACCAAGCCAGGAGGTAGGTGCCTGTTCAGATATCTCCCTGGGCTTAGTGTTTCTGGTCAGCCGGCTCTCCATGGGTTCTCACTCASCCTGCAGGAACACCTAATTGCCCTACACAGACACCCTGTCTCCCGGGACGGTAGATGAACACTTACAGCTTCTGAGTCACCAGAAACTCAGTGTGCTTTTACTGACCATACTGGAAACCTGTGCACTTTAGATAGGTGCTCTAGGTCATGGTGGGATGCCTAGAGGATAGTTCTTGTGACACCTAGGTAAGGCTTTTATTACAAATAGCCTGAAGTCAACTTGCCGTCGCTTGGCTTTTTCAGGTGCAAAGCAGAGGCTGCGATCCAGAGGAGTACTGTTGGCCTTAATTCGTATTAACTGGTATTTGTAAAGCAGTCTGCAAGGCACTACCYGTTGCTGTTGCAAAGAGAAGTTAGGCTTGTGAGGAAGGGAATCACACGGCTATCAAAGAAAGATTCTTTCTCTGCAATCTAACTTCATTTTCAAACAACACTAAATGCTCAGTGATTCTGCCCAGACCTTGCCTGTTGTGTAATTTTCTGCAGTTGTCTCTGTGAGGCAAGAGCTTGTTTGTAAAAAGTTTGTTCTCTGCACTGCTTTWACTATACAGCTCCCTGCCAAGTAGCGTACAGCAAAGCAGAAAGCCAGGC
This sequence comes from Rhea americana, assembly GCF_003343005.1. Classification (NCBI taxonomy): domain Eukaryota; kingdom Metazoa; phylum Chordata; class Aves; order Rheiformes; family Rheidae; genus Rhea; species Rhea americana. Next base: position 2,171,629 of record NW_028186790.1, on the reverse strand, counting down.
AGAGAAGTGCTGGTGAATCACCATGGAACAACATCAGACGAACCAAGCAGACCCATGTGATTTTAGGCAGGGCTCAAGAATTTCATTGCATTAGCTTCAGCCCAGGGGGCAAATTTGTTCATTTCTCTGGCATTGCAACAGTGATAAAGACAGTGCACTCATTTGCCCTGAACTAGTAGGGTTTTAGCTGTGAAACACTTGCTGTTCCTATTGTGTGTGATCATAGCAGTTAAAGGAAACCTGCAGGTTCAGTGGCACCCATTCTTGCATACACTAAGCTGCTTTTAGCCCCTTCTGAGTATGTAAAATATCCTTAAAGTACAAGTAAATGGTGTTCCTGTTGGAGTAGTGCAAGTGGCTTCTAGAATCAGATAAATAAGTTCCCTACTCTGGAGAGAATATATTTTGTGAATGTTTTTTGGGAGATAGATGCCAGGCTGTGAGTTGTCTCCTGTCTCTCTACTGCTGGGAACTGCAGGTGTCTGATGGCCCCAGTGGATGATGGGGGAAATTTTAGAAAGGTTGAAGCACCTGTGTCTGCAAGCACTTACTGCTCCAGTGATTCATCTTTTCAGAGTGGTTGGTACATGCTGGTTCCTGAGCCTTGTCTGGGAATTATCTGGGAGGGTACTGGTTGGCTCAGGCCAGAAGCTTGGGAGATAACTATGTAGTAGCATAGACAATCAAGTTCCAGCACCTATGCTTGTGTCCTGAACTGATTAATTCACTAAGAGAGAAATAGCCTAAGAGCTTTTTTGACCTTTGATTCTTTGCTGTAATGGCAGAGGTCACACAGTTTGAGTCAGCTCAGAGATAAAGTGAAAGTGTGCAGCAAACAGTAAAAAACAACCTGAACTGGAGAGGAAGAAGTAGAGGTATTTTCTGGAAAATATAGGAATGCAGGCAAAGAAATAAAGAATTACACTGCTTGAGAGAAACAACTTTAGAGGGCCGTTCAACAGGGTGAAAATAACACTTCCTAATTTGACTTGCCATGTCGCTTGGGCAGCCTAGAGTTATTTCACACCAGCACAGTTTGAAGCAGGCACCSATATTAAACTTCTACTGCAATGGGTCTTAGGTGCAGCCATCAGAATTAATATGGATCTAAGGAGGAACTAAATGCAACTGGAGGAGCTAAGCAGGCCGTGTCCTCTACCAGTCTACCATTCATGATGGTAGAAAGGTAATCTTACCAACTGCAAAATGGGAGTGCTACCTCAAAGCCATCTGTYTTAGAGTTCATTGGTTCTTACTTGCAACATACTTGAAAGATGAAAAGCTCTATGGGACTGCTGTGTGTTAATAATGMGGGCGGTCAGAAAATACTGCCCTGACTCTCTGTTGTATGTGTTGCCTCAGAAAAGATATGATGAGACCTCACGTCTTGCAAATTTTCAAAGCATGTATGCACAAATTTGTAAAYGAAGGTTTTGTTGTTTCTGGATGAAAAAACAGATCCCAAACTGGGGCTCAGAAAAAAATCTCCTATTTCATCAATATTTGTTCTTGCTTTATTGCTGAATAGATGCAGCTTACGTGTTGTGGTTCTGTCTGGCTTATCTTCCAAATGTGCATAATATTTTATTTCTGGGTAATTACAGTTTTGAGAACTGGCAACAAGGTAGGTGATTGAAAAGCCACATCATCTTTTCCTTTCTCTCAAGTTTGGGGTCCTGCTTTTGAGCAGAGTTTTTGAGATGGGGACTGTAGAGACTAGATTACTACAGGGAAATCTTGAAGCTCCATCAAGATTTGAGCTCTTGTCCGTAGAAATTGACTTGATATTTCAATCCTCAAAATCATTTTGGGTATAAGAACCCATGGATCAAAAGCACATGAAATAGGAAAGTTTAACATGAAATCTCCATGGCTTTTAGGGAATTAGTTTCACCTTGTCATTTCCATTGAACCACATGATTTAGAGAAGTAAGAAATAAACGTGCTCAGAAATCCTCAGGAAGAGRATACCCTCATGGACTGCTTGAGGGTATCTGTGGTGGCCTTTCCCTGCCATCCATGGTGGATAGATGGTTCAGCTGCACTGCCATGGATGGTGCGATATACAGTGACAAATCTTCCCTGTAAGATTTGAAGGATAAATAAAAGAAGCCAGTGCTAAGGCAGGGTGATTTGTGATTTCTTCTTCTGAGTATTTCATGTATTATATTGCTACACGGAGGCTGGTACAGTGGGACAACCCCAAATTCTTCTATTTCATTTCAGTTTAGCTTTTGTGTCTGATCTGAGGCTCATTGCTGTTGCTGTTCATTAGGAGARACTGTAAAAATCTCTAGCATTTATTAATTCTTTTACCTTATGGAGGCTAGGCTACCTGGAGTAGCTATAGAGCTSCTTACAAAGAGTTAAAATGTTATCCTTGGGAGGAAAATAGAGATGAAGAAATGTCTGTTACATGTGCCTGCATATTGCCCCTCAAATAGGATCAAAGTTACAAAAAGAAACTGTGGTTTTGTTTCTCCACAGTTGTTAGAGTTCACAGACTTCCCAGGATCTACATTTCAAGGCTTTCATCAACCAGATTTTGTACATTAAMTTTCATTCAAAATAGTTTCCAGGCAGTGGATGATTAGCGGTTAGAAATGCCCTGCAGTTTGGTGGTGATTTGATTGAGTGAAATCCTTAGGAAAGCAAGCGTTCCTGATCTTTCATGCCCCCCTGCTTCACCTATGATTGTGCCTCCTTCTCCACCCAGTCTCACAAGAGGAATCTTCTTTATCTCCTACATTTCAGAAAGGAATGGACGAAGGCTAGTCAGAAAAGATGAGAGCCAGATCGARCAGCAGGAAAAGACATTAACTCACCCTCCCCTCCCCAACACGTTTACATTTTTTCCAGGAGAACTTAAAATGCAGTCATTTATATAGACCTAGACATCCATCTACTCTAGTTCTTCTGCATGAGTTCCACAAGAAAGACCTTGCTGTGCTTCTAACAGGGTGCTGAGGAGGTGCCCCATGGAGCTATGCTGTMTCCAGAGGTGGGGAAAGCACAGGAGACATAGTGTCTTGAGAAGACTCAGACCTCCTTGGCATGCTAAGAAGGGCACCCCACAGCAACATCCTCTGGAATAATTCCTTCATCTGCAGGCCAGAACATGTGAGGACATTGTCTGCAGACAAATAGAGAAGACCCATATGTGTACATGCCCATGCTGGCTGGGGACCCAGCAAATAAAAYGAGAGAAAATAAAACAAGAGATGAACATTCAAAATTTAGCCGATTTCTTTATTCAGCTTGTAATGATATTTGGCAGTGCTGCACAGGCTGGGCTGTGAGTTTTTTTGCAAGAAAGTCAAGCAGTATAAAATTATTTCTTGACTTGTCAGTCCTTTTTAATTGAAGGACCACCATATGTCCTGCTTCTTTATTCAGAAGGAGGGAGTGTGTAAAATAAGCAAAGCACTTAGAAAGTAGGTATTGTTTTACAAAAAATCATTGCTTTACTCATTTACTTCAGGAAATTTTAGTTAGAAGTATTGATTTTAAAAAGAAGCATGCTCTACCTTCCTGTAAATACTGCTGGTATATGCCTATTAGAGTCACTGACTCATCTATTTCCAGCTGGTGGGAATGGATGTGCCCATAGATTTACAAACAGTTGCTTGCAGTGGTTTTGCAGACCTCCTGCTGATAATGACACATCATCAAGTGTCTCCAAACCATAGACTCTTACCAACACAGYATTATTTGGAGTGGCAGAAGGAGAGCAACAGTATTGCCTGCTCCGTATCCAGAGGGCTTCCAGCATACAGTGAGCCAGCACAGCCCTGCATGGAGCAGTCACTGCTCTGTGACCATTAAGGGAGCCTGGGATGTACCAGCATCTTTAGCAAAAGCAGTCTGCCCGTATGTGCATCCASTGAGCACAGCAGCCTTTTTTCTTTTCTCCTGTCTTATGAGTAAAAAGAATGAAACAAAACTGATAGACGTTTTGCTTTCCCTTAGGGTAATTCTCCCTTTCCCCTACACAGTGAAATGATCTGTCAGAGTAGCTATTACCTGAGACTTTGAAGTCACATCCTTCTGATGGCCATCTTGCCACATAAGCTGACTCCGTTATTTTCATAGGCTCCTAAATAAAAGGCAAGAACTGACTACTGAGATCATTCAATCTCTCCTCCTGGATAATGGGGATAGATTTTCCCTAAATTAATTAATTCCTATTTCAATTAGAGCAGGTACCCCAACTTGGTTTTTCAGGGGATACCATCTTTGCAATGATAATTCCACCATCATCACAGCTGACATTAGTACAGCTGTTATTGGCTCTGTACTTGGCGCCATACCTTTTTGAAGTAGTTCCTGCACCATTAGTGGGCTCTGTATCCTTRTTTGGGATAGCCTGAACTATAGTAGAGTCTTTCAGGGAGTGCATCCAATTTAATTTACAGGTTCCATGTATGGAGAATGCATGAGATCCCTCATTAAGATTTTCAGTCTAACCTATTTAAAATTTTATTTGGAAAAGGAAGGCCTGGAAGTCCACCCTCAGCAATATAGTAGGCATGAGAATTAGTTAATTCACCTTTAAGAAACCTTTAAGAGTCCTTGCAAATGCATTCTGTGTTAGAGATAGGACATGGGTGAGTGCACAAGAGCTGTACCAGATAAACAGAAAACATTGCAGCAGCCTAACCAGGAGGTCACGGGATCCGTGTAGCTGGCAGCATTGCTAAGCAGATCTGTTTGCGCTTGTGGCCGTTTTTTCTCACAGATGGGATAAAAATAAGATAGATTAAGTATATCCAAGAAAAAATAGTTTTGCAAAGGCTTGAGCAAGCTGCCAAAGTCAGCAAAGRGAGCAAGTAATGTAAGCAAACTTCAGAGAGGGAAAGCTGTGCAGGCTCCTGCAGGGASAGCAAAGGGGACTGGCTCAACACATGGGCTTGATGTGAGGTGAGGGGCTGGCCAGGCGATTAGGTTGATTTGTGTTTTCTGTGTTTACCAAGGCAGATCCCCATGGACAGGGGGGTTTTTATCTTGGCTAATAAATAGTCTTGCTTCTAATTTAAAATATTTTTCCCCTTGCTGTGGTAGGTTAACCTCTGCAACGCCAGGTCATTCGTGCTCGTATGTAAATCTGGAGGACCCTGTTGAAATTTGGAGTCCTGTGTACTGTGGTTGATGTCTGTTCTGCTTCTCTAGGTTTAGAGCTTTGTTTGGCCGTCTTCTTCTACTACTTCCCACCATCCCAGCAGGTCCTTAGGAAATGCCAGTTTAGGCTAAGTGAGAATCTGCTCCCTAAAGGAGACGCCTCTGCCATTAGTGCTGTAGGACTGTCCCATTCGAGCACAAGGCTGCTGTTAGCATGTTTGATGGAGTGATAGCAGATGGGAGCATGTCTGCTGGAGCTTCAGTTGGTGCAGATGAACAAGAATTATTACTTCTTAGTGGCCCTGTAGTAACTGGCTGTGAGCATGCTGGTAGGCTGTGGAGCCAGATCATCTGCCTTCACTTACTCTGCTGAGAAAGTGGCTTCCCGTTGATTTCAGTTTTTCCTTTCCTTTTTTTTTTGGAGAGTTGCTACAGCTGGGGTAAGGCTAGCAGTAGGGCGTCCTGGGGCTCCACACACAAAGTCTTCAGGGCATCCTGATGACTAGAAAACCACCTGACCGGGTGATGRCTTTGTTCAGAAAAATATTTCCAAAATTTGTTGGCCCTATTCTCTCTTGTCTGGCTTCCTGGATGAGCCAGGGGAGGCAAAGTCTAAAATGACACTTATCAGATCCGGCAGTACTTACAACGCTTTGTGGAGGTGTATGTGATAAGGTGCATGGCAGTAGGGAACTAAGGCCAGGGATATCATTCTCCACTAAGAAATGATTATTTATTGGTTTCTGGAGTAGTTACTTTAGACAAGTTTTTAAATATATTTAGTTCAGATGGAAGAAACTGTGGTTGAGATTGCTTAGGGAACATTCTCAGGAATAACATCTGCCTCTTCTTGGTTAACAACCATATTTGTTACATTAAAACAAATACCACTATCTGACCCTGAAARCTGTTGGAATGGGGCCAGATGAAAAAAAAATGTTGCTACTGATGAGATAATGGATCAGGAAAAAAAATGCAGCACTGAAAAAAAAAGGAAAATTCAGTCAAAAAACTGTTTCTCATTTCTTTTACATTGCTCTGAAAATTAAGACAAGTGTAGTTTTTCAGCTTAGTCTCATTTTGTAGAGTTAGTGGGTTTGACACTTGGAGAAAAAGAATTCTAACTTTCCTTTCCCATGTTGTTTGAGAATCACATTAGAAATATATCTGAGTAGCAAAGTTCAGTCCCCTCAAAGTATGAGTATGGTTACGCCAGGGACCTCATTCCCTTTATATGAGAAATAGTAACAAGATACAAAAATTGAGTCAAGACTCTAGGATGGCCAAGGGGGATTTGGATCTCAGCATTCATTTTGGCACTCTTCTCCCTAGCTCAAGTCTGTCTGGATCTGTGAAAGTGATGCCAATAATGCCAAGCTGTGATAGTCTCCCATCTGGGCATGATGCAATTTCCTTTGCTTCTTTATTAAGAGATTCAAGGAGCTAGCTCTTCTCCCTTTTCTTTAGAGATAATGTATTGCCTCTGGATTTAATAACTTTTAGTATTTCAAAGGTTCCTTCCCATGAATCAGAGGTAGATGAGAACATTACAATGATAGCATTTTTAAGACAAGTATTATAGGTTATGTCTTTCCTGGTCCCTCATTGTGTACAGATTAAAACTGATGTACATGAGTTGTCATTTCAAAAGTATTTGTCAAAAGTAGCTTTGGTCAGTAAGTATTATTTTTATATAGAAAATACAGGAGGGGAAGTGTCATAAATGTCCTGCTCTCATAATTGCTGGTAAGCTGAAGGGGCGAGGTTGTGCCCCTTCAGGCTCTGTAGGACCCTGTTTCAGTCCTGGCACCTAGAGGGCCATGGCACATGATATGGCTGTGCTTTTAGGTTAGATCTAACTAAAGACATTCATTTATTTTTATTTTAAGTACAAGAATAGTGTGAGGAAATACAGATGTCCACCACCTTTGCAGCAAGAGACAGAGACTTGGTGACAACTTTTGGTCACTTTTGTACTTCTGGTTGTCCTGTTTTCTTAGATGTAGAAGACTTTCTTAGATGTAGATGACTCTGARTTTGAAACACTGGCCTCAAGGTTTTTGAGCACTGGAGACTGTTCCTTTCTGCAGCAGTTCTGGCAGAATTGTTCCCTTTTTTCCTAAGGAAATGTCTGCATAGGGATATTTTTTTCAGTTTGAACTCCTCAGTGGTAGCAACCTCATGTCCAGTTCCCTGGGCTGTTGCAAACTGGCAATGTGAGTGAGCATCTTAGATGACGTTTTGTGAAATGAGACTAGGAGGAGTGCCCTGCTTCACAGTGATGCTGTGAAGAGAAGTATTTTGAAGACTGCGAGTTGTCTATGGCAGCCCCATTAAGTACATCCTCACAACCAGTATTAAATASAATCTCAAGCTAGTTTCAGCAGAGACTCCAAAAAGAAAATTCTTGCAGGTTTGTGAGGAGACTCTATGATCCAGGGCCAAGATGCAGCGGAGAAGAAGCTGATGCAGTCATCATTGCTATGCTTATCTTGTGTGTCACCTTTCAGGGCCGAGTTTTGGCCCAGAGTGTCTGCTGTCTCCATACAGACTCTGGTGCTGTGACTCTGGGCACGCAGCTGGTCTGGGAGGCAGTGGTAACAGCGCTGCAATACAGTCGAGGCTGAAGCCTGCCTGAGGAGGTCTTCTGCTCCTGTATGATTCTGGGAAGCCTGTGTTGGGATTGGCTGAGTTGTGGTGCTGGAAGGAGGGAGACTCTCTGGAGTCCGCCTCCCTCCTCAGCTCCTGGAAAGAAGCATGCAGGTCTAGTCATGTCACAGGTAGCTTCAGACAAAGACTTGTCTTGACTGGCTCATTGCAGAAGATCTAGGATGATGCTTCTCTCTGGATTAAGTGGCTGCCAACATGCATGGACAGCGGATTAGGGCTTGAACCTGTGCTTGTCTCCTCACCCTAACATGCCTCATAGTCTTGTGGTGTTTTACAGCTGCACTGAAGACACTTGGTCAGAAGGTATCCAAGAGCCACATTTGTAGATTTAAAGGTCTGTAAAACAATGCAATTGCTGTGCTTAATTAAGGTAGCTTCGGGGAATACTTGAACAAGGAGAGGGATCCTGTCTACCAKAAAACAGAGCTGCTCTGTTTGCATCCATCTGCTGGTATCGCCAGTGCTCTGCAGGTCCAGTCCACTCCCACTCCAAGCTTTGTCAGCCAGAACTGTATGATTCTGCCTGTGAGAAACCCCAAACGTGTCAGTTTTACTGGCCAACTAATGAACAGCAATAACCAACGAGCTCYAATACTGCAGAGACAATATTTACCAGAGGCAGCTCAGCAGCCAATAATTATCTCCTTTGGGAGAAGCTTTGTGGGGGGAGATCCTGCCTAACTAGATCTTTGCTTCACTTGTAATTGTTTCAGTTGTCTCTCTTGGTCCTTCTAGCTTGGAAGATTCACAGCTGGGGTCTCTGTATGCAGGAGTTTGAACAGCCTTTTTCTTTGAAGCCGTTGACAGCTCCCCGCTCTGGTAGGGAAATGGGTGATCGGCAGCATTTAGCTCTCACAACAAGCCCGTAAACAGAGCATGAGATTCAAAGCGGGAAGGCATTTGGACTGTGTTGCACAGAGGAGTTTAGGGCTTCCCTCTGATGGAAAAAAATAATTAAGTGTTTAAATATCTCTGTGGATCAGTCTGCAGTACCTATTCACAGCCATACAATGGGACTCCACATATATCCTTTGTAAAGACACCTTTTTYCCCCTTTTTCCTCATATAAAGGTTTTCTTTACTTACCTGGATTTACAGCTCCAGCAACCAACCTCTATTAATAAACTGCCCAGTAGAGACACAGGTAATCTCTGCCAAAAAGTTATTTTGMCCCTGTAGCTTAAATCTGTTGCCTGGAAGGCAAACCAAAGCATTAAGCAGTGCTCCCAGCCTCTGCACTGGGTGCTGTGTTTGTATAGCAATGCCAGATACGTGYGTGTGAGTTTTCACACTTGACAAAGTGTTGCTGGCAAAACGCTTAAGTACAATATGAGATAGAGTCACTTACCTTCTCCAGCTATCAGCTCCCACTAACCCACCWTTTACCAAGAGCTTAGCAGAGCTGTAGAGCTGGCGGCATAGTTATAGGTGCAGTTGAGAACAGAGAGGGGTAAATGCCAAATTTTACTGCAGTGCTTTACATCACGACAACGGGGAAAGTGGAAACACATATTGAATAATTGGGCCTTATAATGCTGAACTGTGAACAGGAATTGAATCCTCGATCTCCCCTGCACACCAGCACTTAACTCTCCATCTCTTGCATGCTGAAAACCATTCAACAAGTTGTGTTATACAACATTACACAGCGCTCTTAAACAGGACCAAATTATTGGTACAAGGGTGACTCAAAGAGATTTTCCCGTCTATTATGAAATATATATTTCATTATCTTGAAGAAAATCCGTTTTTATTTGCAATTTGAGTGAAACCGATATTCTAAAATGGCATTTCAGTAAAGTTCAGATTGTAAAGTAAACAGGGAAATGAGAAGACAAATGTTTTGAGAAGATTTTCAAATGACAGACAATTGAGGAATTGATAAATGTTTTAAAACATAAAGCTTGGTTTCTCAGTGCCRGGGGAGACTGGCAGTGGAGAAACAAGAATTGCATGAGAGAGAGCAATGTGAAAGTGCCCGTGATTGTGTCCTTTGCTAGGGACAGCCTGCAGACACGTATGGGGCTCACTTGGACTGAAAAGGGAGAACGAGTGTTGTTTCTTGGGCTGGAGAAAGGCAACTTTAAACTATACCTAGAGCCTCTAGCATTGAAGCAACTCATCTCCTGGAGCTGTTGCCTCCCTGGTGGGATGTCTAAGGGTTAAAGTGGGAAAARGACCATAGGAAAAGGTTGCAGGGGATCACTGTATGGGCCAGGATTGCATCGATGCCCCAGCTGGTGGTGCTAAAATTGCCAGCTCTCTGATATTTGCGCAAATTCCCCAGCTTTATGTAACCTTTCACACATTGCAYGGATGACTCCCGCTTGCTTTTCTCGGCAAGTGGGTGGCATATTTCTGCTCTGCTAAGCAGTGGCCACGTTCCAAGTAGCAGCGGTTGCAGTTTTACGCTCTTGTATCAGAACAGAGCTTGCATAGTTTGACTCATCACTTGCAGTCACCCACAGCTGAAATGCTTGTGATTAGAAACTTGTGAGATCATCTCTGCAGCTTGCAAAAAGGTTTGGTGTCCTTCTGGGGAAGAAGGCAACTAGAAGACTAAAGCAATTTTGCGCCCTCTGCTGTGAGATTTGACACAGAGGGAGCAAGGGTAGAAGTGCCACATTGCCCCCAAACTGCTTTGTGGTGGTGGATGAATAGCAAACAATGCATATTTTCTTAATCACAATATCCTTCCGTAAAATGTAGCCTTGATTTCCCTAGGGACTGCAAGAGTAAAAGCTAGTTGGTTTTCAGAGAGAGGGGTAACTGGCCCTGTATCATCTGAGAATCAAGCCTCCTAAATTGCTACTAATATGTTGGAAAGAAACTTTGAGAACATTTTAACATGAAACCAACAAAAAGAATTATTGAAATAATGAYCTGTCTGAGGGATATATTGAGATCTGTTTTTAAACTGGTAAGGGCAAAAAGAAAAAAGCTCAAAGACTGAGAGCTTAYGTGACCAGAGTCTCATACTTTTGCAGAGCCAGTTAGCAGGAATGTAATATTTGGCAAATGAAGACAGCATTGCTTTGGGTCCAAAAGGGGACTGTTGTATCTCCTTAAAAGAACTGGCTACTGGTGAGTGATAACAGCCTGGAGTTCTCTGCACTGGCTCATTTCTTCCAGGCTTGTCACCACCCATGCATGTGTTTTTTGAGTGTGGGCAAAGGTCCTAAAAGTGGTATGAGGTGAAGGGGTGGGTACTGAGTGTGTGTGACAGGGTGGGATGCAGGGAAACCTCAGGACCCTTTTCCCAGCCCTGACTTGGTCTCTCCAGCAAATGTTTCCCGTTAGCGGSTGAGTGAGCCGTGGTCCCTGCGCAGGGATGAGCTCAGCTGAGCTGCTGCTCAGTGACCTCCTGGATTTTAGCTGGGTGCTCTGGGTTTTTGACAATGATGATTTTTTAATTCACCCATTTGGGGAGCTGCTGTTGATATTCACTCTAAAAGCTGGATTTGGTGTTTCCATCGTCAGGGAGAGCAGATGTGGTGCTCTGCCTGTGTTCGTTGCTGTGTCCGAGCTGTGTCCGAGCCTCTCACTTGCGCTCAGCAAAGCAGCTAATCGGCTCTGCGGCTGCTCTCCCTGCCAGTGCTGAAGGGGCAAAAAGCACCATTTGTGTCTGCAGCCTGTAGGATCTGTACCCTAGCAGAAAAAGCCAAAAGCTCCCCTTACTCCCAGCTGTTGAGCAGGGAGAGGCCAGAGAATTTTGCTGCCAGAAGTCCAAGGTAAGACTCAGACCCCCCAAATTTTCTGTGTTGTTTTGTCTTGGTCCAGGAMATTGGCTGGCATCTTTCTTATTCCTGCTGATTAGAGCTTTCATTAGATGCTATATTTTGATCTTAGCTAATGAAAAAAAATCAAGCAYATGATCTGGCAGAGGAATTAAATATTTGTGCAATATGAAAGACCGTCTCAGGTACAGCTAGTGCTGTATGGTTTATATAGTGTTCAGCAAGGCCCTTTCAGTGCCTGGGGTTTCCTGTTGCTCATAACATTCCTTTACTATTACTTTTCTTTTTCGTCTTGCTTTGTAGCATTTGGTCTCTGCTTTAAATTAAGTCTCCTGTAACGTGCACGCTCTGATTATTGCAATGTGCCTCTCGGAGTAGTGGATCGTTCCCTTCCTCACTCTCAATTCTCTTCACCTTGGCTTATAACCTTTCTTTCTGGAGAGAGGAAAGGTTTGTTTTCCTTTGGGATTGGCAGAGATGAYGGTCTTTGATTTCTATATCCGTGGCCTGAAATCTTTCTCAAATCCAGCCTGTCATATTGAAGTGATTTACTTCTTTCATTGTTTGGCGCTCCCCGTTATTTCTTGGCAATCCTGTATGAGATAAATATTCATTCCTGCATATACCAGGGCTTTCTGTGTCTGACTGAAGAGTCAGGTTCACATATGTCTTTCATACGGAGGATTTTGCAGACAAGAACTCCCTGAAAAGGGATTAAGCCTTGCTGTTGTTGTTGTTGTTACCGAGTTTGTCACTGYTGAGAGGAAAATAAATGAGGTGCACGAGATGCACCGTGATGAATGCGTGGCCCTTTGAGGGGATGGATGTAACTATCTRTTTGGGTGCCATCACCTATATTACAATTTGCATTAGTGCAAAGCCAGCAAGTGCTCATACTTCAACAACCTACACARCGTAGGGTAGCTCTTGGGCTGTGGCAGAAGAGAGGTCAGTGATTCTCAGGGAGTATGCAGATTCATTAAAGTGGGGCTCCAGGGACCTGTATTTCAGTAGTTTCTCATTTTGAACCTGTTTGTGTACCAATTCTGTATGGATCAGGGATTTCCATTCAACATACATTTGCTGGTTYGGAATAGCATGGGGAAAGTTCTGTTCGTGCACTGAACTAGCTTTCCATGTATTTCTGAGGGTCTGTAAAAGTTTTCTGGGGGCAATCGAATAGCTCTAATTATCAGCATTTTCCTCACTGGCRTGGCTGAAGTGTTGAGGTCCAAACCTCTGAGTAGTTACCATTAGTGCTGGCCATTAGTAGTACCTACAGGTAAAATTGTGTCCGAATACCACRAATGGGTTTGTCCTGCAGAAAGCTACGTGAAAGAGAGAAGCCCAGCGTACAGGCTGGACACAGAAAGGAGATGGGGTCCTATGGGCCTGAGACCATGTAGACRGTTCGGCAACAGAGCAAGGAGGGCTTCTTTGCTGGCTTTAGTTTACTAAGCCTTTGCTGGCTTGGTTTATGCTGACACTGATTTGCCTGTTAGCCTTGGGCAAGTCAAGCAAGTCAATTAATGTTTTTTTTCTTTTCACTTGCAAAAGGCAACTCTTAGGCTTGATTTTACAAGGTAGAGGTGTTTTTGAGGATTAATTAGTTGGCCTTTGAAGCACAATAGGGGTTACTCACTAAATCCTTGGTTCCTTGCCCAGGAGGGTGTTAATTACTTTCTGCTTTTGGGATGGCTCTAGTGAGATGAGAGTACAGCTTTACAGAGGTGTACATGTGTGATTAGCAAAGTACTTGCCCAGCAGAGCACCTGGAGGAGAACAGATTTCCCAGGCCAGAAACTGAGTTATTGTTGGCTGCTGGCTTTYCTTATGGCCTATGCTCCTGCAAAGGCCCCGTCTTGGAAGGCACTCTTGGGTCTCAGGCTGCTGGGTGCTCTTGCCAGGCCAAGAATCCTCCTCTGCCTCTCAGGCTCTAAATGCTAATGGGACAACCCCCCCTGGAAAGTGGTAATTTCTCCATCTTGTTCCCTGTCTCACTTTTTCATGCTCTCATTTTGCGGGAGTGTCTTTGTGTGTCTTCTGATCCCTCCTTTCCCCCATTCAGAGGTGCTTAGCAGGKCACGAGCAAGAAGGATCTGAAGTTCCCTCCTCCACCTAGCTGTGTGGCCAGGTGAGGAAGTGAGGAATGTAATTTCATGCTCCATAAATACTAATAATTCCAGATACTGTGATTCTAGCATGCACATTAATGTGGTGCGAGCTCTCTCCCCTGGCTGAAATTGGTGTAATCACACTTAGGCCCTGTTTATCTTGGCGGAGTTRCCCTTATGTATGAGGTAACATAGCAAAAGACATTCCTTCAGTTATGGCAAACAGCTAAAAATATCTGAACTTCCACAGGCCTGGGGAGGGGAGCAGGAGCTGAGGTGAAGCTCAGAGCAGAAACCTCCAGGTATGCAAGTGAGTGCTCCTTTTCACAGCTGTGTAAGGGCTGCTGATCCCTGTTACCCTGARCACAACTCCTTGGTAGACCCAGGACTTTACCATGGAGTATTTCCCGGGGCTTGAAATGCTTTGCTTGCATTTAGCCTCTCTGAGCGTGCAGGCTGTAACAAATAAGCCCTGCTCTCGGAGTCTATGCTGAGAACCCTGTTTTGCTTATCAACTTATACGTGGAGTTTACAGAAGTGATGCAAGAGCGGCTGCTCTGCAAATAGCTGTGAGAGCATCATGGATGATGATGGCTGCWTTGGAACAGAGTACACAACACTCCTGTTAACTAAAGATAGGCTGAAGGTTAATATGCTTTCCTTCTATCTTTTAAAATGAAAACTAAACAGCATTCCTCTTCGATGAAGTGAAGAGCTACTTGTGAAAGCTTAAGGCTGGGCTATTTGGACATGCAGGGATGGTCTAATTTGAACAGTTCAACAGCTGATAGTTGCTTGTGTGTGTGTGTGTGTGTGTGTGTGTGTGTGTTTAAGAGAACCTTTTCGAAATGGAACAAAAAATGGAACCCCAAAAAGCGCCCTTTCATCACCAGGATGAAGCTAATGAAGCCATGCAGTTATGCCTCCCCCTGCAGATCTGGCCCCAAGCCTTTGCAGACAAAGAGAAGGATTTGCTCAGGTAGTGTTTATTATGCAGCGAGAGTTCCTGTTGCTGCTTCTCCTGTACAGCTGGAACCGCAGCTCTGTATGTTTTTATGTGTGCATGCATGCACTTACTTAGAAGCACTTCATAAATCATGTTTTGAAAAGCACGTGTTATTTTTGGTTTTGGAATTTGGCAATAAACAAGTCAACTAAGAGAAAAATCAAACCTAGGAATGGTTCAGTTACCAGCTGGGGCAAGAGGGAGCTTCCGGAGATAAGCGTATTTATAAGCGTACAGTAACTGGAATTGTTGCWTTGGCTACTTTTTTGGCAAGACTGAAGTTGCTTGATTATTAAGAATGATTCTTTATTATTTATGTCACCCATTTGAGGCTGCTGTATCTCTGCAGATGTGMCCTAAAGCAGGGAAGCGAAGCACAGGCAATGCAGCTAGACTGCTTAACTTTTATTGGAAAGCACTGCTTTCATTGTGAGAACAGCTTTTTACGGCCAGCCAGCTCAGTCTGTCCTCATTTTGCTTCCAGGAATGCAAGGGGCTGGGGGGAATGARAAGCAGGGAAATGCAATTTTGATTGAAACTCTAGGGGACCATGAAGGAGGGCAGAAAGGAAAATAAGAAAATTGTAAAAATACTGTAAAGGGAGTCAGCAAAAGAACAGCACCATCTGTAGAGAGCTGCATGGCAGTAGGCGCTTTAGTTCCTTTTTTCTCAAGATGCTTTTTGACTCTTGCTATGAAGAGTCTTGCACTTTGTAATCTTCGCTACAGAGGCTGGATCGAAATTTGATTCCTTCTGAAGTCCAAGGGAACATGGACTTATTTTTACTCATTTCCTCTTTTCAGTGCCTGTAATGGAAAAGTCTGTACCTGTCTATGAGAGAGACTAAGCAGGTCCCACTCACTGTCACTCAGGCTTTGCTACAGTCTTCAGTGACCCTCAGGCTGTTGGAAAATCCTGCATTATGGAGAACTGAGGCAAAGACAGATGTAAAKCATGATCCATGTGAGCATTCAGGTGCTTAAAGTGGTGTGAATTAAGGCACCTCCATTTCTCATGCTCCCCACTCCCAGGGCTTTTGCAGGGCATGCCAGAGTTCATAGCCAGGAGACTTGTYTGGATGAGGGAGAGTGTGAGTTTAGCTCCCTGCTTCCTGAAGTGTTTATGCCTTTGACAGTCACTGGCTAAAAATGGCAAATAACCCAGCAACCAGGACCAGACACTCRTTCTCTCCATTCCCAGCTTCTAGGCTGCAGAGCCAATCTCCATGACTCCACCACCTTTTTCTGCCTCTATGATCAAGACCCGCTCTGGGCGTTTGCCTTGTGTAGCTGATAACGAAGGCAACAAAATGCCTGTGGGCTTCCTTCCTTTGAGAGCTGGGCTGGCTGGGCTTTTGTTGCTACTTTTCCTAAGAGAAGAGCTGTGGTACGGTTCATTAGGGCTACTATAAAGGACACTACTGTTCATAATCTGGATTGCAAAACTCAGTTCTGCRTATGTGCTGGCCAAGCTTTTAATCCCAGCAAGTCTCTGCTCRGTTGGTTTTTGGGCTCAAGGCTATGCAGCTTCTCAGTTTCACCAGGAGGAGAAGGCAATCCCTTCAGTAGGTCTCTTCAGTCCCCTCGGGACTTGGGTGCCTACTTGGAAATTTGGGCTCAGTCCTCCTCAGGCTGAGCTCCGATTTGGAAGCAAGTCTCTTGTTTCCTAAGCTCRCCTTCCAAGGTTGCAGAAGGTGAATGTTGCATGCTCTTTTTGAYGGAAAGTAGTAGTGACTGCTGTGTTTTGCGTTGAACTCGGTGCTGTCAGGGTGGCATGAGGCCACGGTGGGAGATTGGGCCTTCAGGGGCTCTTAGCCAAGGTGGTGGTGTTCCCAGGCATGTGCAGCAGATGCCAGTGTTACAAGCCAAAGTAAGTTTAGGTTTGAAAAAGTTTAGTGAGTTTCCTGGGCAGGYGATCAGCTTTCTTCTGTGCCTTGTTTTCTTAGTGTTAAGCACTTACCTTTTCCTGAAGTGAATTTTCTGTGCCTGACTGTTGTGTCATGAATCCTGCCTTAAGTGATATGCTCAAGGTGAGAAATAAAATTAGYGCCAAGAAAAAGTAAGCAGAGCCCAGGCTACTAAACTGACCATTAGGCTTTCCTTCTCCTGTACATCTGGGACCAACTTTGTGGCTTTTCATTTTCTATGGCTTGTCTAGTAACACCAGCAAAATCCTTCAYGCCAGCAGACACAGCTCTGACACTCTGTACTACCCTTTAATCTGTTGCATTAATGTTAGAGAGAGGGTACCTGGACTAAACCTTTCATTTTTCCCTTTGCTGAGCCAGGGTGATGCTTTTACTTGGGTTGGGCATCAAACAACATCCACTGCTAGAACAACGGTGCTGACTGCCCAAATCAGGTCAGCGCGGGTCACTTGCTGAATGCTTGGTTCTTGCAGTCTTTGGGACTCTGAGACATTTAGACAGCGTTTTACAAATGTTACATTGTGGAAGCTCCCATCCAAATCACACTACTTTATAAAACACATTGGATGGGCTCTGGGCAGGAGTGAAAAAAGGCAGGATACATCCCTCTGTACTCGTAGGCATAGATGTGCTTCTCTGAACGAAAAAGGAGGAAAAGAGGAAAGGAAATGCAAGTGGAGCAGCTGTTGATCTGATGCGGAATGGAGATATGAAGGTAGGTGCTGGGGTCACTTAATTCTGTTATAAACAAGTATAAGGCAAGTACAAAAAGTGAATAGCAACACTGTCTTTGTGTGTGGCAAATGCATATTTCTGTGTAGTTCCCTGGGAGAAACTTGTCACCCAGTTGTCTGGTAGCTTTTATGCTGTTTGGAAATGGTAAATAAAATTTTTTCTATCTCAYAAGTAAGATGTGCTAATTTGAAGCATCTGATTCAAGTCAGAGTCTCTGCTAATTTATGGAAGGGATGTAGGATGGTATGAGACTTGTGATAATGCAGCAATAACTCTTGAATGCTTTGTATTCTCATGTTCAGAAGCTGAGAGGTCTGGTCCTGCTGAATATGTTTTTGGTTATGAAAAGGCATTTCCTAGGATCCTCAATATGTGCATGGAAAAATCACTAGTAATACTAAGAGAGTGCTTTTGGTCTTCCTTTTTTTACATTTCTTTTTTTTTTCCCCTCTGGAATGCTTTATTCTTGTAACCTCTTCTCTTTGCTGGGAAATGTTTGTTGCGTGGAGGAGTATGAAGGAAATCCATCTGGACTAAAATTCTTGTGCAAAGTTTCCCACGTCGATAAAGACTTGAAAACTCAAATGACCTTTTGTTCCTTGAATCTTTGGCTTGTGCAGTTGACCTGCACAGGCAATCCAAAAATCTACCTGTTTAATTAGCTGTTTCTCTGTACAGATTTGAGTTTCCTACCTGTTTCCCTGTTATATGCTTTGTTGCCATCATTTTAAGGTTAAAAAGTATTATGGTAGTAGCTCCTGGTCAGGTGGCAGCATGATGTCTTGCTGATGTAAGACAGACCTTATCACTGTCACCTGGAAGAACAGAGATGCTCAGACACCGGGAAGAGAGCATGGGAGATAAGGAGTCATCACATTCACATGCAGGACTTTGATGAGGGAGCAGACAATTGGGACTGAATTAGACTGGATTAAGTGTGCAGTGCTCTGGAGATTTGGGAAAAGTGGTTGGAAGACCAGAAATGATTCATGATAGTACTATGTCTGTGGCTGATGGCCTAATGTGGGCAATTTAAAGTTGCAAACACTGAGGCTAGCTTTGTCAAGAACTTCTTGCACTTCATAGAAAGGTAACTGCTTCACTCTATGCCACCAGATCATGCAATGTTAAGGTCCTCTCAGGTGCTCATTTCATCCATTCTTCTACTGCCAAGTAAGAACTGGTCATTGAAAATTCCTGGTAAGTATTTGATCAGGGGAGACTCTCTGGCAATGCACTTCCATGCTTTCTTTTCTACTAGAAACATGTTCCTCAYGTCTGACCTAAATTTTCCTGCTACAGTTTTAGCCCATTGCTTTTAAGCCATTAGTTTTCACTCACCCAAATAAGCAGAGAAAACAGATTATTTCTTTCTGCTGTCTAGCAGAAAACATAAACCTTTATGTTTTTGGAGCCTGTTTTCATTTCTCCTATTTCAGCAGTGGGAGTTCAACAGTGTCAGTGTTCCCTAATGTTTTCTAAATTTCTGATTTTTCTTTTTTTTTCTCCTCTGGATTCTTTCCTGGAGATCCATGTTTGTCTTGCGGCAGAGAGCTCCAAACAGCACGGTCCCCTGTCTGAGATCTTACTAGTGCTGTGCAAAATGAAAGGGTGAATGAAAGATCTTCCTGTACGAGGTCAGTCAACCACTCGACCTTGCAGACTGACGTTCACCTTCATAATCCYCTCTGAAGCCTCTCTATCTTGGTCTACAGAACTGCTATGTGGGCAGCTGTTGGCTGTATTTGTCTAGTTGATTGTTCCTGTCTGACTTCGGTTTCTTGGACTTGTTGGTATCTCCAATCTCCAATCACGCTGAATTCTTTTCCTGTCTCTTTAATGCAGTCCTTCCTAGCTAGATTTCATCTGCAAATGTAATAAACATTCTCTATATTCTGGTCATCATCCAGCATACTCTGTATCCAGGAAAAAGAAAATA
Source organism: Rhea americana (assembly GCF_003343005.1). Lineage (NCBI taxonomy): Eukaryota > Metazoa > Chordata > Aves > Rheiformes > Rheidae > Rhea > Rhea americana. The sequence continues at coordinate 2,152,383 of NW_028186790.1, read as the reverse complement.
TTTTCGTTAGAACCGGATCTAGGATTGACCTCTGCAAAACCCCACTTGATGTATCCTTTCATTGTGAAAATGGATAATTGATAACTACACTCTAAACATTTTTCCAGCTACTTAATACTTGCCTTAATAATGCACCATGTTTCTGTAGTTTGCTTATGAGGATGTCCTGAGAGACATTGTTCTGAGTGGAAGGATTTGGATTAACAGCAAGCTAATTCTTTAGTGAGGGCAAACCATAAATGAAATCCTAGAACACACAATGGTCACACTGAAGGCTACTGCTCATTTTTCTCCCCTCTGTTTCTGAGAAGCATCACAGCTCTGTTTCCCAAGACCACATGACATTTGACTCTAATGCTGCAAGGCGAACAGTGCATCTTTCAAGAATATTTCATTTTGACTTTCATGCTAGAGGCGTATGAAGTCTGCCTTCTCCAAAACAGCTCTCTCAGGACAGAGGAGTACTGTGTAGAAAGAGTGTTGGTGTTCTCACACCTTTCCAAATAGCTGCACAGTAGGAAACTGGCTTTGCCTAGAAAATAGATTTTATTTGTGGATTCTATAACTCCTGGTTTGTGATGACATTTTGATTGATTAAAATAAAGATTATTTATCAGCAATAATAAGTGAGATCCAGTAGGGGGAATCTATGGCATTGCACATAAAAGATGCTAGGGAAGAACTATACTATTATGATAGCTATATAGTGCAACTGCCTTAGCTGGGATGAAGGCACAACATTCATTTTCTTTCTACAACGTTTGCATCCAGACTGTTGAATTCAGCCCATCTCTGATCAAAGTGTAATTATATTAAAATATACCAATACACAGCTTCTTGTTTGGGTCTGCCTGCTCTCACTGGCTGAATCTATACTARCAAAGCACATAGCCAAGCTGTAGGTTCAGGTGCTGCCCTGCATTATCCAGGCTGCTTAGCTGTTCTCATACTCTCTGGCATGGCTTTGCCGTGTGCTAACTAGCACTTGTCCAAGCACAGTTTGGGAGACAGCAGTTCCTGGAAGCAGTATGAATGAAGCCACACTGTATGGGAGGGTGGGGGTGAAAAAGTCTAGCCATATGGACACAATCTGTGCTGTGAGTCTTGCCCTGGGGGTCAGAGAATTAGCTTTGACCTGTTTTATTCATAAGTATAAGCATAAGCATAGCAACTCTGACACCCTTACAATTGGTAAGAAAATGTACAAAATATTTAGATGCATATTTTAAATGATTTTGAAAGGTCTCTTTCCTCTTGCTATAGAAAGTGCATCTACCRGGGACTTGTATTTGAGTCCAGATGTTAATACTTGCGCATAGGTGAGTTTTAATGCTGTTCATGTATGTCTGAACTTGGTTGGACAAAGGCTATCTTGTGCTTGAGGCTTAGAGCTTTGTAATGCATGGGTTTGTCTTCAAAACAGTCTTTCTATGAATGTTATTAATATCTAATTTATGATGTAGAGGAGGAGAAAGTGAAGTTTGATGTTTAGACTTTTCAGTCATTGGCTTTATTCAGTGAACAGATGGATAACTCTATGTAGAAGGATATTTATTTCTATCGTTCCTGACRTGATTTGAGCTGAATTAACAGCTCTCTACCACCAAAACAGGGCTCCTGACTCCTGCTAGTTGCTTGATAAATCAGTTCAACTCACTGAAATGGCAGAAAACTAAAAAGGCAAAAGAGTGATTGCTTGGGTTTGTAAATGAACTTGGCTTATTTGTGACTGGACAAGGTGGAGGAGATCAAGTGGAAGAGTGTGGGCATGGGAATAGCCAGAAGCAGGGAAAGAAGAGGGAAATTAGAGTTAAAAGGAGAGAGAAACAGAAAAGAAGGGGGAGAACTCAAAACCTTCTCCTTGACATCAGCATACTCTTTATTTGGCTTAGCTATTTGGTGAAACTCTGCTTCTTCAGGCAAAGGAGAGAGGTGAGTCCCTTCAAAGAACAAGTCTCTCCAAGAYTTCACCAATGAAGGTGAAGATGAAGGTGGAATTGGAAGGTGATTTTCCCCATCTATAAATGGTACAGGGAATCTCATCATAATAGTTTAAACTAATCTCTTAACTTTTAAACTAGGCTTGAAATCAGGTGAAACAAGATACTCAATTAGCGTACGTAGCATTACCAACATGTGTATCTGCAGGACTGAGGCTTTAATAATTAAAAAACAAGATAAAGATGAAATCAGACCATCTTGTGTGCTTAGTCTCATCTAATGTTTCCTTTCCTTTTGTTATCAGAGCTAATATTTGGTTTCTTGAATTGAATAAAAACTGATCAACAAGAGCATTTCTTGATGCTAAAACCTATTGATCTCAATCTTTCACCCTTGTGGRTAGCCCCCACCCCAGCCATGGCAGAGTTGATGCTGTGCTTCTTTTGGAGTTCTGTTGGCAAGTCTCCAGGCTGATTTTCGGTTTATTTTACATGTGACATCTCTTTGCAATACTCTCTGGCAGATTTAGGGCTTGTTATACAGCCAGGGTCTCTATGGAGGCAGGAAGAGAGTCTGGAAAAGTATACCAAAGCAAAATGTGAAATAAAGAATAGCCTATTGCTGAGCTATAATGGGTTCCTCAACRGACAACATTTCACCAGGAGAGTGGTTAGTGTTTGAAGCTCAGGTGCATTAATTTGAATCTGACCCACTGGGCGGCCTTTCCTGTGTTACTGTTATTATTATCATTTGTTGTGCTGTAGCTGCAATACTGTAAATCTTAGCATTGCTTGTCAGTTCTTGCCTTGAGAGGCCATTTTAAATCTTCAGACTAGTCATGGTATTGCTTTCCTTCTGCCTTTTTATACATAGAATCATAGAATCAGTAAGGTTGG
>NW_028186790.1:2035659-2148966 GCF_003343005.1 Rhea americana | reverse complement strand
TTGGCCTTCCTGGCCACAAGGGCACATTGCTGGATCATGGTCAGTCTGTCATCCACCAGCACTCCCAGGTCCTTCTCTGCAGAGCTGCTCTCCAGAAAGTCAGCCCCCAGCTTGTACTGGTGCATGGGGTTATTTCTCCCTAGGTGCAGGACTCTGCACTTGCCCTTGTTGTACGTTATGAGGTTCCTCTCTGCACAGCTCTCCAGCCTGTCCAAGTCTCTCTGAATGGCAGCACAGCCCTCAGGTGTGTCAGCCACTCCTCCCAGCTTGGTGTCATCCGCCAACTTGCTGAGGAGGCACTCTGTCCCCTCATCCAGGTCATTGATGAAAAAGTTGAACATAGGGGTCCTGAAATGGCCCTATGTGCTAGAACTCACTATGTCACACCAGCACCTTTAAAGAGGTATATAAAATCTCATGGTAAATAAATAATGGTAAAAAGTAGAGGTATACTGAAGCATTCAATTTTTTTTTTTCCGCGGGATACTTCTCTACATTCACAGGCAGGTCTCACTTAACTCCCCATTTTGATTACAGCCTATAGAAAAACCTTCTGAAATGTACTTAATARCTTCAGCAGGGCTTGGTCTACCCTSGAGGTTTACYAGCTCAGTGATGCTTATTAATGGTTGATTTTTTTCACACTTCTAGTTGACAGTTACGGGGCCTGCCTGTTACAAGTTTCCAGCAAAGAATTGGTAATTATTYTTCTCCGTTGATGGTGTTATGAGCCAGGCTTGGAGCCCTTGGCAGYTGTCTGCATTGCTCCTCATCATCTTGAGTTTAGATTTCATGGTAATTAGGATGCCTGAGTTGGACAATGGGAGCGGGCAAGCTGATCTAGAGCTCCGTCATYTAAATTACTATTTTTCAAGTGTGTGTGTGTGCTGTGAAAGCAGACTGGGAAGCCTCCAAAATTGTGAAAGGTGAAGGGGATAAAAATGAGCCGAGTGGTTTGTAAACCACATCTCGAGTGTTGGCAGGACATGGGTGTGTGTTTGCCCTCATTTAACATTGCAAACAGGGATTACACAGGGTGTGTTTTGTAGATGCATGTTGCTGAAAGTTGTTCTTTCCTTTGCTTTTTTGGCAAGACTCAAGCCCTGCTCCAGTGCGATGTGGGCRGGTTTGCTCCCTACATCATTTGTGGTGCTTGGTGCTTTCAGACRCTGTGGGAGAAAAGGAACCTTAAACCAAAATGGAGCACTAGTCACAACCAGATGTTGGGCTGCTCGTGTGTCAGGAAGCAGAGGGTTGTAAATCACCAGTAGGCATGTGGTGGGGTGTGATGCCCCACGCACATGTGATTGCCATTAGCAACATGATTTGCAAGTGTGAGCGAGAATGAATGAACATAACGAGGCAGTAAACCAAGAGGGGCTCAGCATCTGGGAGGCCATGCGCTGGTTTTCAAAGATGGTGAGGGAGATTGCAGTAACTTGCAGCATGTCTGTAAGGCAAATGCAAGGGCACAAAGGTTGTAACTAGGTTTTAGGAATCAGAGACTAGAACAAAGTATCTACWTGAAATAAATCCATGCAAAATGGCTTTATTCAGGTTAAAGAGTCTTATTAAGCTAGTCTTTGACAAAGGATTATAAGTAAAAGAGTCATCTTAACATGCTATTTACTTATGCTGAGGAGGATGGAACCTTTTTTCGTTCATTTTTTTTTCCAAGGTAAGTATGATCTGTGAAGTTGAGAACAGTAAAACTCCTGGAGCCAAACCAGGTAAAATGCCAGGAATGAAGGAACCTTGGTTCCTGTAAGGGACTCTAGGCAGAGCTGTTTTGCAGATAAGCAATGAAAGAGGATCATAGGGTAACTTAGGTTTGAAGAAAGCTCTGAAGGTCTCAGCTCCAGTGTTCTACTCAAAGCTGAGTCAGCTGTGAGGGCGGACTGGTTTCTCAGGGCTTTGTAGTAGACAGGGCATAGAAAGAAARGTGATGAATGCACAGGTGGTATATGTAGCTCATGTGCCTCCTGCTCCTCTCAAATTATAGAGGAGTATAAGGGGAGGAAAGGAAACCAGTTTATTACCATTCAGGTTGTTCCTGGTATAGGATGTTTTGGTGCACCCTTAAAAAGGGCGTGCAAGGGAGCTGTACGTTGAATGATATCACTAAAGAGTCACCAGTAGTGAAGACAGGCCATGCTTGAGGKTTGCCCAGTTAACCTATATACTGGTGCAAGATTGGTCTGCAGTATAAGTACAAGCATTTAAAAAGTGTCTATAGGATTTAGACACTGGCTGCTCATTCTGTATGTGTGCTGGCAATCTTGGCCTTCAGTTTTGGACCAGTCTGGTGTCAGGTGTTATTGTGTTTTCTGGAGATCAGTTCTACCAAAGCTCACTTTTCATATCCCTTCTGAAGTTTAGTGCAAGCCACCAAGCAGATGGTAAAGTTATTGTGGCTTAGTGAGAGCCAAAATGACTGGTCGTGGGAGTGTTCTAAGTCATTTTAATTTGAACCACAATTGAAGAAGTTTGAATTAAATCCATTTACCTTACAGCCATCCACAGCTAATAGTATACRCACAGACAATGGATACAGTACAACTGGTGCAAAGTGCCTTAAATTGTCTATGTTGGCAATGCAGAGTCTGGAATGGGGAGAGAGATTGGGAGATATGATTAAAAAGTAGGGCCAGGGGTGTGTTTGTGTACTACAAGGACTCTGGGTTCTGAAGGACTGGCCCAAAGCAAAGTACTGAATTTAAGAAATGATGTCTAATCTTGGGATTATGGATCCTATTCCTTATGGATGGCAGGGTGGGACAGCAACAGGAATACTGGGCTGGGGAGGAAGAGGAGTGGGGAGAGCATTGGCTGAACAAGTACACGAGGAAGAGCTCAGAGGGACAGAAAAGAAAGGAGCCTGGAGGGGTGAGATCACAGGAAATACCGGGTTAGTATACAAACAAAACGGAGTARTAATAAAGCAGAACCTTACAGTATGGGCCATGTTTATGGCTGGGGAGCAGGAAACATCAGGTTAAGTCTTCTTACAAACTCAGTTGAAGAAGCAGGCCTTTATCATAATAGAAACTCATTACACATAGATTTAAATATCCTCTTTGGTGTAGCCAGTGCTTTACAAAGGTCGTAGGTTCATTTATAGAGTTTAAAAGCCAGAAGAGACCATGGCATCATCCAACATGATCTGATAGATGCTATTGCATTTAACCAGTTGCTCTTATTCTGAGCTCAGTACAATAAACACATCCCACTTCGGGGTTCAGGCCTAATTTGAAGAATTCATAAGAAGGACATGACACTGACAGCGGTGATAGTTCAGAGGTTAGTGATCCTGACTGTTAACAATCTGCACCTTGTCTCTGATCTGGGGTGGATCCAGCCAGTGATTTTTTTTTTATATATATATAATTTCTTCTGCTAGATTAAAAAGTTCACTGAATCCTGGTGGTTTTTTTTTCTCTTAATACATTAGGTCAAGTCATTCTTCTCAGTCTCTGTATTTATACTCTAAACATCATAGTCTTCCCATTTGCCAGCATAACACATTTTTTTTCAGGTCTTAAATCACTCCTCTGACTCTTCTCTATTTTTTTTTAAGTTAAAGCAACTGCTTGCTTGCTTGCTTGAATTATATACAATATTTGTTTCAGTCTCACTGATGCCACGTAGCAAAGGTAACATGCCCTGTCCCTAAAATACTCCCATTTATACCTCTAGGTAACATACCACAGCCAGAACATTGTGTTCTTTGTTTGCTGTGACCTTTACTTGTTTTTTCAGTGTTGTTGATTCCAACATATGAAAGCTTCTCCACCCTCCAGATACATTTGGCTTTGAATGGTCCAATTCTCCAAGTGATCTGGACTGATGTGGGGGCCTGCCCTGTCCTCCTCGTGCTCTAGTCCTTCCTATGGCAAATGCARTTTGACTTGATTCCTGTCCTGCTGTTGTGCTGAGTGATGGTTTGCTGCCATAGCTATGTACGTGCAAGTGGATTGAGGTCGTCAACCAAGCAGGCTGAGGAAATCAGTGTATARTTAACTGTTGCCCCAAAAGGTTTTCCAGCTGGAGCATATTTTTTATATCAGAATAATTCAAGATTTATTGCTTCCTCTCAAGTTATTTTAGGACCTGATTTTTTCGTCAAATTGTTTKTTTAAATCTATCATCACATGCAGCTCCTCTGTTACCTTCCCACCCCCAACACAGAATTGCACTGCACAGCATTAATTACTACATTAATGTTTATATTTTATTTAGAGGGATTATGTTTTYGGTGGGTTTTTTTAGCTCATTAGCATTACTTTTGCATTTAGTATGAGGTATTCAAGATCTGTTAACTTCACAGTATCTTAGACTGGCATAAACTGGCAGATATTCTATGGATATGCTGGAACTACRCTTGCCTGTACCGGGTAAATTATTTTAAATTTGAAACTATGTCAGTGCAGTGCATGAAARACTCTGCTAAAGCGTAAAATTGCAACAACCAGGGAATTTGTGTGTGTTCTAATGTCAAAAGGAATGAATTCAAATTGCGACTGATTATTCAGTGACGCCTACGGGTCATCAGGAACGCACATACTCACTTGAAGACTTATGTAGARAATCCTAGATTTAACCATTCAGGCAATTAATAATGGTTCTGTCTTAATGAAATTTGCAAATATAGTAAATATGATGTGCAGAATCCTTTAAACTATTATTCATCATTATGGTTTGCCCTGCATGGAAGGATGTATGTTACTGTTTCAAGCAAGTAATGATCATTTTTGTCTCAGGCTCCTATAGAAAAATATGATCAGCAGAGAGCTTTGAAAATATCATCAATCATCACCATTTACCCTAAAAAAAAGAATGATTTTGAGGTTAGGGTCTGGGAGTGGGACTTGGAGGATCTGGTCTGGCTTTTCCAGATCTGCCACAAACATTTTTGCATCCTCAGGACATGTTGCAAAAGAGTTTACCTGCCAGCTCAGTAGAAGCAGAAATGGCTGCGTTTTCAAATATGATAATTTTGCTGGGTACTGAGCCCTCCTTAAACTCCTTTGCAGCTGTGGGAATTCTTGAAAAGCCTCTGAACATCTGTCTATCTGTACGTCAAGTTTCTAGCTTTAAAATAGGAATAATACTCTCCTTCTTTGATCATTTTACTTTCCCTTTCCATTTCCTTTCTGTGTGGATTATAAGGGTTTTGGAGCGGGGACCCTCTCTTGCACTACCTGTGGTTCCAGTGAGGACTACATCCTGTTTTTTGCCTTTAGGTACAATTGTAATATAAATCCTAATTTGGAGTTGTTTAGCCTGAAGAAGAAGACTGGGAGGAGAGTAAGGTAGTAATTTTCAGATACTTAAAAGACTGTGACAGAGAGGAGGGAAATTGTCTATTCTTAAACTTGATGGTGGAGGGGATAAGAACATAATTTGTAGCAGTGGAAATTCAGATTGGACATTCAGGAAAATATTATAATAGTGAAGAGAGGGAGGCACTGGAAGAAATCACATGGTAATAGTGAGGTGTCCATCACTGGGAGTCTTTAAAAGCACGCTAGATTGAATCTTGCTATGGTTAGACTAGATGACTCTACAAAGTAGTTTTTAGCCCCATTGCTCTGTGACACTGAACTTTATTTTGCATTTACCTAAGGTTGRTCTGGTGACCTGCCTAAAACCACATAATATGTTATTCCTAGAGCCAGGATTTGCTGTGCTTCTCCTCTGAGTGTTTGCCAGTAGATCTCTCCTTGGGCTTCTCTGAGCACTGCCAGAAGCTGTTGCTGCTCATTCACTTTGGGATATTTTTCCGGAGGCACAAAGCTCTACTTTCAAATGCAAGTTTTCCAGCTGTGAAGCCATCATTTGTTTTTGCACAAAACTTCGGGCAGGACAAGAGAAGGTGCTTGGTTTTTGGGCACACTATCCACATTTAACTTTTGGCTGTGTATACAGAGCATGGAGTGCTATAAAAGCTTCACTTTCCGGTTGACTTCACTCTACAGCACCAGACTCCAAGCCAGATATCTCAAGCTGACTTAAGTCAGCACAGAATCTAGTGTACTGTCTCCTCTGCAACTGAGAAAGGTTGCCCTATGGATTGGGGTATTAATCCTTATCAAAACTTCTTGCTTTAGGTGTTAATGCATAGTAATGAAATGGCTTGTTCCGGACACAGAGGCATTACACAAAATGTTCCAAAGCCTCTCTGGCCATGGGGGTGAGTGACACAGCTGGACTTGCATCCAGCCTACTGTCTTTCCTCCAGAAGTAGGCAGTTTTGCATCCCAACTGCCTGAGGGCAGCGGCTCAGGCTGTGGCCAGCTGTGGTCTGGGAGAGGACTGGTTGGTATGAGCTGAGACACTGCCGGGAACTATGTGAGCACTTACAGAGTACAGATGATCRTTTGCCAGTGCTTGGACCAGTGCCATGGACCTCCTTAGGTTACAAGGGGAAATGTAGCTCACAGAGGGCCCTGTCAGAGAGAGCAGTGCAGATAGCTGAGCGCTGGGATGACTTAATTGCCAAACTCTGTAGGAAGCTCAGGAGCTGAATCCCAGGACCTGGTATATCACCCAGGTGGAAGCTGCAGTGATGTAGCAGTTAGTGACTCRCACTAGAAATCTGTAGGTGTTCAAACCTTCTCCTGAACTTTTGACAAAAATTCTCTGCAATTTTCCTGGGCTTTGAGCCGATATCCAGTCATTCAGTTTGCAGCACCAAGGCAGGCTGGATGTTAGCTCTAGCCTCATCTTTCTTTGTGTTTTATTAGCTGTGAGAACCGGCAATGCTTGGGGTGTGAGCCTGGTGCACCCTTAAAGCCTGGTGACTGGGCTAAACATGCCCATGTACTTAAYGTACTGCTGCTTAGGAAACATTTTGGTTGGGCTCATTTCTGAGGAGGAACAGATGGTTATTGTCTACTATGGACTGAGGCTGTTTGAAGACTTAAAAAGGAAATGTTTTCTCCCTGACAGAGGATTACTTTCGTTCAATCAGATTAGATGATCTGTTTATATGGCCTTGGAATACTTGAATCTAATATGCAAATCAAATTTACCTTGTTTTTTTAAGGTCATTGGGTTATATTCTTTGCTATATCTTCAGTTCCATTGCAGGCAAACACAGAGGACTGGTGTCTAAACAGTTCATTGCTTTCAGCGTTTGGCAGACATGGCTCTTCTGCTACTTCCTCTAGCTGTGGGAATTATGAGGGTGGTGGAGCTTATTGCCATGCAGSCTGAGGTGGATGTGCTGTGGTTACCTGCTGAAAAGATGCAGGCTGGGCCATGTAAGCTTCCTGCACACTCCACCTGCCTGTCAGCCTGTTTTAGACTGACCACTAGAGAGGAGAATCATGCAGTTCCAGGGTARGAGTATCATTCATTATGTCTGTGGCATGTAAACTGTGACAGYCTACAAGCCTTCCCATTAGTGTCATTCGTAATTATGATTTTTCCTACTGAGAACTGGAACAAGGGTAGCAAATTCATTTCACGCAACTCGTCACTCAGACAACATTGTTTGCCTCTTGTGCATGATATTTGACTGACATTTATGCAGTGCTTGAATATTAAACTATCTGTTGGTGCCTGCTACATGACCAGCTGACTGGTTGTGTCCAGCCATGGATAAGAGCAATTTCTATGTCCAACCTTTCCTCCCAAGAGGCCAGTATGTAACCAGGGTCATGCTGGCCCAGCAATCAGAGACCTCAGCTAACTGTGTACAAATTCCACAGTGGTTACTTACACACTATGTATGCGGAAGGGCATGAATGTTTTGGATTTTCTCTATATTTGTAAAAAGAAAATGATTCTTGGGCAAATAATTGAATGTTTTGTTTGCCTCATATTTATTGGCTGTATTTTGCAGTTCTTCACTGTGATTAGTGCTAAAGCTGGAGCACTGAACAAAGAAGGTAGAAAAACTGGGTTGAGGACTAGTTGTACAGCCAGCTTCTAATCCTTGTCCTTACAGTCCTTTTGTGACAGCTTGTGTCCATCTGTGTGCATATATCAGCACTAGCAGAAGCCAGAAGATCTCCCACTGAGCTTTACATTGAGAAAATTTCACATTTACATTTACACTGGGGCAAGACTTCTGCTAATAATTGGTTCTCTGAGAAATCTGTGCTCTCCAGAGTTAGAGCTGGACCTGTGAAGACAGCCATGGTAAGCTCATCACCCAGGGAAGTGGAACATCTATATTTAGGCTGAGTGGAAGGTTTCTTCCTCAAGAGAGCTGGAATGCTTATAAATCTCTGGGAAGTGAGGAGGTGGAGTTCATCCCTTCTCAGTGTGATCAGCTTGCCAGGGTTGTGTCTCTGGCTTCACATTCTCAGCACCGATGTGGACTTGTTTCTCTAGGACTATTTCTTCTGATGGTTTTCCTKGTATGTACAATCAGCATCTTCCTTACTAGAAAAAAAAAAGAAAAAGATAAATACTAGTAGAAGAATGGGAAAATAACTAAAAAATTTGTCTGCAAGGGCTGTTTTCTTTAAACAGCTGGAGGTATTGGTCTCAGGGAACTCCATCAGAAACTGGCCTTTTTTAAATTGGTCTAATTGAGAGGAAAAAGGAGTTTTAATTTGAAACTATACTGTATATTTTGACAAAAGTACAACCACGATTAGTTGAGTACAGGTATAGCTCTAAAGTCTTGCTCAGATAGACATAGATGGGGGGCAAGAGTTTCCGCATATGAAAGTACTTGACACTTATGCAGCTTTTACAAGCACAGCTATATCTGGAGAARAACACCAATGGGAAACTTTGGATAGCTCATTAAATCAAATGATTGATACAAGCATGGCCTAAGAATAAATTCCACTGTAATTTTAGACAGTGATTGTAATAGGATTTAAGAAAGACATTTTAGGAGCCCTAGAACATGAGGGAGGTTAGCTGCACACTTATCATCTACTTCAGACCTCTGTCATTTGCATCATTTAACTGAAATATGGAAAGATTAGAAGTCAAAGACTTCCCTTTGACATAAAAAGGAGCAACATTTATGGCTTGAATTTGGCCCAGGAGACTGACTATTTTATCCCACCAGCTCTCCGTTAAACCTTGCTGGTCTCTTTGATGGATAAGGTGCCCAGTGTAATATCCTTTTACAATTACTTGAGCCTGCTGGACTCTTTAACACAACCTYTTTTGTTCTATATGTTTAAAGGGAAAGGAGCATTACAGAAAGATATGGTAATATGTTTCCTTCCTGTTCCTGAGCAGTAGCAGCTCTACACTGTGCTAATAAATTGGTTTGATAAGAATGTTTAGCTTGGGCTAGCTGAGTTTATTCTCTTTTATTGTGGCRACTGAACGCCTCTCTGTGTAGCTCCTGAGAAGTCAATGGGGTGTGCACTGTTCCACAAGGGCAGGTGGTGCATCACTGATGCACCACCGTCAGAGGCAGGTACCTCTCTGTAAATCAGTGGTCTTTGTGTTATGTGCGTGGCTGGATGCCTAAGAGTTACTGACACTGGAACTGGATGGACCGTACTGCAGGGATGATGTTTGGTGCGTTGCAGTTCCTGACATGGTTTAGGAGTTWGCACAGGCCATGTTCTATTCCAGGCAGGCGTTTTGGATGGAACCAAAGAGAGCTTAATAGCGTGGAGGTTGTTAGGCGGTACCAGGTGAATGGGATGTTTAATTTACTTGTGTAGCTGCAACTATAGTTTATGTCTTCAGGGGCATGTAAAAGTGCAGGCTAACACTTGTTGCGTCTTTGTAATGGTTCTGAAGAGCAGTTCATCTTTATCTACTACAAAATCTTCCCTGGTCTAAGCAAAACACCAGAGGACCACACACATTTCCCTTCCTGTGTTTCCTCATCACATTGGGTTCTCACTGGGTGAAGGTCAGGGACTTCTGAAGAGGCTAGGATCATCCCTCCTACATGTGGGTTCTTTCCGAGATTGCAGACTCCCTCATCCTCTATGGCCAGGCTTTCATTGCCTGCAGATAGTTGTGGTTGTTGTGTATTTAGTCTCTGACATTTCAGAAGAAGGTAAACAAAACAAAACAAATCCTCAGATGACATTAGGCCCCTGTGGAGGAAAAAGAATTCTTTCTACCTTCAGAAGATGATCAGTGGAAATACAAAATCAGAGAATACCTGTTGTAGTATACAGCAAGCAGCACAGATCACTTCCTTTTCTGCTTTTTCCCCAGGAAAATAGGCAGTCAGGGTCATGATGAACAGTTTGAATATTAATCCCATCTCTGTCCTTTTAATTCTGTCATAGTGGGAGTACAGGATCATAGGATCATAGAATCCGTAAGGTTGGAAGAGACCTCTGGAGATCATCCAGTCCAACTCCCCTGCTCAGCAGGGTCACCTAGAGCATGTTAGACAGGGTTGCATCCAGGCGGACCTTGAAGATTTCCAGACAAGGAGACTCCACAACCTTCCTGGGCAACCTGTGCCAGTGCCCTGTCACTCTCACAGTGAAGAAATCCCCCCTCACGTTCAGGTAGAACTTCCTGTGCTTCAATTTCTGCCCATTGCCTCTTGTCCTGTCACATGGGACARCTGAAAAGAGTTTGTCCCCRTCCCCTTGACACCCTCCCTTCAGGTACTTGTACACACTGATCAGATTCCCCCCCCTCAGTCTCCACAACCTTTCTGGGCAACCTGTTCCAGTGCYCTGTCACTCTCACAGGGAAGAAATGATACAAACTGTGTGAGGACTGGTGCAAAACTCTGCTTTGCGTGCTGCTGTGATTCTTCTTGAAAGAGGCTGGGAAGCTATTTACAGATAATATTTCATTCAGAGAGCTCTCTCATATGTTTTGTTTAATGCCTGAGTTTSAATAGTGTCATAGCCATTTCATTTCTTTTGTCGGCCATTTATATGGAGACTAGACTGATGAAGGTTTTTGATTTCCAGGTCTRTGAAACTTAGCTGCAACTCTGTGCCTCCAAACTGGTATGGCTCTTGGGAAATTGTGCAGGYAGTTCTTTGTACTGACTGTTGCATGAGTACAAAGATGGCATTTCTTCTACACACTACATTTTTAATTAGTGTGTGCCTCTTTCACAATGTACCTTACTTTGAACCGTATTTGTCTTACACTTTCCGTTACCYAGGATGTAATTGGAAGTGAATTATTTGCTCAAGGCTGAAGAAAACAGCTTTCATGCAAGAATTTTTAATTCAGATTGTGTTTCAGACAGKTTCTTTGTTTTTCACACAGAAAACACTGAAGCAACTCAAAGATGAAAAGCACTAACTAAGCAGAATACTGGACCAGTTCTAACCCTCCACTATAACATTGATTTTATGTGGATGAGCAGGTGTAAACAATGTGGCAATGTAACAGACTGGACTTGCTGAAGTTTGCTGAACTCGGAGAAAGTTAGGAAGGAGATTTACCTGAGAGGAAACCAGAGGTGAATCTCCTGCCTTACTCCATCGAAACAGCTAAYGCTTTGATCTTTGCTCAATTATTTGTTTGTGCTCCTATAGTGCTAGGAGTCACAGGCATGAATCGCAACCCTCTCCTGCCAGGCTGAGGTCAGTTTTAATACTTTAACATCTGATATATCTCCTATCAGCAGTCTGTATCTGGCAGTCAACAAGTTAACAAGTATTCTTCTCCTCTAACTGTTATGATCCTATGCAGTTATTAGAATTAAGGTAATTAGGATGGATTATTTCAGATTTGAAGTAACATGGACGGTTATTGGTACTGTAATTCATAACTTCTTGTCACTATATCCCAAACAGATAATGAGGTAGATTTTATCCTGTGCCACTGTATTGGTAAGGAYTTTTTTTCCTTTAAAGGATCAGCCACTTTTCTTTGTGAGACCAGCAAACGCTGCAGCGTATGCCTTTACAGACCAGGGCAGCTTCTCCACTGGTATGAACAGAGATCATTCCAGCATGGGACAGAAATTCTTTGGTGGACTGTATTTACGAGTTTCTTTACTGGCTGCAGGATCTAGTAGGCCATCCTTGTCTCTACCACCTTTTAGAAATTTGTTTGTTAAAGGTGTACTTGTTCAAAAGATGTTCACAGCCTCTTTGTGTTGGATTAATCCTTTCATCTGATGATAAGGTATCAGGGTCAGTGGGCTCAAGATAGCCAGTAGAGGGAACAAATACTCTGTGATACAGAGCATTATATTCCACTTGAAAGAAGTAGCAACTTCAACTGAATGCATGCCAGATAAAGGATTTACACTGGGTCAGGTTACTAGCAGCAAAAGTATGTGTTAACATCTTAAAATTTGTTTTTAAGAGACACAGAAAGGAAGCCTAAAAACGGAGTGCTACAGGATTAAATGAGTGTACATTTGAAGCCTATAGTTCCTTTGCTTTGAATTATCAATCTGTATATTTTTAGGAATGCATAATGAGAAAGACATCTAAAAACATGACAGATTAAGATGCGTCTCCACATCTCGAATTGGTCATTTTGAAAAGTGAAGTAGGAGAGATGGCAACTGACAGATGTTGCTACTTAAAGGAGCAAAAATTGGACCATGCTTGACAAAGGCCAGTAAAAAAGGGAGAATTGCTGATCTTCCCAGAAAGATTGTCCCTGACTTTGGCTACAGTAACGATGTGGTGAAGATTTTCTGGTGAATCAAGTATTACCCATTACTGGGATGTGTCACAGACCTCTAGTCTCTTAAAGAGGTCTCAAGGGTGTCTAAGTCATCCCAGAGAARTTTCTCCATTAATTTGTGGATGGAATTTGATTCACGATTGTTTAGTTCCATTAACATTGGAAAAATTAGATAAACCTTTTACCAAAAAAAGTCCTGCACAAATGTATAACTAGTTTACTTGGAGCTCAGTCTTGCAAAGCCTTACTCATGTTTGCCTATCATCTCAGGCATTTAACTGGAGATAAATTAGAAGACTARTCACCCTTCCCATATAATTGATGTAGGAATGAATTAGCCAGCTCCCATCCCAGTAAAAAGCCTTATAAATTTAAGAGAAAGAAGAGAGGCTTTAATATAAATGGATTTTAGTTACTTATGTGAAGAGTGAGGAAGAGTAGACTGATRTGCACAAAATACCCTCCTTGCTGAGCATTTCATGAAGCCTGATAGAAACAAATGCTCAACTTTCAAAACCTCATGGTCTCTCAAAAAATCATAATTGAGTACTGGAAAGCTGCCACAAAYGTCCAGCACTGTATATTCCCACAGTTTTTTCCTATGCTCACAGATTACACCTGGCATGGAAGTAACTGCAGTGCAAGTTGCATAAGAGCATGGGGTAAGTGCTCAGTAACATCCTTGCTGTGCTAAATCAAAACCCTGGCATTATTTTCCGAGGCATGTGTTCGCTTTTATGTGGCGGCAAGAAAGTGTCTATAATCTGATGTTCCAAAAAACTGGCAGCTACTTGCATTAGCAATTGTAGTAACACTTGAGCTCACAGTCCTTACTGCTCCCTCAGGATATGCATGGAAGCAAGATGTTGCATGCTACGTGTTTTTCTTAAAAATACATAAACCATGTAAAGAACTTTTCACAGACTACAAGCCAGATAATTTAAGGGTGATGCTCTGTGTTAGAGAGGTTCTGCCAAATAAAAATACTTCTTAAAAAAAAAAAAAAAAACAGGAAAGGTTTAATGCTCTCATAACTCAAGAACTTCTATAGGGGTTTTCCTCAAACTTTCCATTGCACTCAGGAAATCTCAGCTCTGAAGGAGGTTGTCCCAAAGGTTATGACCATATGAATAGAAGGATTTACACTGAAAACAGTTTTGCTGCTTTGTTCATAGATTTGTGGATCCTCGGATTTCAAGTTTGTTAATGTAGTCTGGCTTCCTGTATAACCCAGGTCCTATGTAATAGAAGCCAATGATGCCAGTATCAAGCRCTCTATCTCATACTATGCTGTATTTTTGATCGGTAAATGTTAATCTGCATGCAGCTGTATATCACTGAAGGGTGTTTAGTACTGTAGCCACCTTGTGTAATTTGATTTATTTTTAGCCTTTATTTCAAYGCTATTGATAAGCCTTCCGTACGCAGGGTTTCCAACTCCGGCATCTCATGGGATGCTGGGAATTGTCACACTGAATCAGCCATGTGAGCAGACACAGTGTGGTTAATGGCAAGGGTTGCCAGCTGCTTTCTGAYGGCTTTCCTCAGCACTTGTCATCAAGACCCCTCTATGTTCTAGCCCCTCGTACCGTTCTCTGCTGTTTAATTACTGTGAGGAAAAGCTGATGAACTGGTAAGGAATTCGAAAGTACTATTGGATAAGCAGCACTTAGATAAAAAGAAAATATTATTTTACAGAGCACAGTTTTGCCACTGTAATTGCAATCATTTTTAATTAGGCAGTGGGAGCAGATGGGAACCATCTCCTGGCTATGCCTGTCAGCAGACACTGAGACAAACCATGTGGGAATTTCCAGCGATATGGTGTGTTATTTTTTCTTTTTTTTTTGAATTGGTTATTTTTTATATCACTTTTCTGATGGCTTACAGGTCACTAATGGTCTGTGGACTACAGARTGGGTGACATTGCTTCAGAGATGGGCACAGGAAATCCTGAAATGCCCTTCTTCTCTGGAGATATTCAAGGTCCGCCTGGATGCAACCCTGTCTAACATGCTCTAGGTGACCSTGCTGAGCAGGGAGGTTGGACTAGATGATCTCCAGAGGTCCCTTCCAACCTTACTGATTCTATGATTCTCTGTTGAGRTTAATAGTCTCAGAGGAAAAGTTATATTCCTAACTCTTGGGATTTAATGTTTGCATCGTATCAGCTTGTTGGCTGGCTCATATGWTGAGACACGAGGCTTTTTGCCCTTTATTACAGATATTTGGACTGTGCAGTGTAGCTGTGGATGTTCTTATGATCCCAAGTCCCATCCTTTCCTACCTGAACTCCTGTTTCCCTGCCATCCCTTTCCTGTCCCTGCCAGAGGTTAACGGGGCTTCACATCTGCTCCAGAATGTTTACGGGTCTCTTGTCCTTTCCTCCATCCCTTTCTCTTTTCTTTATTTTGGATATCTTTATATTGGATATTGTTTAAGTTTCTCATGCTATGTAATGTTCAACCAAACACTGCCTGCCAATGTGTACTTACGAAGAGCTCCAAAAACCTCTTTCACTCAGACTACTTAAATCCTTTTCATGGAGATTTAAGGGAGTTTTGCCCTAAGTTTTGTTCAGTTGGTTGCTGTGACTCAGCTGATGCCAGGTAACTCGTGGAGCTGCAACCAYTTGGGTGTGTGTTGCCATCCTGAGCACAGAGACTTTCTTCCCCGGCTGGTGAGCAATGCTTCACACGAGCAATGCTCTGGCTCCAGATCAGCCACACTTGAATACACAATGCTCACTGTTCTGTCAGCATCCTTCTGGGAGCAGCATATAGTGTTACATATTTTCCTGAGGAATAGATAAGCCTCACAAAAGACTTTTTGACAAGCTCTAGAGCCTAGATGAGTCGAGGACAACACTTCAGTCCTATAAAAGCCATTTAAAATAGTAAAGTCTTTCYTACAGTGTTAAATGTTAGGTGGAACTAAATGAATGTGACGAGAGAAAATAGGAACTGAGTCAAAATCAGAAATTTAGTTTCGCTTTGGATCAGGGTAGATCCAGAGGGGAGGGGATACATTTACAGCATTGTATAAAATTATAGTCTGTCATAAAATATTTCTCTGAAGATAGTAGCACACTAGCATTTCCTCCAATGCCTGGGAAATCCACACATGATTGGGTTGGTTTGCAAAGTATCAGGGCAAATATATGATAGATACAGCCCAAATGAGGGGAACAAGAGAGAGCAAAAGCATGAGTCTGACTTTCTAATGAATCTTATCCTTGTTGTGCCATCCTCTATATTGACTGTTCTCCTTCACTGGTAATGGGCTCAGGTCCCAGATGCAGACATAGCCGTGTGCTGCAGAAAAGCAAAGCCAAAATATACTTGCTTGGATTCTGTTCCTTTCACCAGTATAACCTTCCTAGTCTGGGAAGCTGACAGCTTCTCCCAGATGCTGTCAGTCYCTGCTTGTAATCTTCATAGTTATTAGTTTTTTTCTTTCCTACCTGCTGCCATTTCTGGAATTGAGGCTACATAAGTGAATGGTAAGATTCTGATCATGCTCTGCATGAAAATAAGAGGAAAGTTGCTTAATTCAGCAGAGTGAATTTTGTATGCGAGTGCAGAGGCAGATGCCTACACTTCGAGCAGAAGAATCTGGAGGTGACAGTACTGGTTTGATATGGAACCCATCTCAAGTCCCTAAAATATTCTTCCTCTCCTCAAGAGTATAAATTTTTTGTACTAGTCTCCTCTGGCCCCCGTGGAATTTAGAAGTAGGCTGAATGCCAGAGAGGACCTCCAGCTATGGCTGGTAGAAAGTCCCAAGGGGGGATGTAGCTAAGTATGCTGGAATTTAGAGCAAGTCTGGGCTCGAGTATTATCCTCCTGAAGATGCATTATCTTGTGAAAATACAGAACTCTACTGTCTTGGGGAGCAAGTGAAAATATACCAGATGAAAGTAACTCTTCATATCTACAGATATCTTTTACAAGGTTTTCTTCGTTTTGATCCCTTTTTCTATCCAAATAGAACACACAGAGAGGAGACTGGTGCCCATGATGCTTTTCCACTGTGCCTTTTGGAGACCAAAAGCCACATCAAGCATCAGATTTATGAGTTGCTGGCAATAGCTGCTTCATATTCTGTTATTGCATTTAAGATGATGAAAGAAGGACAACTAACTTTCATGACTATGAAAGCAGGAGGAAAACTGCCTGTAGATAGATCAAGCACGTGCATCATTGGCTAGAAATTGAGCTGTTTATAACTTCAAATCCTGAATTGAAAAGTTCAAGATAGAAGAAAACTATCTAAGTAAAAGATGTGAAGCAGTTTGTAAGATTTTAACTCAGATACACTCAGGAGAATAATTCCAAAGGTAACATTATGATTCATTAACTATCCCTAATTAGTCTCCTAAATTTAAGTAGAAAGGATCTCCCATGGAGGCCTCCAAAGACACCCACCTTTCACCTTTGACAATATAGAGAACCTAGGAACTTCTCTTAAGTAGGACTCCTTCCCTAGACAACTACAAGGCATATATGAGTTAGATGCCCAAGTTAGGTGAAGTGGATCTTTTAATAGGGTTATTGCATTTCTGGACGTTCAGCAATAGGAGAAAGCAGGCTGAGGTGTTCTGCAGTCCTGTGCAAAGTGAGAAGGAGCGATTGAGAGGGAGCAGTGTGTCTTGCTATCCCTAGGAGAGTCTCTGTTGGAGGTGCCCCATGGTACCATTGTCTCCTGGACCCTCTGGGAACCTGGGCCCGTGTACCTCTAAGGGAGTTCACCAAGTGGAAAAATGAGATTGAGCTAATTTTGATATGTGAGCTTTGATTCTGGAACCAGAAATGATTGCACTTCTGCAGCTGCATAAGAAAAGAACAAACAGCTTTTCTGTGGAGGGCAAACAAGACAAGAGGTTGTCTGTAATATTTATATTCTCATTGCACATTGCACAACCTTTATACAGTTAGCTGCTGTCAGAAGCTGCAGTAAAGGGCAAAACATCTGGGCTGCCTCAGGAGTAGTCTTGGCAGGGTGCTCTGAAAGCTTGTATGAGTTGTGTCAGGCATCACAGCCTGTACCATTTCCCACCAGCACGAAAAACACCAGCAAAGGGGYGAATTTCTGATTTGGGTAGCATTTGAAGGGAGGAGCTGGGGAGGAGGGCGCTGATGCAGTCAAGGGGCTCGGAGACGTGTAGGTGGCTTTGGTTATGCCAGGGCTGTTTTCCCAGTCAGCGTCACTTGATTTCCGCATGATACTTGGAATTGCAGGAAAGTGGAGTTACTGTAATTGGCATGAGTCATTTCCGTGTTATCAGTGGTTTGGAACCGCGTGCACAGGAAACATGCCTGCAGTAGGCTGAGTAACTCCCCTTTTTTGTTAAWTTTTGTATTCAGTTTCAGGATTACAGACTGTACCAATGCTGGTTGAGAAAGCTCCCTTTTAAAAATGAAAGAAGGAGATGGAAAGCTGAGGTCTTGGACACTTGTGTTCATTAAGCCTCTGCTCCTGTTTTTGTGGGAGTGAAGATTTTGCATGCCAGTGTTTTGATCCAGTTCCACCTCTGAGACTTACATTTTGCTGAACAAAGTCTCTTCATGTCTCCTGCTGTCTCCTGGGACATTTTGCATGTAAGCTATACAATGCTTTTACTCTAAATATGATATAGGATATTCAGAGGTACATAGAGGCCATGGCATGATATTGATGTTCAGTGCGCCGAGCCTTTTTTATGGAGATGCTCAGGCTGCCTAACCTCTCATGGAGGTATTTGAGAGCTGTAGGTTATGATGCTGTCCTGTCAGGTGATTATGCGAATATCTGACTGAAAAGCAATGGCTCCACTGTCAGATGAAGGAGGAATGCCTGGTGACTGGGCAGGACGGGAAGGTCCACGTTGGATGTGCGASATGGTACATGTGATTGTGAGAAGAGGCAGGCACTTACCATGCAATGCAAGCTGGATTTTAGTTACTTGAAGGATGTACATCCAGGACCACTAGAAGGGGCTTCAGCTTGCTATTTAGCTTTCTATGGCCCTTGGGAATGAATGAGAGGATAAGGTGTGCCTCAATTTACTTGCTTGGGCAAACTGGATGTGGTCGGCAGACTGTGGGTTGAGCAATCTGGTTTGCTGTCTGACACTAAGATTTAATGATCAAATTAACGTCTTCCGCCTTTATGTTTCTAAATACATGATGGTTTTGCTGTTGTTACCAGGTGCAAGGTTCTTACATGCCTGATTTTTCCTTCTTGTTCTGTGATTATATTGTGATGTTTTGTAGTCTGATTCAGCCCAAATCCATTATTTTAACAGCTATTGTTGACTGATTGCGTAGTGAATTTAGATTTYACAGCACATAAAAACACTTACAGTTCTGTAATCTTAGAAAGCCATCCATCTTACATATGTGCTAAGGCATCTATCTTATAATAGTTCTGAAACACGAGTGATCCCATTTCTGGCTGAATTCTGTTCAAAGCTTGAACAGAAGTCTTTAAGAGCTGCCACCACTGAAAACCTGCAGTAGTTTATACTGGGTGTTTACTCACTTTAGTTTGTTTGGTTTGTTTAATTATTTAGAAAAATCTGTTGAGCATCAGCATTTCCTGGCCCCAACCTGCCCAGATAAAAGGCTTAATTGTAATTTTCATCGCTGGGAGAGTCAACGATGTTTTGTTCAAATTGCACTCTACTTTGAGTATTTGCAGTAGGATTTGATGAAGGTCCTGTGGATCTGTTTTAATTGCACTGAGCTTTCAGAGTAAACTTTACAGGCTGGAAATGCACAAGTGAATATACAGCAGAGGACTGGAGAATGACAGCCCCCTTGTCTGCATGTTTTTAAGGGTGAGCTTTCGTTGTTCTTTCTGCTCCTTGACTCACCTGTGTATATAGTGAAAATGGAGGTCAGTGAATAAYTGGATGTTGGGAGTGGAAGTCTTTAAACATGTTTAGGACTAAGCAAGCACCAGGAAATAACAAATGATGGAATTAGCAAAGAGAGAGGATGGTTTGAGTGTGCGATGCTGAAATTTAGGGAGCCTGAATTTGTTTCCTTTCTTTGGCTCAGATTCCCTCTGTGWGATTGGACAAATCACTTTGATATTTAAACACTTTCAAAAGTCTGTCCTCAAGCCAATTCCCCATCTGTAAAAGTTGGGGGCTATAGCGTTTAAATGTTTTGGTTAGGGGAATAATATATGCACTTAGATTGAAACACTCAGCCGTRTACTGGAGTAGAGTTCCTGAAAAAGAGCAATATTCCTCTGCAAAATAATCTCTTGTGGCAAGTAGCCGAATTCCCAGAACTGGAGTGTTTAACACTAGACAGGTCAAAATACTAGAAAACGTACAGCAAACAAACTCATTTAACAAAGAGGTGAGGTGTCAGCTGGCCTTTCCATCTCCTAGCACTGTAATTGAGAATTTTGCTGCTTGTAGGAACAGTAACTTTTTCTTTTCATCAACCCCCTGTTTTTGGCCACATAAGAGAGTGTTTGTGTGAAAATCCAGCAGAAGGAGTTTCTGTCAAGTACAAATAAGGATACTGTCAGCAGCAACAGCATATGCCTCTCCATACTGTCATGCCTGTTGCTTGCACCCAAATCTGATGGGTCTGCTCTGACAGTGAGGCCACACTTCTGCTTTGATTTTTGTTCTCCCCATTTCTGTAGAAGGGAGGCTGGCAGGCAGTGAGTTTGTATTGTGGATTGATACTGTTAATTCATTGCAAGCAGGTAGTACAAGTCTTGGGTTGAGAACCGGTATAAATTCCTGCCAGTGTGGGCAGTGATTCAAACTGATGAGCAGCCTTCCAGCAGGAGCTGTGGGAGCAGAGTCCTCGACTACTTTTATAACAGACACTGCGAGATTATGTGAAGATTTTTAAGGACTGGCAAAGAAATGAACCTGCTGATCCAAGAGCTTCCTTGCAGATTTATAACCTAGGACTGCATTGAGCGGATGCCTGCTGGCATGTTGCAGCCATGGTGGCGTGGGCACAAGCACTGGTGCTCTGCACTGCACCATGAGTCTGGCCTCATGTGGTGTCAATGCAGTGATGTGGGAGTTAGACCCCTCCATAAGTAACCTGAACATGGTTTGCAATCTGGAAAGTTGTTTCTCCATCTGCGCGRCTCAGATGATCAGCCTAAGTCACCTGAGAATTTCATCATTTGGATGAGTTTGATGGTCCAGGTTTCAATGCTGATTTTTACCCTCTAAGAACCTGAAGGTACCCGGTGGTCCCCAAAGCAACTCATTTCACCTCTTCCTAGTGACTGAATTTCTCAGGTGCATTTTAAGGTGCAGGGCTCCTGCCTATCAGATGCATTAGCATTTTGTTTGAAGACCTTGTTTCTTCCCCTCCTGTCCATAGATGTCACTTGGTCTGCTGACTGAATTGCATTAACCTCCCTGCTTGATTGAATGGAGCAGGCTAARTGCCAACTATTCCCTGCCAGGATTTCTTTGCTTAATGCTGAGATAAGTCTAAAATCCTAGGTACTTTTTTTTTCTGGTGCATTTAAATATAAATAACTTTTCTYGACACCTTTCTTCAGTTCATGCCATGCTTTGTGTTAGGTGCACTCCTCTGTGGGGAATTTAAGGAGGGTATTTCAAAGGAACCAGATGTTTAATCTTTCTTGTGGAGTTGGCTGCCACACAGAAGCTAACTGGAAATTGTGAGGTGTTTTGCACTTGAAAAATTCTTTCAATTCTACTGTCTTTCTAAATAAAACCGTGTAAGCTATGTGTTAGCTCAGCATCGTATAAACTAGGGAATGGACAGGCTTGCTGTATTCAGTCACTCCAGTTGCCCTTTTGCCAAGATGAGCCTTTTCCCTGCAAAATGTCCCCAAGATATTTGTGAAGTCTATAGAGAAAAATGTTCCCTTAAAACAGAAAAGGTTCAAGTGCTATAGACATCCTGTATTGCACTAAGCTGCTTCTAGAATTTTAAAGAAGTTTAGTTGCAAAAATGAAGATAGGCACCTCTTTTTTTTAAAGTATTTTTAAGATGTTACACAATTGCATATTTGGGGGAATCTCTCTCTGAAGCTGTCTGCATTTTACAGCACTGAATGCCTATTTGGCATTCATCTTTCTCAGCCATCCTCAAGTGACAGCACAGCCCTACCCCGCGAAGGCGCTSTTTCGTCGAGCGTGCCGAAGGCTATGAAGTGCTCTGGATCGCAGCGCTGAGCCCCCTRTTACTGACGCAAGGGGAATGTTCTTCACAAATGGCAGCACGGTAGATCTCCAACCTCTGTCAGTAGAGAGGAGGAACTTAATTTACCCTGCTAGATCCTCCTCTGAAATAACCCTTTCCTCTGTTGTTAAGAATTTCAATGGGCAAAAGTTAGTCTGTAGGAACTCTGAATACTTCTCCACCTCCACTTTTCCTTGCGATGTTATTGATCAGTTGCTGGCTGATTTAGTGACATTTCTTTCAACCCACACTCATCTAGAAGTCCAATGGGTGGCATTCGTGGTGGTGGTGGCACAACTGCCAAGGTGGGAAAAGCTCTCAATTCTCTGAGTGTGTTCAGGGAAAGAGGATTTTTTTTCTTTCCCATTTGACTCCGACTGTTTAAGTCGATGGTGGTATCATCTCTTCAGAGAAAGAAGCAGCTCCAGCCAGCCTGTGTTATGCCCCAGAGGTGGTCATGAATGTTATGAATGTTGGGAGGTGGAAGGAGTTGTTTATGAAGAGCAACCAGTCTGAAACATGAAAGACTAGCAAAAAAAAAAAAAAAAAGTTAAAAAATTGCCTTTGTGTTCCTTTTGTTTCATTTTCTTCGTCGGATGCACATCCACAAGTTAGCCAGGATACAGTTTGGGTGTAAAGAGTGTAAAAGCAGACTGATGTATGCCTCTGGAATGCCTTTCAGGTCCCCAGCCTGAGATGCAGCAAAGGGGGCTTTATTTTCTGTGCATGCTGAGCATTTTGTCCTCTGAATATTGGGTTCCTTTAAGATGCCTCAAATCTGACACCCAAAACAGCAGTTCGCTCTGACTGTCTGGTTTATAGGATGATCTCTTTGCTACCCACCTCCTCGCTAGTCTCTCTGATGTTTCTCTGGTGCAGGTATCCTCCTTGCTTCTGTTTAGTTTCTAGCAGGGGCTATATTTCTTTTACTGCCTTCCCATCGACGGATAGTTGCCAATTCAGGTTTCACTAGAAATTGCAGTGCCAGCTCTTTGATATTCAGAAGCTGTGGGTTTTTATGTCTGTTTCCTGACCTAGCATGACTCTACTAATAATGCGAGAACTTCAGTACTGCTATCTTGGCAGCCTGATATAGAAAATCAGTCCGTAAATATAGCTACAGTTCGCTTTGCCTCGGCAAAGACGGTAAGTCAAACACAATGTAAACAAGGTGGTTGGATCACTTCCCCCACCAGCACGGTCTGTAGCTGTGCAGGGAGATTTAATGGGCGTGATTAAATCTCATGCTCTGGCTTGACAGCTGCTTAGCTGCAGGGGGCAGGAAGGAATTTCCTTTCTGTTCCAGGGCTGCACGCTCTCCAAGTCCTCCTTCATGCTCGCGCCAAGGATCGAGAAGTGCTCCACTTTTTTAATTATGCTTCATCGCACCGCTGTGAAGAGTAGAGATGAGGGAGAGTCTGGTCTGCAATGTGGCGRTGGGGAAACTGAGGTGTTAGGAGGTAGGATGCTGCTCAGGAGGAGACAGGCAGTTGCCGTTAGACCTGGAAAAAAGAGAGCTGACCAATCCAGAAATGCTCTCTTGGGGCTTTTGTACGTCTAGCGAATGTGTGCCTAGTTTTCAGCCATCTGTATCTTTAATGCAATAAATGTAATCTTTAATAACTTTAATATGCGTTTATGTGTCATATGTTAGTGTACAGTCACTGGAGGGACAAACATCTTACTCCTCTGGAAATTTTAATGTCTTTATTTTGTCTTTTGTTGCTCTGTTCCTCTAATATCTAAGCAGAATGGCAGGTATATGTGGTTTCTCTCTTTGTATGGAAAATCCCTTTGCTCTGAAATAGCCTCAGGTGTTGGCCACTGCAGAGGCAGAGAACTGGTTCAGCTCAGTAAATGACATGCCACTTTGTCCCTAGAGGGCAAATGAGTGAATTTAATATGTGGATTCACCTTCAGTGGGTGTAAATTGAAATAGCTGCCCTGACTTTGATTGCATTACTGTGAAGTACAGCTGAAGAGCTGGCCTTGCAGCATGAACTAGGGGAAAACACTCTTCTTAAGGCATGCTTTGGTGCAAACAAGGGACTGCAGACGTACTGACACAGCTACCGCTGCAGCTCTTGTAGAGGTGCTCTAACCTCACTTGCCTGCGTATTGCTAACACGGTTGCTGAGGAAACATAGAGAGCRGCAGGTAATAGCTGAGTCTTTACCCTTCTTTTTAGGATAGTAGGAATGGAGAATGGGACTTTCCTAGCTTAGCTAAGCCTATAGCCCAAGGGGGAGCAGTGTATTTAAAGTCTCTCAGGGAGCCTACAAGCAGAGTTTCTCCTGTGGTGGATGATTTAATCTTCATGATTTATGTGAATTGCATCCTCTGGAGTTTGGTCTTGTAAATCCAGAGTGGATAGAAACATTTGATATGCAGCCTTAAGCCAGGAATCTGATGGCCAGAGAGAAGCAGAKATTCAGACATGCCCTAAACTCCCCTTCTGTGGCTTCCTGACCAGCCTGCCACCACGTTAGGAGCAGAGGTGTCTAGCTAAAGCAGTCTGAAGCTCAGGCCAAAGACTGGCTTACTCGGCATTTCAGTGCCTGAGCTGGGTGTCTAAAATAAGCTGTCTTCATCTGATCCTTAGTCTAATCTCAAAGCTTAATTATAAATAAACAATGTCTTAATCACTTTACAGTTTCTAGCGTTCTCCGCTGCATCTCTCTGTGCTGGCATTTGCAGAGCATTCATCATAATGGTAAATGAGTGTCTGTTTGGTCTGCAAATGGTATAATTAAGTATCAGTGGAGCCCATAGCATAATGYGATAATTCTCATGCTGACCAGCTGAAATAACTCACTCTAACTCTAATGTTCTTCCTACTTCTCTCTTTCAGTTCCCAAGAAGCTTCTGCATGAAACCCAGCCAAGACCAACCAATTACCAAGGATTTCAGAAGCCACATTTTCCACTGCAACCGAGGGCATTTGATCCCAATGTTATAGGGGACGGCGTGTTCCTTTTTGATGTGTCTCCTTCCAATATAGGGCGTGCTCTCCCAGGTAGCTATGACTGTTGTCGTGTTGGCCCAAACCTAACTATGATATGGTAACCCTTCRCCTCTGTTTTCCCTTGCAGAAGCTGCACACTGGAATCCTTATTTGTGTTTCTATGTTGTTCCCAAATCCCATCCGTTTCACAGTCAGAAACAGAGGTTTCAAAGCATAACCACCAACTAAGTGAACTGTGAAACTTGCACTGGTTTTTGTGAAAKAACAGTCATGGCCATGCATGTTAAAAGTCATCAGAGAAATACTTTGCAGACCCATCTAATACAGTGGCAAAGAAAAAGGAGGGCAGAGAGACTGGGAGGTCAGTATTATAGGAGACAGAGAAGTTTCCAACTGACCATTGAAATATGATGCTATTTCCATAAAATGCAAAGTCAAGAGATATGAATGAAGTAAAATCTTGGCTCTCTAGGGGATGGGTGAGTAAGAGGAAGGAGTGGAATATGGTAATGAAAAGCACAGATAAGCATGTATTGGTGTGGTTTTGCATTGCTTTTCCCAACAGGCAGGAAGAGGGTATATGACATTACTCCTGAAATTCCCATCCTGTGCTCCCAGGGATCCAACTCAAGGGTGGGGGTGAGCAGAGCTAATTTGACTCTGCCTACACTCCTGGCAAAGTTAACCTACAGCCTGGATTATCAATCCACAGATAACTGATAGTCAGCAATAACAGATTTGTCAGTTTGGAGGCCTCACYGAAAAATTGTCACGAAAAAGAATTTGGGGTCAAACTGAAATAAGTTTTGTGATCCTGGTGATTCCTTTAAGCAAGATAAAAATACAGAACTCATTTTCATTAAGATTCATCTAAACATTTCACTTCTACAAATGACACCTTTTGTTTAGTTTTCACATTGTTTATCCATTCATTTTTAAAATATGCACCACTTTTCAAACAAAGATGTCATTTTGAAATTAAAAGCTAAAAGAATTGTTTTGAAAATAATAAAAGGAAATATTTGGACATTTCTGAAAGCTCCCTTCCCCTTTTACTACTTTTTTTTTTAAAGATTGCATGAATAATCTCTCTTATGCTAATACTACACTGATAGAAAAATGTACGGCTAGCTGAAACAGTTTTGCTCAGCTTTGATGTGAAGCCACACAGAGACTGCTTGAGTGRCTGGGAAAAGCTCAGAAAGGGTGGAGGTAGTGAAAAGAAAATCAATTGTAGGTGAGCTGATAAAGCAAGTATAATGTCTTCAAAGCTAGCAAGGAAAAAAAATGATATCTTTTCATATGATCCTGGAATGAATGGCAGACTGGGGAACTACATGGCATAGCAACACATGGTCCCTGTGATTTTCTGTTTGTTTGTTTTTTCCCTCCTGCATAACTCCTGTCATTTTCTGCCTTCCCTGTCTGAGCTTGTACAATCCTACAGATTATGAAACCAGTTCTGTGGTTTCTGTGGTGSTTTTTGCTGGATTATAGTGTAGGCAGGCAAATATTCATTTAGAAACTGGTTTGATCACATCTGTCCTTTGGACAAGTCAGAGGAAAAATAAAAAAGAGATCTTTTCTTACATCTCACACGAGAGAAGCTATGCCTTGCTTTCCTGAAAGACACCATTATTGCATAGCATGGTTTGCATGGGATGGCCAAAACCCAGCAGAAGTGGCCTCTCTCTGGGCCTTTTCTGGCTGATCTAGCACATGCACACAGATGTCACGTAGATGTCTGTGTGTGAGCAACTACATCAAGCTCTAAGTGTTTGCTACAGGGAAAGCTAAATGACCATCTAGAATCTGTCAACTGTGTTGACTAGGGCAGGATTCAGTTGCCTCATTTTAGCTGCATAGTGCTACTTGAGATGCTCTAAAGTACCCAGACATCTGCAGGAGCCTGGTAGATATGAGTTAGGACCTCTGAAAGACCTTGCTCTTGGGCTGGTAGAGGCCAGTTGGGAAACCGCAGAGCATTTCAAATGGCAGTAGACACTCCTGTAGGCAGCTGAATAAGACTTCTCATACATCCTGATTTTCATGACAGCTTAGATGTGTACCTACCTAGCGATACCAATGTGCAGACACATTAATTTCGGAATCCCAACTCTGAAGTAACATCTAATTCATGTTGCCTGTAGTGACTGTGCAGACAACAATATTTTACCTGTGTTGTGTGTTGGCTAAYGGTTTGATGATTAGAAAGACCTTCTCAGAGCATGTCTGCAATGGCAGTGCTGTGTGGTGCCCAGCTAACTGGATAACTGAGCCAGCTCCAGCATTATGGTGCTACACTGGACCKAACTGGCCCTGCTGTAAGGCCAGGCTTATTAAATTGATTAAAAGGCTCCATGAGTCTGATGTGATTATTCTGCATTCAGTACTCAGGATAGTGCCTTCTGATGGTCCCAGGGGTGTAACAGCCCACTCTGAGCTGGCTTGGGGCTCATTATTGCATACTCATTGCARAGTAGAAGCCATCACAGTATTTGAAAAATTTCACAAAAAGACCTTTTTCTTCCCCAAATCATGCTTAAAACTTGCCTCTGCTGTGATTCCTGCAGCTAGGCATTACTAAGWAAGTGGTGCGCTTTTACTGAACTCTCTTTGCTTCATTATGTTGTTGACATTCAGTCCATCTCTGTTTTTGTCACCCATTGCATCCTCTTTTCTGTTACAGTCCCTCAGTCTTGGACTGGGGTGCATAGGTGCTATTGACATAGCAATTCTGCCCGTTTATAAGGGAAGCTGTCTTTGTGGCCAGATCGAGCCTATCGAGGCTCCCTTGATATTTAGGACTGTCAGTACAGAGTAAGCCTCTAGCCTTCATTTCCATCAATGGTCACAGTGGAAGCAAGCTGGAGCCTGGACCCTTTCTAATGCCACCCCTGCCTGTTTCTGTCTTCCAGTTTGTCTCCACCAAACTCCTTTCTCCAAAATCCACATGTAGGGATAGGAAAAGGGAGCTGAGACAAACCGCTGACTGAGTCCTAAAAAGACTGYGCAAAGGAGCTTGGACTATATCTTAATGCCATCACATAGAAGGAACAGCCTAATTAGTAGCATGAACAGCAAGGTACAATTTAAACTGTAGAAGGATGGCCCACATGGTTCAGACTGTACCATGATTTTTATGCTTAAGATAGATATTCCCTAAGTTAAAGAAGTTACATGGTTCTTAGCAAACAACCCTGTGCAAGTGCTCAAGCCTCAAAGGTGAGAATAAGTGGTGTGATAAATCATAACCTTTTTGCTCTCAGCTGAGTTTTTTATCTGATTGTACTGCCATTGCCATTTCAGAAGAATCATAGAAAATTTACAACTACTCTAGCAAAGGTGAATAATGGRAAGGTTTGCATTGAGGGCAGTGGCCCAGTTTTTAGAAATGACAAACATCTCCTGCTTCCATGAATTTCTTTGCAGGAACAGCAGTAGAGAAAAATCAAGCCCTTTGTACAGACATGGATTTACTGGGCAGTGAGAATAAGAATCAGATTAGAGGGCATGCTAATGTTTCTAGTGCCTACACATGAATTAAAAGTTTTTCCAAAGTCTTGCTATTGATTTCCTGCTGAATGTGCCTTTGCCCTTTTGTACCTCAGTGCCTTCATTTGTAAAACYGATTTTTCAATGTTCCCTGTGCTCTGAAACCTCTCAGATTCTTTGGATATTTTTCCCTTTTGGATCTGCCACTGAAGCATCCATGTCAGAAAACTTTGCTTGGGGGCCAGTTATTAACACGTTGGTAGCTTGTAATGTGTGGCTTTCCCAAGGCCACGCAGCTATTCAGTGGCAGAGATACAACAGTGCCCACATTGCTTGGGGCTGATCTCTCACAGTAACACCTGGACATCCATCACCACTGCGCCTCTTCTGAGGCAGATTAGGAGTTGACGTTGCTGCACACGTGTTCGTGCACTCGGTCTCTCTCCATCCAGTATTACCTGTTCTCTTTGACACCCTCAAATGCCTGTTACTTGCTTCTGTGGACTGAGCTGCTTCCTGGCACGCGTGGCGTGAAGCTGAGCGTGATGGCTCGCTGTGCCGGGCTTGCGGGGAGCGCAGGCAGATCGGACAGCCAGGGAGCACAGACATTTGTGCTCTGTGGCTGCTCCCAAGGTGCCTCTGCTTGCACGACACTGATGGTATTATATGAGACGGACCTGACGGCTTCCTGAATTTAATACTCGCAGACGCGTGGAAGCCAGGTGCAGTTTTGTGATTTTTATGGTGCCTTGCTTGTTTTTTGGCCAGAACCGGATCCCAGGGAAGGAAGCCAGAAAACGTGTAATAGGTACAGTGAAACAATCACATGGGTGATGGATCTGGATCCTGTGCACCAATTTTTGTGTGTGTTTAAAACAATTAGTGTTTTGTGACTAGTAGGGGTGTCTGCCAGCAGATCAAGGTGCAGAGAGTACTCAGCAGTGAGCTGATAAGGTCTGAAAGGGTCTCTTTGAGCCTCCTGGAATTAGCTGCCTTCTTAGCTCCAGTCTTCGACAAATAAAATCAAATCATTAACCCACGTTCGCTCACCTCTCCAAAGGGGAAATGATGTCTGGGTGAAATACAATGCGAGCAAGCTTCTGAAGGAAGTCATAAACTCAGATCCGCCCTTCCCTGAGAGGGCTGGAGAGAAAGCAGCTCTGTTTGCCAGGTGTGGATGGATCACTACAGAGTTAGTGTGACACTGGCAGAGGTTTGCTGAGTCTGTCTGTGTTTTCCRAGCTGGTGTGCCGAGTTATTGCAAGCTTAGCTGAACTCACTGTTGATAAAAGCTCCTTTGATTTACATAAGTGAAAAGAAACCTGATTATATATTTGCTGTAACGTAAGTGGGTGTGTCTAAGTGGTGACATGAAAGAGCAGGAGACGAGGGAGAGATGATGCTGTCTTGATACAAACACTGAATGTGTTTAGCTGAAACTAACTGAGAAGATTTAGTTGCCAAAGAGGGGAAATCTGGGTGGCTTTTTGCTGAGCAGATGCTGACCTTGTAGGGATAGGGCAGGACGGGGCTGGGGCATGTGCCTCATTTCTCATTCCCTTTCTAATCCAAAGCAGAGAAGAAGAAAGAGAGATCAGCCACCTTCTACCCTTTAGAAAACACCCCCTTCCTGCTTCCTGTGGATGAGACACAACCGCCAGCGTTCAACAGCAGCATGGAGCCCGTGGGCGTTAGCACGGAGATGGCACTGCTCAGCAACATCCTAGCAGCGTACTCCTTTATCACAGGTAGGTCTCGTGGCTGCAGTCTGTCTGGGCTCTCACAAGCTCTTTGTAGACCCTCAGTTGGGTCTATGTTTCACAGATACCTAGGGCTAAACCTGCCCCTATGAACTGTTTTTTTTTTTTTTTTTTTTCCATTTGTCTCTCAGCAAATTCTCCCTTGGAAGACCCGACTTGGAGATCTTCTAGCAGATAGTATATAATAGAGTTTATTGTGCTCTGCTTTCCCCTGGACTTGCTCCTATATGAAGTTAAATACAATGTATCTTACATGTGGTAATATTCCTAAAGCTCCACTTTCCTGAAGATAAAAGGCTGGCTCATTAAGGAGGCAAGCTTGTTGTCCTGTAATCTGGAAAATGAGCAGCATTACCCTGCTTAACAGAACTTGGCTTATCTTCAGTAAAGTGTGAAGATGAAGTAACTTGAGAGTCTGCTTAATTGTATATTTAAATCTGATTTGGAGTAAGATTTTCCTGGATCACAGTTTATCTTTCACCCACATGTGTCTTTCAAGTATTAGAGGAGTTGTTTTCTATTTAAAATTTACTTTAAAAAGTTGTTCTCGACATAAATATTGTGCCCCTTATTCAGTGCTTGGGGTCAATGCTACTGGTAGCAAGAAGTCCAGCAGAGACAAATGATGTTGGGCAATAATTTCCAATCCTGCAACTGCATGAGGGACTTTGTCACCAGTAGGAATTGCCTACAGAGTTGGAAGAATCTACCCAAAAGAAGGAGGAGCACAGCTTGAGTAGCAGCAGCTGTACTAATTCAGCATATTTTAAGCCAATCTCTGCTGATTTTCTGAGGAAGGCCCTAGTTTCTGTGTAACTAGTCTCCAAAGGCAGGACATACTGTTTGTAGTCACTTTTTCTTATGGGATTGAAAGCTGTTGTTCATTTGTTTAACAAAATATTTGTATGCACCTTGCCAGTAATATTAATGTCTTACTCTTCCAATACCTGCTGCAAATAATTCTGTATACTGCAACCAGTCTAATACCACACTAATGTAATTAGGCAATTCTGTTRCATTGAGATCTATATTAACTAAAACTCCTGTACTTGTGAGCCACAGTTTTTTATGTTTTTGTGCCATTTGGTTTGCTTATTCATTAGATAATAATTCATTTTTGGTGTCAGGCACATGCACCTGCTCAGATAACTGCCATRGTACTACAGACAAGTGTTTGGATTTGAAACCACCCACTGCATTTTGGCAGCAGTCAATAAGAACATTCCTGTGCATTTAGTGGAGGTTCCTTCTAAAAAAGCCCATGATGGTGAACCCAAGGTTCTGCCCCTCCACATGTCCAGAGATAGCATCAGGACTTGGCTTTTCATGTCACCTTTAAGAAGCAGACAGCTTTAATGGAAGCAGTAATGATGTTCTTCACAAATGATGGCTGAGYAGGATATATTTTTGATGCATGGACCTCTGGAAAAAAAAAGCTTTAAATGAATCTTCTGTCACATTTCTCCCTCTCTTACCTGCAGGTGCTATTTTTGACATGAAAATGTCTTCATTCCCAAATGTACTATAAAATAAAACGCTGTTAACATTATTTTCCCCATCTGAACCATAATAGGCAGCAGAAAGTTGCAGGAGTTATGGTAGGGGACAATTAGGACTGAGATTCAGGACTATTGACTATACCCCATGGACTTTGCTTCTGTCTACCACAGTAGCACTCTTTGACCCTTTATTTGTTTTGTAGGGCACAAAGACCTTGATTCACCCCCTTCACAAGGTGTCAGTCTTGGCAGGAGCCTCTAGATTTTACTGCAACACAAATAATAAATAATGACAGCTTTAACTGTCCTGTTGGTGTGAGATTTGCTTGCCCTTTCACAGTGTGGTCTCCCTGTGATGTGTTCAGATCCTCTGGATGTCAAATAGGTAAAGCTCAGATATCACAACTTTAATTTCCAGTGGTGAATTCAGGAGCTTGTTGTTAATATTTCCAGTGCACTTAACCATRGCTTTTTGATCAATTTTAGTCTCAATGACATATATGTTGTTTGATACTTATTACAAAAATTGATGGCTGCCTCATGGATTGAAACAACAGATACCCTAAACCATCTTTATCTGCTTTGTGTTATTTAGCTCTCTGCTTTTAACGAAGAGGATGGATTTGACATGGTTTATTTTGTTATATGTGAATGCAAAGTGGTTTTAGATGATGTGTTCAAAGACAAGCTGTGTCACAGGGCACAAATATCATCTGCATAAAACTAGAGCACTGCAAAACTCTCACTCGTCTGATTGCAGATTTTGAGCAACGGAACACTTGGAAATTTTTGTGCTTGTCTGAATTTGGGGCCCTGAAAGTAACTTAAGCCACAGCAGCTGCTGATGTCCACAGTGAAGCTTTACGGTGACTCAGGAGAGGCAGAGTGTAGGGCGACCAGGGAGGGCTAGTTCACACATCTTCCCACTGCTCCTGACCACAGCCTCTGCACCAAAGGGAAACATTAGTGCAAGAACGCCTCTGTTTCATGGCACCAAAAAGTCCCTGAGGCAAAAGCTGGATACTGAAACTGCTGTATTCAGGATTTCCCTGTGCTGAAGAGTTGGCTTAAAACAGGAGTTTGCAAGAGAAAATTGTAAGCAGGCAGCAGCAATATATAAAGATGTATTTTTCTACCAGGGCAGAGGGTAGTGTATTCCCTCCAGGAAAAGGAAGTTACAGGCACTTGGTATTTCATGGGTCAAATGCAGGCTTGAAATGATGATCCACTCTACTCCTTTTTCAGCCTCCAGAGAGTGGGGTGTCTCTTAGTCTACGGAGAACATCCAGAAAGCAGTGGGTCCCCTCCATCTCACTGTTGTGAGCATTTACTGCACGAAACAACAGGTCTGGGTGGGCAGCAGAAGGTGAAGAGCCTGCAGGCACCTATCACTTGCACTGTTGGCGCATGGAAATTCTCACAGAGTGGAGAAGTATCTACATTAGAGGAAGCTCTGTGCTTGTTTCCAGCACCTTTTTGACTGAAGTCTCCATATAAAATTTGGGAATGTTTCTATTGATAGTCAAGGAGTGAAAAATCATAGCACAGCAGGAAGCAGAGCCTCTTTGAAGAAGTGTTGGTTTTCACTGTCAAATTGGTTATCAAATGATGGTTAGGAGTATCAMACCCAATAAGGTATTAGTCCTATCTCAGCTTCCAAAACCTTGAAAAACAACATTTATTCAGAAATAGGGAGAAAGAGTGAGCAATGTCAATGAGGAATGAATTTGTCAGGTGAAAGGGCCAAACAAACAAGTCTGATTTAGGGCCCAGTCCTTCAAAGGACTCAGGGATACTCTTAATTTGAAAGTTAATGTCTTTATAGAGTTAGGTCTTTAATTATATCCAATCTTTACCTATAAACCTCGGACCTGTTTTTTGCTATAGACCTGATCCAAAGGCTATCAAATGGTTTGGAAAGGCTTTGCCGATCTCAGTGACAGCTGGAACTGTCTTTGCGGTTTCAGCGTACCAGAAAGACCAGAAYTGTGCCTTGTGTTTGTATCAATATTAAGTGGCGAAGTCACAGCACTTTTAATGCCTTTCTTTGGACAGAGGACTTTACTTTCGCTATTGCATTCATGCTGAAACAGTTGGAGAAAAACCTCCACAAATCTCTGTTCTCCTCCCATAAGCAAAGCTGTGCTGCCAAGCTATTAACAAGGGGCTTCCAAAAAACAACCCAGGGGGACATCGTTCCAATTTTCAGACTGCTTGGTCTGAGCCTTATTAATAAGGGGCTCCCGGAAAGCTTCCTCTGTTCTACCAGGGGATTTCAGCATCCTGTGGGGCTAACTGTAAATTCTCTAGAAGATCTTGTTCCTACTGTTTGTCTCGCTATGCTTAATGTTGAACCTTTTACTGGGGCCCTCTGAAATTCCCCTCCTCACTGAGGTTTCTGAATGTATGAAGCCATCACAGGAAGCCAGCCTCGTTAATGCCCAGATTGGTTTTTATTTATTGAAACAATTTATTATAATAGCAATAACAACCTTGGCTTGGGGCATTTCCTGGGGAATTAATGGCAGTCTGGGCTGATGCTCCCAGCAGATTGTTAGCCCTCAGGAAACAGGCTCTGTAATTGCTGCTGGTTTGGTTGGATAAACAAAATAAAATGTGTTTCTAATTTTTGGCCAGTTTGGATGCCTGGAAAGTGGTGGCTTTTGTATAAAGCGTTGTAAAGAGCATATATCTTTTGTGTGCATGCATTAAATGCAGGCTTGAATCAACGACATTTTCATCAACACTTTCAGTCCAGAATGAGAAATAAGAAGGGGAAAGATAACCTCAGCTAAGGAGATTGACAGCAGTTTGATTCTGCTAAAAGTCTAGGAGAAAAACATAGCTCTGAGCTGTCATTCACAACAGTAGAAGAAAAAAGCTATACTGGTCAAAATCTGTCTGTTAAAGGGTATAATAGTGTACACATACACACACGAATATCAAAACTATCTTAAGTCCTGCTGTTGATATACATACACCTTTAAAGAGTATTTTCCAATATAACAAGTGTTTTGAGGTGCTTCAGTGTCTGGATGATGAGTCTGAAATGCATCAAGTGTTTGGAAGATGCTGAGCATTCATTTTCTAAAGAGAAGGCCTCTTTTTTGGGGGTCTTTGCAAGTAGGACATGCAGTGGGGGAGTCTCTCAAAACCACTAGTCGGATATGAAAACCCCAAATCCAGGCTATTGCTGACGTGGCTACTTCAAGTGAGAAAATGCAGAGCCCCTGATCTTTAGCTTAAGCTGCTCTTTCAGCTGTGCAAAGGGAGATGTTGCTGTTTGAGTAGATTGTGTGTATGATAAATGCCAAGACTGCAGTTGAACACAGGGTTACAGCTCAGTGAAGAAGTCCAGGCAGTATCTCAGATGTTGACAGAGTAGCTGTAGGAACTCATAAATGCTAGTGGAGCCCAAAGATTCAATTACAGCCATCTCACTGAATGAAAGACTATGGATATAAGCACAAGCTGGGTATGAAAAATGGTTGCTTAACTAGCAATTGAGCTACAGCTTGTTCATGAGCTGTATACAGTGGCAGGGAAAAAGGAATGTGAAGGAGAGAGGAAAAGCAAGACATGGACRAAAATGGGGGAAGAGAAACCACATGTGCCTGTGTCTCAGGCTCCAGTCTGTGTTTTTTTATGAGTTGCTTTAAAGGAGTGAGCAGTGGAACTAATGCAAGGAAATCAAGCCCATGTGTGTGCAGGAATGTGGTGCTCAGAAAAGTGTGCCTGGCATCCTGTCAGGCAGGCAGGGAGGAGGCAGGCTGCACTGAACGTCTTGCACGGCAAATAGACCAGTCCTGCTCATTTGTTCTTCCAGTTTTGGGTGTCCTTGGAGCCTTTCATGTGCCAATTTGTAAAGAAAGCTCTGCAGTTCGTGTCCTGGTTTATATTACACCTGGAGGTAGAAACAGGATCAAGAATGATTCCAGTTTTCCTGGGGTTTCTGCATCTCTGGAATTGAGGTCACTACTTTACCCAGTACACAGTGTCTTTGCTATTCCATAGGCAGGGCTGCAGTTTTAGATATAGTTCTGCACCTTGAATTCAGCGTTACCATTAATTTCACTGGAGGCAAGATTTCACTCAGCTAGACTTCTACAAGAGCTATTGGCACATCCTTCATGCCCATTCTCATTCTCCTCTACCTTTGGCTTTTGGATTTCTCTTTCTTGTCAAAATATCTTAGCTTAAAACCTCTGGTCTTGGCCTCACTACCCTTTCCAACTACTGCTGCATTTCTTTCCTTTCTTTTTACCAGCTTGTTGAATGCTTCATTTGCAGTTCTSTCTTCCCTCTTTGTTGTAGTTCCTCTTCAGGCTATTTTTTCATTTTGCCCTCTGCTCTAACCACTTAAGCTACAGTCTCATATTTTATTAGCCAAATTTCAGACTTGCACAACATCTTCCTTGTCCCTGGCCTGTCAGTAACTTTTTAGATCCCTTTGGTTAGAGAGAATGTACAGAGAAAAAACGGAACTGCCTATAGCGGTGCCATGAGCATCTCCAGGCAATGGCCTTCACAGAGCCTTGGACCATACACAGATCAGTGTTTGGGTTCTGACCACAGAATTGTAGAATAATTTAGGCTTGAAGGGGCCTCTGAGGTCACCTGGTCCAACTCTCTACTCAGAACATGGCTAATTTCAAATTTAAAGCCAACTTTCAAGTTAGAGCAGGTTGCTTAATTTCRTRTCCTGTTGAGTTTTGAAAATATTCAGAGTTTCCAGTTCATTTTCTGCAAACTGTCCTTTAAGGAAACCAGCAGGAGAGAGCAATTTCTAAAAATACAGTGGAGAAAGTGAAGATAGAGTGGAGCCATTTAGTCACAGGGATCTTTCTCAGCTGGTTCTCAGCTGGTGGGAACTGTTGCAGGTCCATCAACAAGTGCAAGGGTGCTGGACACATCTGAGGAACTAATTCCATCCTTGAAGTCCTTTCAGGACTTCTGCCAGACACAATAGAATACAGAGGGCATTGGCACTTCTGCTTGATTCATCTTCTCTATTTCAGTATATCTATAACTCTGAAATGTGCTGAGATGATTCAGCCCAGGGAAATCGCAATAATGTTTATCACAATTATGCTTCTGAGAAATCCAATGAACAACAACAAAAAAAGTAGTAAATAAACAAGATGACCTAGTTTAAAAGGCGTTGTGGATCCTTTGGAGTCTTGTTGTATCACCTCTGAAATGTTGTTATGCAGTAGCCATCCTGTTAGTGCACTAACTCCAACTGTGCTTGTG
Organism: Rhea americana; assembly: GCF_003343005.1. Lineage (NCBI taxonomy): Eukaryota > Metazoa > Chordata > Aves > Rheiformes > Rheidae > Rhea > Rhea americana. The sequence goes on along the minus strand of NW_028186790.1, from coordinate 2,112,245 downwards.
TAGCACAGGTATATATTTTGGTGGTCTGGGCAGGAAGCCAGCACATTTGCCTTAGATAAGCAAATAAAACCTGTGAATAAATAATATGCAATTTTCCATGTTGCATGGCTTGCCATTGCAGCTTGGTGACAGCTCAGAGTGTATAAAGCTTTATAATTATCTTTATTCCTTGTACAATGATAACGGATGTGGCAGAAAGGTGCGCTTAGCTGTTGCTGAGTATACAGCATCCTCACCTCAATCCCACTCGCATCGCCACTGAAATCAGAATTTAATTCTGTGGGTTGCTCCTTTYGATTCCAGACGAGTCTAAGACATAACTGTTGCTAGCCCACATTCTGCATGCAGATAAATGACCTGGCAGCAAATCTGCCCTCTAAATTCCCTTTCCTGATTTCCCTGGGGAGAGCAACAGAAGGCTTGGAAGCAATAGGGACCATCAGGAACTCTGCCTTTCCAGAGACCGTTGCAGGTACTCGCACAGGGAAGCTGTGTGCGCTTTAAGGGATTTTTGTCTCTGATAATCATTTTCTTTCCCCTTTCAGAAAACCCTGAGCGAGCTGCTCTGTATTTTGTCTCTGGAGTGTGCATTGGACTCGTCTTGACCTTGCTCGCCTTGGTGCTAAGGGTGTCTTGCCGAACTGACTGCAAACGCTCGGCCGCAAAAAAACCTCCGCGGGAGCGGGAGAGCGACAGCGACTGCAGCGACAGCGACGATGATTCAGACACCACTTCGGACCTGTCAGCCCGCAGGCACCGCAGGTTTGAGAGGACTTTGAACATGAACGTCTTCACTTCGGCGGAGGAGCTGGAGCGAGCGCAGCGGCTGGAGGAGCGGGAGCGCATCATCCGGGAGATCTGGATGAACGGCCAGCCGGACATCCCGGGGACCAGGAGTCTGAACCGTTACTACTAAGCGGTGGGAAATCCCAACAGTCCAGCACTGCGGCCTGGGCTCCTCCACGTGTGACAAAGAGCAGAGAGAGGAAAGGAGCACTACGTGGATGTCTCCCCCTTTCCTTTCAGGGGTGCTACCTGGTGCGGGGTGGATGGACAGCAGTAAAGCTTTCCCTGTCTCCTTTTCCCCGAGATACTGCTATCGTTCCTTTCCACGAAGACTCTCYGATTACAACAGAGGTGGTTGCCAACTTCATTTCTTGGTAGTAGGCAGAAAGCTGACAATTAACGCCCTCCTACGTGGGGCTCTGAGTTTGCTGTGCTGCGGTACGATTGCTCCTCTCTTTGTGGGGGAGAGAAGTCATCCAGGTTTTGGTTTTGATTTTGGATTTTCTGGTTTCCCTTTCCTGAGGATCTTGAGAGAATTGTGAACAAAACTGCAGGGTTGGAAAATGATTTGGCAATGGAGGGGGATGTACATCCTGACCAACTGTCTTGTGACTTCAGAAGCCATGAGATTAACCTAATTAAAGCTCAATGGCAAATATGACTTGTTAAGAACTGAAAAAGAGGGTGGGTGGGTGGGGGATTCTTCCATCATGAAATCATCTCGGTGCTTGGATGTGTGCCATAGTGTATACAGTTATTTATGGCTGTCTTTTAATCTTTCTTTTCAATGGGAGCATTTTTTTTTACTGACACCTCAGGGATTAAATCCTTTTTTTTTTTTTTTTTTTTGAATCTGTTCTCCCTACTGGCCCCTGTCAAACAACCCACCAACAGTGAAATTACAGTAATATAAGAGATGTGTCAGTGATTGTTGAGATGTTAACAACCTCAAAGAGGTTGAAAAGARTTTTCTTTTTGTTTGTTTTGTTTTAAATATATATATATATATATTTGAAGATGCTGCACAGGAATGTGCCTTATTCTTTTTTTGTTGTTAAACTACAGTTTTCCTATGAATAGCAATGCACAGTGTTTTATATATTTTATTAAAAAATAATTAAAAAAAGTTTATGTTTACCAGAGGAAAATGGAGACAAAGTAAGCCACATATGACAGCAAAGTGGGAAATAAATGCTAAATAAACTCTGGTTTGCTTCTACACACTTGAATTTGCATCCTCACTTTTGGCATAGGTGTTGCGGGAGTGAAATGCGTTGGAATGGTAATATACCTCTGCAGGYAATCAGGACTGACATCCTCTCCATGCAGGAACCTGGAGACACTTTTTTCTTTGGCCTCTGCCCATTCAGTCTACTTCTGTGGTGCACATGGGCAAGAGCAGCTGAGGGATGAACTGGTTCTCAAAGGGCCTACCCATGTCAAGGGAAAGAGCCCTAGTGATTTCATGATGCTTTGAGTCTGTCTGTCCCAGTCCCAGATTGTAGCAGGACCAGAAGCAAATGTGAAATGAACCAAAATAGCACTTGGAAAAAAAGGTAAAACATATTTTAGTGCTCCTCCAGCTGCCCTGTGGAGTGTTAGAGGGGTTATTGACATCCTGCTTGTTATCTTGCTGTTGAAGTTGTGACTTCAGTCACCACACTTCAGGCATTAAACCTGGTGTAGCAAGGTCTTCAATGCACTGCTTTAGCCTGCAGGGCTCTGGGATGTGCTCCTTCCTTACTTAGGTATACTTAAATTTTGCAAAGTGCTGACAAAGCAAGTAATGAGCAAAAGCTCTGACTGCCCAGAGCTTTCTGCTAGCATCACCGAGAAATGAAGACAGACAAACTTGCTTGCAACACAGCTAGTTACATCAGGATGGGGCTARCATCCCCAAGGGAAGAGTGCAGATTCATCTGCCACATCAGAGCTGCGTGGCAGGACAGCATCAACCCAGCCTTCCTGGTATGCTTTGGGGTGGCCAGGGGATTGAAGCATCCCCACAGTGCTTCTTGACCCAGGGAAGTTGCATTTGAAGAGCCCATAATTSTGTTCTCCTGGCACTTGCAGGGTGGGAGCAAAACTTAGCAATGGGTAAAGCTAGATCTTATCAGAGATCAGGCCAGCCATCGAGAAGTGGCTTTGTCTGGGAAGGCAACACTAGTGCTGCAGAGCAGTTCTTCCTGAGCTAGTGCAGCCTCAAATGCAAAGATTCAGTATTGACCTGGGATGGATTTTATGGCTGATATTTAGTAATAAAGCAGAAGGCATGTCCTGAATCCCAGATGAGCCACCAGGTGCTGTGCTTTAGCAGGAATGTTGAATGCACTGTGGAGAGGATGTAGAGGAGCAGAGTGACAAGATGAGCTCAGTGGGATCAGTTTTGTTGGCCATGTGTTTTCTCCTGTAACAAGATACTTTCCTTCAACCTTGGTCATYAAGGGACAGCAAATTTTCAGAACTGGAGTGCTGTGTCCTCAGAGATATGTTGCAAAACAGAGTTAAAAATGCTATAAATGAATGAATTTATSTATATGTTTTTCCCCAAATGAATATTTTTGACTAGACAAAAGAACAAGTGCAGCAAGTCTGAGTGTGCTTCATATACAACCAAGGGATTGAAATACCTACTTTGAGTGTAAATCACAGCTCAGCCCATGCTATGAACTGATGGACAGTCCTCCCCAGCATTACTAGCATTGGTGTAAATCTCCTTGCTGAAGCTTGCAAGACAAAGGATCAGGTTATGCACGGCTCTTTTCAAAGTGGAGCAGACAAGCGCAGCTCAGCCTTGCCCTAGGTAACAGGGTGTAATAGAAGTAAACAGTTTTTAAAGTGCATGCTGTACTTTTATGTACCTTCTRGCTCCTTTTGTCTCAGGGCCAGGCATTTAAAAGGCTTTCACTTAAAAAAAAAAAAAAAGGAAAACAWCAACAAAACAATCTTTTGAGCTACCATAAGTAATTCTGTGACTATTTCTGGATTTGTCCCCAAACTGCTGAATAGTTTTGGGGAGGGGAAACAGTCAAGATTCACAGGGCAGGAATCACTGGTTTGCCTTTAACTCTGTAAACCAACAGAGCTAAAACACTCAGAATATAGAGTCAGAATATAGAAGAGTCAGAGTCACAGTAGGAGGGGGTCAAATCCATATTTCATAGTCCACAGAAGAGTAGCTTAAGTGCACAGAACTTTAGATTTGGTTGCTCTCAGTCTTCTGTGTTGCACTGTCTCACACACWGCATTTAAATACTCTCATGGCCAGAGATCAGAGAGCACTTCTCTACCAGGCTGCTATGAATCCCTCTTGTAGGCGGTTGTGCCTAGCTTGACTTTCTGCTTCCACATTTATTTAATTTTGTACATCAAAGTCRAATATTATTATCAGAATAACACTTGCTGAACTTCCCAAGACAGAAAGGAGTTGAAATCAACTTTTACAATTTCATGAATTAATTTCCCATTCACAGATCTTYTGGATAAAAAGATGCTGAGTTCATTTTCTGTGGGGAATATACTCTTGATGCCTTTGTGTATTATAARTGCCTTTATAAAATGGAGATAAGARAGCAATTTTAGATTCTGAGTTGCTTGGACAGTTGGTAATATGGGGACCTGTGTGGTATTGTATTTAAAGGAGATGGTGCTGTAATTACTGCGTACAGTATTTTGGGCAGTAGGCCTGTATCRGGTGAATCTTGGGAAGTGAAATGGCAGTGCTACCTACCTGGACACTTTAAGTCTTCTGCAAAGTACAGGTTGCTTGGATTAATGACAACAGGGTCATTAAATTACTGATTCATAACTTATATTATGCTAGTTTTGTAAATGACAATGATGGGTTGGAAAATCAAGGCTCCTGCTCCCGCAAGAACCTAAACATCTGGAATGGGTCAGACTTTTGAAGTGTCGACACACATTCATTACTCTCCTGTGGCAGACTGGGCTGGTTACAGAATATAACAGAAGAGACTGCAGAAAGGTAGATTGCTACCGTCGAATGCTCAGTCTCTCACTTCCCATTGCCCTTGACTCTGAGGGCCATTTTCACCTCCCGCTATCATCCAGTCTATCGCCGCTGACCTCCGACGTGGACCTGTGTTCAACGGACCCTGCAAATCTCGGTAATACGGCGTTTGCTGCCTTTCCCATGTCCACCCTGGTGTTCATATCCTCAAAGGATTCCAGCGAGTTAATGAGCCATGCCTTTCCCTTCCAGAAACCGCAGTGCCACTACTTAACCCCTTGCCTGCCATCTTGCTCAGCACCCCAGGGGCTGCACAAATAAAGCAAATTTGCTTAGCCGTTGTACTGCCAGAATGTAAAGCATATGCTCATGGTGCCGTGGGGATCTGAATTTCCTCGTTTGCTGCATGGACTCTCTTGAGTTTCTTGAGGCATYGCAAGCAATTAATCATCTTAGACTGGCCTAGAAATCCTTCTGCTCACAGTCATTACTGAGGTCTCTATCATAGTGAAGTTTTAATAATCTGATCTGAGTTTCTAGTGTCCTTAGATACCCGGAAAAAAAATAATCTCAAGGTATTGCTTGCCTTTCCTTGATCACTCTTCTTGGAACAGTTATAGCTTGTCTCCTCACACACTTTCCTCCTCTTTCTCTTGATATATTAGTTTATTTTTGAGATTTTTCTCAAGTGCTGTCACAGTTAAGTATAATTCACTAAAAAAGGCAGTAATGACCTTGATTCATTACACTACAGTTTATGTTGCAATAAATGTGCACTTGCTGCATCCTGTTCTTAAGGTGCTCACTTGCTCTGAGTGGATATGGTAGTTTAGTATAATTAACCAAATCAGCTGATTTGGGAGCTGCGGTTCACCCGTCTGCTGAAAGGATCTGTTCCAGCAACAGCAGTGTAATTTGCACAGCTTGGAGCATTGCATCAGGGAGCCCTTCTCCCTAAATCACTGGTGCAGTGACACTGYAAGTTACGTACTGGCTGAAGTACTGTCACCTGAAAGCTATTCAGAAGTGTATGTGTGGTAGATGCTCTGGGAAGTGCATTCTGGTGGATGCTTGTCCTTATTATAAAAACCTAACGATTTCCTCATAGACKGCTCCAGAAAAAAATGAAGGAATGAAAGGAAAGCAGCCTTGACTTTGTCCTTCTCAATGCTAAAAGAGTATGGCTGGTCCAAGGTTTCCCTCAGTGTGGTGAGGTGCAGGATGCCTTTCTGGATGGGAAGCATGGCCAGCATCACTTCAGAGGCAGCCTGATGGACATCACCACTCGACTCTCTTTCCCCTGCATCTCCACTCTGGTGGGCAGCTCAGGAAGGTCCCCCAGCAGGAAAGGAGGTGCTGGACCAACGTGCTGCATGCCAAGCCTCTGAGCAGAGTTCTTGAGCAAGTTTGGGAAGGTGGAGAGGTAACTCATGAGGCTTGGGCTGTCCTCACCAAACCAGGTTTTCTGGTGCTGTAGCTCTACAAGAACCAGAGGAACAGAGTTGTGCTTTGCTAGCAAGAAGTAATCTTATGTAATGTAGAGACACTGTGGTCATGACACGTGTGGTCATGTGGTCTGGGAATGTATTGGTGGTAAGCTGCCCATCTATGCAGGCATCAGCATTGGCTTCACAGTGTACAGGGCAAGTCAGGGTGCCCAGTGCTAACAGTTTCTGGATGAGGGACARCTTGACCTCAGGCAGACTCTAATCAGAGACTGATGGAGAGAATAAACCCTCCTGACATGAACACAACTCTCCACACAGGTGCTGTGGCTCAGTGGGAACAGCACAGACATTTCTTCCTACATGAGCWTCTTCATCAATGTGAATGCCTCCCATATCTAAAAGAGAAACTCAGTGCTAAGGATGGACATAACATCTGCAGCAGGGAAACACATTTACTCACACACTTGTAAATCCATTTACTTCCCAAATCACACAGAGCTGTTACCAAGAACYAGAAAATATTTCAAAATATGCTCATATTTTTATGGACAGCAATGTCCAACCCAAGAAAATCCACCACCTGATTTTATGTTTAATTTTGCCTGCTTTCTCTCTTTCCCTGTCATCCAAATGGTATAAATAATCAATTGGTGAAATTAAAGACTAAACATGCTTCCCAAGACCTATGCAAAACCAAGGATGTTTCGTTTTTTGCAATTACACAAATGAACTATTCTAAATGGACAAAGAAACTATTCTCAACCGGGGGAGTATTTCTTAAAGTTAATTAGAAAAGTGAGCCCTCTAAAGAAGCTGCTGTGTTTTCTTGTCTGCTGTCCTTCTAGACAAACATCTAACGAATAGAAGGGGCTTGATATTGTGCTAATGCCCAATCCCCAGGAGTGACATCATTCTTTGGTAGCATTTTYCTTTGATATGGACCAATCCCTCCTATGTTGCTCCCTTGCTGAGTAACCTCTTACTGTTCTTCTCCCACTCTCCCCCCCCCCCAAATGCCCAACTAGACCTAGAATTGTAAATTGTGGCAGGCCACATCCCTGCGGGYGAACTCTCCTCCTTGTTTCATTCTCCTAGCTGGTGGGGACCTCTGCTACCATTTTTCCATTTACTGCTGAGAAAAGGCACATTTTTCACGGCAGCGGAATGGGTCTTGGCTTTCATTAGTTCATCTGTCATTTTTCTGTCAGAGAACAAATGGGTGTGGAACAGAGWGGAAAAATCAAAACCTGGCTTTGGATTTTTTTTTTCCCCATTAAAAGACATTGTTTTGAACAAAGCTGGGTGATTGCTAAGCAGAGCAAATCCTGATGKTGTGGCTGAGTTTGGACAGGGCAAACTCAATTTTGAGGGGAACCCATTTCTGCCAAATCTTTACATCCTCTGCCAAATGCAAACATTACCACTTTGACACCTCCTGAGAGCTTCAATCATTCTGCCTAGCAAGCTTTTGTTTTTGGAGCAAGCATTTTCTGAGGACAAAGAATGATGACTGACGGGAACAAAGTCAAATTGCTTTCTTTGAGCTATGAGCAAACACCTTTCCCTTCCTATTTTGACTTTATGAAGAAATATAAGCTATAAGGATGTGATGGAAAGTGGCATTAAAAAAAAAAAAGAAAGAAAAAGGACAGCTAAATGAAAAGGCATCTTTCTTTACAGTTCCTGTCAGGGCCCTGACTTGGCTCGYTTATTTTCTGGTTGTGTCTGGAGTCTGATATTTTTCTGTATCATGAGTGAAACACAAGCTCCTTGCAGCACTTTTCTGTGGAAGTAGTGCTATGCTGGAAAAACATCCTCTGGCTTTTAAAACCCCAGTAATTTGTGCACTCCATTTCTTGCAAAGGTCTTTAAAACATCCTTTTATGTGGAATGATCCTCGCTTCATTCTTCAGGTAAGGGGACTTTTGTTTAAGGGACAGAAGTAGTTCTCCTTTCTCCAGCTCCTGCGTTTTTGRAGTCTCGAGACTACCCAGTAACAGAGTTGCTCAGAGGCATCCAGTGCTTCTTCTAAACTCTTCTTTGTATGAATTGCTTTCCTTTCCGGAAATGACACTGTAATACTCAAAAGTAACAGTCCAGTGAGGTGTGAGTGTTAGTGTTTCAGCCCATAGCTGTCCTACGTGTCTGAGTCCCAGACTGATTATAGAACCAGCAAAGCATCTGCATCTTTCTGGCATCTTTTAAAGGGATAATTTCAGATGGAAAGTTCAAGAAGGCTTGAGAAACCTTGAAAAACAGTTGCTAATGATACTGCCTGAAAAGTAAGGAGCTTGTGTRTTTTGGTGCTCGCCAAACAGCATTTCTAAAGGCTGCCTTTTCTGGAAAGGAAGGTTGAATGCTGCCTGCCAAGTCCCTGGAAGGTGCCACTCACAATCCTGACATGTTTTTTGTGACTTTCCGCTGATGCTTCCTCTGCTACAGCAGTATCTCAGGAGGCTTCACCTGCTGGTGGGGTTTATGTGATGTGATTTTTATGGTCCTTATCCAGATTGTCATGTGGCCCATGGTGGGGGGGGGAGGGAGGAGGGGGACGACACCACCAGCAGCTCAACCTCTTTCCAGCTAGTGCGACCCATTGCTGGACATCACTCCCAACTGGCCTAGTGTTTCTCCAAGATGTCTGTTCCTTGCTATATGAGCTGCCTTGAGCCATATCCAGGCACTGGGAAGAAGCACCAGGGCTCCCAGGGCTGAAAGCCACTGGGTCCCACCTTAACCCATGACAACAACAAGGCTTCTGCATCCTGTGACCTGCTGCAAAGGGAGGAAAAGCTGTTGTCTGCTCACTGAAGGATGACTGAAGGGAGGAAGCAGGCAACAGCATGGGATCTTGGGGAGCTATAAAAGGGTATGCCATGTGTGGTCCCACACTGGACAGAGGCGAGGAACCAAGGAYACCTTGGGGGCTGGGAAATAGAGACCCTTGACTCTGGCCATCACTCCCCACCTTGCTCTCTAGGTTCCCCTCTAGRCCCAACTCCAAGGCCTTCCAAAACCCCTCCCAGCTGTAATCCTTCTGGAGGTAGGTTTGCCTGTGCAGATGTAAGGAGCCAGGTCATGACACTCTCCAGGAGGCTGCACGTTCCCTTCGGATGAGAGCCTGATGCAATTTTAGTTCATGACCCAATTCCAGCACTGAAAACATCTTCTGATGAGGAATAGATCRTCTATATCTTCCACAAAAGAAATAATTTCTCCTAAAGAGAGCTTAGTACGGCTGACACTGTACTCCARTTCAGTTCACTGATGGGATGTGATATAGCACAGGCATATTTATACACTGGCAAATAAAATATACTCATATTTCCAAGGTGGAAAAGTACCACTTAAATATGAGTTATTGTATTTACTTCCTTATCATAAAGTGCCATTCAAAAGCAAAACCAGAAGTGACAGCAGTCATTGTTTATGTTTTGTACCCCCACACAGACTCCTTCCAGGGAAAGGATTAAAGATTATATAGTTTTTGAATGTGTCATTTTGATTTGGACCACTTCTATTTTATATCAGGTTATTAAAATATCAGGACAAAACATATTAACATATTTTTCACTAGTAATCTGGAATGTTTCAATTAAGAATTACCTAATGGGGATGAGTTGAGAAATCCCATTGTAACTAATCCTTTTCTACAAATTTGCCTTTTTTCTTTTCTTTTTTTTTAAATACAGAAATGTTTTGCTGAAAACTTCTCAGCAACTTCTACTAACAAGAGCCAGTGAGGCTAAAGCTAAAGTTAGGCTRGACATAAATCAGACTTTTCTAATAATGGAAGTAATTTGCAATTGGAAAAATTTAGCAAGTGGTGGTTTGTACKTGACTGGGAAAATTTTTAGTCAGGGTAGGGGGTTTCTAAATGACATACTGCATTCTAAATCAAATAGAAGTTTAGAGAGGGCCTTGGTATATGAGACAGGATGTAATGTTAGATGATCAGAGTGGCTCCTGCCAGCCTACGGCACTGACACCTGCTCCCATAGGCAATACATGACTTTCAGATAAATGCAGGACCCTCAAACTAGCCATAGAGCTATCTAGCAGTAATACAGAGGTATTCAATGCATCTTCTGCTTAGTGATCTTCTCATGTGGAGACATTTTAGCCCCAAGCAGTAGCTGGACCAATTAAGGGAAAAGAAGTTATTATAGAAGTATTTCCTGGAGATTTTCCATTTACTTAAATGGCTGAGGAAGCTGGAAGTCCTGAATTTGCTTTCTTGGCACCATGTTGGTGGGCTCGCTGAGGCCCCTGACATCCCATGGGTGCCATCAGTCTGGTGGGTGCTTGCCAGAGTTTGCAGTTGTAAGGTGGAGTATAGCAAAGAGGGAAGCAACTGACATTTTATATTAAAAATGTGTCTTGGAACATCTCATACTCTAGTTTCATTCAGTGCAATGGGTAATAATAGGATATTTCTTTGCAGACACTCCTCCCTCAAACTTCCCCTCCTGGACTTGTGTTTCAAATCCATCTGAAACTCTAGCATGGCTTGCAATGACACCTTCTCCCTCTTTGTATGATCATGGAAGCGTTGGAGAGCTTTGCAGAGAGTTTGTTCCTGATGTGCCTGTGAGGACAAAGGGCGTTATGTTTAGCATGCTAATCTCAGAGCTGGGGGAAAAATCCAGTGAAAAAGCAAGATCAAAATCTCTCCCAGTGAAGCGCACCCTTGGGCACTGCATGTATTGTTGTGCCTATGCTTGACCACCATCCAAAGAGGCTGGCCAGCTCTGGATAGCTGCCTCATTCAGCAGACCAAGTAAACCTAATCATGGGTACAAAAGGAATTTGCACTCTGCACAGGTTCTTGGGTGCTGGGAAARCAGCTTCTGTGGCATTTTGGTGTGCAGTTACTGTCCCTATGGGAAGGACAGAAGCATAGGTGCACTCTTGTGTAAAATAAAACTACTTCAGGCAAAACAGTTTAAAATGTGATACTGTTTCCATCTGTATGTACAAAATATTGATGAACTCAAGGTCTGGGGGAGAGGCTTGCATTGATTTGCTCAGTGCAGGGCACTAAATATCGCTTTAGTGTAATTTGTCTCAAAAACTACCTAGGTCTTCTGAGAGGCAAACCTTTGCAATGTGATTTATAATTACAAACTTTTGAAGGCAAGATTACCTTGGTTGTAATTTTTTTTTCATCCACCAGCCTCAATTCCATGTGCCACGTGGTTCTAACATTATATTTTATCTTTGGATTTATTCATAGCATGGCCATAGCAATAAAAATAATCTCCTTGCTGAGCTTCCATCAGCATGTTCATTCTGTTTCAAAGGGCATATTTTCCTTCATWGCCTTATGATGCAGAGGCAAAATGACTTAATGGCTATGTATGTWTTGAGCAGTCACTGGGACTGTGGCAAAAATTTCATGAGATGCTTAACAAACATGACAAAATGCACAATATGGCTAAGCACTGTGCTTCAAAAGTAATGTGTATACATGATTTTGAGGCCTGTCTTCTGCCTCCTGTTGTAAAGACCTCCCTCGAAGTTAGGAAAGTTTATGGTGCCTTTCATCTCCAGAGTTCTCACATTGATTTATCAGTCAGGCCTGTATAGAAGTTACTATAATGACTGTAAATTTGGGTTCAGTCATTCTACCTATTGATGACTTACGCTGTCATCTAAAAATTCAGAGGAAAAAATTCAGACAGTGTCCTGAGGTATCAAGTTCCCCACTGTCCTAAAGCTGTTTTTGCCTGCGAACCTCCCTAGCACTGAAGAGTTCAGCGTCCCAAACACAACCCAGCCTCTGCTATTGCCCTCAGCTTAGTAATTACCCTTCCTCTTTTCTGAGTGATTTATTAGTATTAAAGTTGTAGCCTTCCAAAGAGCACTACCCAKCTCTCACTATTCCTGCAGGCAGGAACAACATCAGTTGGGTCATCATACAATCTGTAAGGTTAGAAGGGACCTCTGGAGATCATCTAGTCCAACCTCCCTGCTCTAAGCAGGGTCACCTAGAGCATGCTAGACAGCATTGCATCCAGGCGGGCCTTGAAGATCTCCAGACAAGGAGACTCCACAACCTCTCTGGGCAACCTGGTCCAGTGCTCCATCACTCTCACAGGGAAGAAATTCCCCCTCACGGTCAGGTGGAACTTCCTGTGCTTCAATTTGTGTCCATTGCCTCTTGTCCTATCACACGGGACAATGAAAAGAGTTTGTCCCTGTCCCCTTGACACCCTCCTTTCAGGTACTTGTACACATTGATCAGATCCCCCCTCAGGCTTCTCTTCCCCAGGCTGAAGATGCCCAGCTCTCGCAGCCGTTCCTCACAGGGCAGGTGCTCCAGCCCTCTGATCATCTTTGTAGCCCTATGCTGGACTCTCTCCAGTAGCTCCACATCTCTCTTGTCCTGGGGAGCCCAGAACCGGATGCAGTACTCAGATGAGGCCTCCCCAGGGCTGAGCAGAGGGGCAGGATCACCTCCCTAGACCTGCTGGCAACAGTCTTCCTAATGCACCCCAGGAGACCATTAGCTTTCTTGGCCACAAGGGCACATTGCTGGTTCATGGTCAAACATGAAGACATATTTATACACACGCGCACACACGTGCACACACACCCTTCCTATGTCCTGGTAAATAGCCACTACTTTGGAAAATGGACATTACACATTCAACAACATCTTAATTTTCCTYTTTAAGATTCCACCTCAAAGAATTTGTAAGCTTTCTTATACTTAAGGATTGTGTCATTCAACACTTGAAAGTTGCAAACTTTAGCAAGAAGGAATTTAACACCAAAACTCAAGTGCAATGGATATCTTGGCTAGGGGAACTATGATCAAACATGACTGTGTCTGCGTCTAGCCTAGAAGCACGGGAAAGCAACTTTTCTGTTGCAAAGACTAACAAGGTTTGTAAGGGCTTCATTGCTGTTTTCATGAACTGCCTGTCCCTGTGTTCAACATTGCAGTCTTCCCAGATTAAGCTCTTTTGTCCTTGTTCACTGAATTGCCACTGGTATTTGCTCATGAGTTTCAGGCATAGCCCTCCCGACATGCATGCTGATGTATGCTAGCTCTTCTTCACTCAGGTAAGGCAGATGTGTATGCAGTAGATCTTTCTCTCCTAAAAAGTGTAACTAGGAGAACAGACAGTAAAGGTTCTGATTTTTCACTTCACGATTCTTTTCTATATCATATTAATCTGTAGTGATGGATGTTTCATCTGTTTTGTGAAAATATACATAAAGGTAATAAACGGTTCTGGAAATTGATTCATTAACTAAAAATAAATGAACTGCTACAATAGCATATTATAAGATRCAACATTCTTGCTTTAGTGAAATTATACTGATTTATATTGCAAGAGAGAGCATGTCTAGTCCATAAATGCATGAATAAAATTAGCTGAAACTCTCTTGCAAGCAATGAATCTGCAGAAGTGGAAAATATAGTGTTTTGGTATCACTAAACAGTCTGCCACTAACCAGAGGCAGACTTGATTTTCTCACAGATATTTAGAGCAAGAATAACAATATTGGTTCCTTTGAATCATCTGGAGCTTTGTAAACAGGAGTCAGAAGCAGGGATGTGACTAGCAGCGTGTAGAAAGGCTGTCCCTGACTATAGCAACTTTTGGGTGGCTGGAGGTATGATTGCAGAGTGTTAGATAAACACATGCTCCCTATGCCTTTTCCAAGACGCCAGTTCTAAATCAGAATCTAGGTAGTATGCTTTGTTCAGTGTTGTCCTTGAGTAAAAATGCCCTGCAGAAAGATAAAMAATTGGAGGCTGTCAGTTCTACACAATGGGACAGGGCTGACCTGGAGCTGGCTAGTTTAGAGTGTGGGAAGGGCGAGCACGTGTCTGCCTGCAAAAAGTCCTAGACACGCTCATTTCTTTTCATACTTTTGTCCTTGACTGTTTTCATGATGGGGATTCACACCAACCTACTTCTTGCTTACTTATAGCTCTTGAGACTTGATCCTCATCAAAACTTCATAACTGGAGGGAAATGAGAGAACCAGAGCTAAACAGGATTCTCATAGAAGCTTAAAGGGTCGGTAACCAATACTTAAAATAACAGTTATGTTGTATGTTATCATTCTCTGTGTCTTGATACAGCTAGAAGGACAGATATTATCTAAGACCAACTATTGTGATTCTGAGAGTGATTCATTTGAGAACTGATTGCTTTCGTTATGGAAGTAGATAAGTTTCTRTTGGAATATGTCCACCATGTCTTACTCTTGAACAGTGAGCTGATCCCCAGATGTCATTGCTAGGTTCCTGCAGCTCTGTACCACATCTGGGCTCTGTCTGCCCATGACTGCTGTCAGGTCAGTATCGCTGGCTTCTCCCAACGAAGCTTGAAGCTGSGCGGGCTGCATTCCAGGAAAAGGCTGCTGAAAAATTAATCCACTATGACAAATTAACAAGAAGAACCTTTGGATCCTTCCCAGATCTGCACTGAAAACATCATTTGAGCTAAGCAATATCAGCTCTCTGGTGTTAATCATAACCAGAAAAACATGGCATGGTCATCATTAAGTAGGCTGGCTTCCTGAGAGTTTTCTCATAAACTCTATTCCAGTTCTTCCAATGGCAAAGCCACGTATATCACTTAGTGCTCATTTCCTTGTGAGCAGCAAGCAATTTATAAACCTCTTAAAAGTTTTTTAAAAGCAAAGGTGTAAAAGCAGTCTAATAAGAAAAGGAGCTAGGAAGCATCRTGGCTGCTAGAAAAGAGATCAGTCCTTCTGGTTAGGCTGAAAGAAGTAAAGTGCTCTGAATAATAGCTATGAAATTGAGCTGATGCAGGAGGAAGCAACTCGCTGCAGTGTTACTCTCACTTAATACCTAGCCAGTCAGAGTACTCCAGGATTAAGATCATTCTGAAATAAGTATCTAAGACAGAACAGGTAAATTGCTCTTTAGGGATTTTTTCTCCACAGGCTTTGAGGGGTGATGAGAACGTGTCACTGATGACAGGCCTTTAATACTTCTGAAGTTAGGTGAGACGAAACAGTGTGGAGTCAGTAGACTGCAAGCCAGGTTTGTAAGTGTATGGTTAAAGTYACTCAGAAATCAGAAGAGCTTAGGGCTCCTGTGAAATTGGATCTTGGCCAGTTTAGGTCCTGGTTTGGGCTCACATCTATGAAAGCAAGACAAGAGCCCTAAAGGACATTTGGCACCCTCAAGATCCTATGCTCAGCTGCCAAACAGTGTCATAGTTCACAGGATGTAGGATGCAAGTTTCCTAAACYCTGATGCTGCCCACAACTGTATCCTGAGGCCTGAAGCAATAAGGCTATCAGCCATCRAGGCTGATTATATTGTCAAATTCTCTAAGGAGATATGTGCAGCTGTGGCTCAAGTCCAGCCAAGAAGATACTAGTAGTTAAAGTATTAATTCTGGATATAGGTTTCCAGTTCTYGCTCAGCCTGATTCTGAGTCAGTTCACATAACGGGGGCTCCTGGGTACTACAGGGTGCTATAAGGCTTAGTCTCCTTCCAGGAAGCTGTTCTGTTCACGTATCTGTGCTCATTCATGCCTAGGTTTGGTAGTCAGACCTCCCATAACATCYTAGGTCAATATGCTGAACGAGAGGGATGTGAAAACCTTCCCTTGTTATGCATCCATCTGCGTTCATAAACTCAACTTTCTCTCAGTATAGCAGAGACAGTGGCACAGTATGGTTAACTTGGACCATAAAACAAGAACAAAGATGATACAAAYCATCAGCGGACACTCATGCTTTTTTCCATGCTTGTAACCTCTGCAGATCTGGTGCAGATGTGTTTTCCATGCATTTTAGAGTGGCACCAGCGACAAGCAGGGGTGYGTCTACCTTAGCCCCTTGGGCCTCAGAGCCTTCACGGTCTGGTCTACTCCTGTGTGTGAGTGCTGGGAGGCAGTAAGATATCTCAGTGATTTTGCTTAAGGTCAGTGGCAGTGTAGGGAAGCTGAGGATCTGGAGAACCTCCAGGTTATGTGGGGTCAGTGAAARCCTGGATGAATTCTGAGGAGGGCAGCAGAGTTAAATAGTTAGGGTAGGAATCTACTTGCTTCTGCAGTTTMAGCCACCCTTTACAGCACATTTTTGAGCCTTTTACAYCWGAGAACAGTGAATTTAATGCCTTTGGCAAGTGCTAYATTTACWCTAATATTTTAGCAARATAAAAAGGAGAAGMAGCTTCACAACTGTTGCCTTGAATCATCTGGCTGGTGTAGGAACACAGTCGTTTTACRTAAGTCAGATGATTTGTTTTGAGTGAATGAAGCTACATTTYTGATTAGATCAGGTTTTCTCTGTACCTCACTTTGCAGGGGCTTTCAGAGCAAGACATTACCATCTAGCTTCAGCAACTGCTGCCTGATTCTGCAGCAGTTCACTCTTTTCACAAGACTTTGTTTTCATTCTTCTTTTAAGATTATTTTTAAAAAGTATATTTTATTAAAAAATGAGGAAAAGCAATGAAAAAAGCASTAAAGCCAAAAAAGAACTAAAAGACAAGTGTCCAGATGAGAAAGCCCAGCTTTTGTGTCTGTATTGAGAAATGGTTTAAGATTAGACATCTACCTTGTTATAGACTGCATCTGGACAAAAAAAGCCAGTTTTCACCAGCAGGCCTCTAGAAATGCAAAGCATCAAAGCATAAACCTTTTGAAGTCTAGTATAAATCATACATTGTGTTTCCAGGTGTTTTTAGTCCTAAAAGTTAGATTTTTCTGCCCCTTTGGGAAAGAGGGAAAAAAAAAACCCACAAGACAAAACAAAACCCTAGAACATTTCTATAGAGGTTAAAAAAAAATTAGTCTTTTTGAGAAAAAAAAGTAATGGGAAAAACTTGACTATTTCTGACAAGTCCTGGCACTGGAATTTCAGAACACACTTTATCTAATGGTCAAAAAATATTTCAGCTTTGGGGAAGGGCTTCTTGGGTCTCTGTGTTAGTTTTGTTTGATTTAACTGTGAGGAAGTGGTCTTGTTCCCTATCCCAACACAGGTTGCATGCACTTCAACCTCTGGTTTGAACAGAGGCTTTTCTGGTGAGATCCTTGTATATGTGGCAAGCAGTGAAGCAAACTACCTTACCCTGTCTTTAAGGGAACTCTTGTATTTTTATTCTCAGTTGACTATTAACAATGCCATTTACACTAGCAAGTAAAATGAGTGAAGGACCCTTCTGGGGCCAACTTACACAATTTATGTGTATRTTAATCCTTCTCATCCCCTAAAGAGGAGGGATGCAGCCAGACTGTTTACTGGGCCTTGTGCTGATCTGTGAATCCTGTCTGTGCATTGGAAGTTGGCCTAGGTCAAAGCAGYGCCAAAAGTGATGCATAAATAATTTAACAGCGTGGATGGCTGTCTGACACTAGGCTTGTGTCATGGTTTCATTTTGTTTCATAGCGTTGGCTTAGACAATTGGTCCCAACAGTTTTAGCAGCAAGGACAAGTCAGAAAAACTGCTCTGGGTGCTCACATACAATTCAAAGATTAATTCTTATTACTGGGTAGTTTCAGAACAGAAAGCTGGACCCCAAACTACCTTTCCATTGAAAGACTTACATGTCAGCCTAGGGAAGCAACTACRTGTCTGACACGCCTTTGTAGGGCTTCTTCAGTGACATGGCAAATCATGTGTGACTCAGATCTTTTTGACTACCAGACAACAGGAGGAGGAGATCACAGCCGGATGGGAATGAATGGGGAGAAACTTTCACATCCTTATTTCTCCAGCCCCTTATACTGAAAATAATAGAAAGCGAGGAAACTGGTGATCTGATGAGCAGAATTCTGCAGAATGAGCAGAGATGGAGGAGGAGGACAGGAGAATCTCCAGCTGAGATTCATCTTAAACCTCAAAAGGTAAAACTCCTATAGCTCAGGGCATTAGGAATATATTTAGCTGTGAAAGTCTTTAAATGAGTTAATCGTGGCTAAGCTGCTTGTTTAGGATTCCAAATATTTTAGCTAAAAAGCAGATCATGTTAATCCAAATCAATTTYTCAAATCCATTTTTATTCAGATTATCAAACTTTAGGGCACATTAACCATTCTTTAGTACATATGTGCAGGCTACATGACAGCTCTCCCCTTGTTAAATCTTTTAAGCATTGCGATCAAGGGATAAACTAGTGTTTGGATTAACCTGCCATTTCTCTCTCTCTCTCTCTCCTCTCCTTCTCCCTTGCACCTCATTTTYTGGGGCTGATTTTATGTCCAGTCTGAGGAAAGCTGGGGAACTRGATCTTTTGCTGATGTTTTTAGCAAAGAGGGGACAAATCACCTCCACTTAACTATGCTGTGAATCATCTAATGTCACAACCTAATTCAAGCTTCATTTTTGTGATAAGAGCAAATCCTTTAGGGTGCATAATCCTGTCGAGTTGAGAGCAGGCACCCAAACCCAGATTACTTTAGATCTGATTTCAGAAGACAGCCTTCTGGAACAGAGATCAACCTTGCAAGATTTTAGCRTTGCTATGAGATGTCTCCCATACTTGGAAGAACTATCTGATTTATATTTTTTAAAAGTGAATTTTGTGTTGGGTAGAGGTACTGGTTTGGCTTCTCTTGACACTGAAGTCCTGTAGACTAGGGCAAAAGTACTAAAAATTTGCTTACTAGCTAAGAAGCTTTATCCAATTGGTTTAAAACCAAGTGCTTAGACATTCTAAGAAGTAATATGCTTGTCCAAAGCTCCTCTGTTTCCAGGGTTTTTATGAGTAAGTAATACATATTAAAATAAAATGGACAAGAATTTCTATGTTTGTTCTAAATTGAATTAAGTGACTGCCGATAAACTAACAAACATTGCTGTCAGTGCTGGTTTAGGGACTGTGTTATTCCTGAAATAAATGTCTGCCAAATGTCTAGATTAGCATTACTGTTACTGATTTAATTTGAAGAGATTTTAATTTTAGAGCTGGAAGGGACTATGAGATCATTCACTTGACTTTCTGTATAATAAAGGCCAGAGAACTGTGCTGAGTGATTCCTGTATTGGGTCTTCAGGTCCTTGCTGAGTCAAAGCAAGAGGAGAAAGAAAAGAGAAATACTCCCAATGGCTTGGAATAGAATAGAGAGAGGAAAAGTTGAACAGTGGGGAAAGATGAAAGGCAGGGCTCCAGATCAGCATCTGAAGGTCAATCACCATATGGTTGTTTAAAGTCCAAGGTGCAGTAGTTGACCTACAAAACAGTGAGGAAGGTATTTCTGTCTGTGACCATTGGTCACATGGCTCAGGCAACTGTACCTTCCTATCTCTGAATTACTGCTATGGAACCAATTCCTTTCCCATTAGCTGTCAAACAGGAGCAGTAAATCTGAATTGCTTCTGGGATCAATTGACAGCAACATGTCAGGAGAGGGAAATCCTCTTCATTTCCCTTTCCCTAAATTTGCGTAGTCCAGATGACTAAAGGTTAAAGTTAGGGATGGGAACAGGCCAGAGCGTTCAGAGTTGGATCTGACTCTCTCCCAAGAATGGGAGTGTTTGGAAGCAGCCTAAGCCAGAAATGTAAACTGTGAACATATTAGGAAGAATTTCCTGTATGTCTGCTTTGGAAAAATTGCTACTACTAGGCACCAGACTGGACAAAGCTCTCTGGTTTCTCTCGATGTCCTTGTAAATGTATCACAGAATTGCTCTGTCAGCTTTTCATTTTCCTTGGGCGTTCCTTTCCTGTTCTGTTCCTCCCCGATTATGTTTCCACAAATGGCTGAAAACGGAAGGGAATTTTTCACAATGTCTGGGACTCCGAGGTCAAATCAGTCAATCCAATAATCAAGCACAAGGCCTCTCATCTTCATCACTGATCATAATTGATTACACTTGATATTTAGTTGAAATCCACAAATGAAAAATGGGAGTTAAAAAAAAAAGAGGCAGAAAGTTGACATCTTTGTGGCGAAAGAAAAGAAGAAGATCTGTTGACTGGTTTCTTCTGACAATTTTTTGAAAAAGGATTGGAGATAGTTTCCTTACAGCCTCACAATGTGTGCAGCTTGTCCAGATGACATTGGTCATCTGCTGTTGGTCCAAAACTGGCATCTTGATTAGTTTTCTCATCATCTGTGCAAAGAGGGTCTGGCAGCCATGGTTTGGATACCACAGTACTCCTGGGTCCTCAGTTAATCCTTTTACTAGGTGGTCTGAATGGAAACCTGCAGTGGGAGACAGCCTTCACCAATGAGATGCTCAACCCAAACAAGCAAGGCAGGTAGGAGAACTGGAGGACTATTACTTCTGTCCTAAGGATAGGAAATGGAGCCCTACAAAATAAATACAGAGGATCCAAGTGGCTGAGAAGACTCAGAAGAGCAGACATCCATATTTTCAGTTGAAAAGATACCTGATTCCCCCTTGGAATTCATGAGAATTAAGTGTCTAGGTGCTATGGAAAACCAGGCCTGAACAGTGTGCTTTAGTACACTCCAAACTGAGCCAGCCTGCAGAGTCCCAGCCCAATTCCTTAATCCCAGTCATGGCCCACCTTTGATCAGGACTTGCTCCTCTATGTACATAGACTCAATAAGACAAAGACATACTGCTATGCAGGTGCTATACCAAACACTTCTCAATTTAAACCTCCTTTACAATACTCAAACCTCCTCAAGGTCCTTGTTTGCAGTGATGCCCTTGGTAGCACGAGAAACTTCTGTGCAGTGTTTTGTCCTCTAGAGCTGCCTTCCTGCAGCATTGATTCTGTTTCCTTTTAAAAGTCAACTAAGAAACATCTCTGTGGTCTCCTGTTTATGCCTACGACTATTTATTAAGTTACACTGCAACCGTCTCAGGCACTACACAAGATAGGAGCTTTATGCTCCCTGAGTCCACAAGATGTTTCCTTACTTTCAGGATTTCTTGTGATGTTTGGTGCTTCTCTTACTTGGTTTATACTGATGGCAAATATCTTGGTTCTTTTATTTTGATGTATATTATTTCCTGCACCAACCCTGTGTTTAAACTCTGTAATGGAAAAGTGGGTGGAAGCAGAGAAACTGATAAAATCTTTCTTGATTGCTGCTGCATTTCTGAGATGTTTTCTTCAGTTTAGGGTTTCTTTCTTTTTTCTTTCTTTTTTTTTTGTATAATTTGTTTGTAGGTATCATAGTACTGCTTACRAACCCAGGTTTATCTGGTACTGAAGAAGCCCTGGCTGGGCACTGCTTTGCTTAGAGACTGAAGGATGCCTCAGTGGAGGATGTACTGAAGTTCATGGGTACATCCAGTCTGCTAAGACCATGTGGACACACCAGAATGACAGTAAAAATTACTTGTTTCTAGGTTTGTATTGGGATTTTGAGGACTCTCCCCCAAGAGTCGGACAGCTTGAGCTTGGAGGACTGCTGAGGACTCGTTCCCCCCCTCCCTGAAATGAACCCCCCTGTGCCTCATCCAGTAGAGCCTGAATGTCTGTGAGTGTCACTCAGCACCAAACTCAGTTTGCTTTAAACAGGAGGCTGTGATGGTTCAGAAGCTGGATCACCAGCTATGCAGGAGGACAGAGCTGGCAACGTCAGCCAGCTTCGGTCCCTGTATTGTGCCCTGGGTTATTCCCAGGGAAACTATAGGGTAGAAGCCAAAAGATACAGAGTTTCTTGACGTTCCCTGCAGTTTGGATGCACCATATGCTGGCAAACATCTGCCTCAGGCAAAGCCAATCGTCAAAGCTTGCAGGACCTTGCATTGCCCWTGCAAGCTCAGAGTCACTTACTGTGATGGGGAAGAAAGAAGGTGAATGCTGGCAAGTTGCAGCACCAATGGCCTCTCCATGGGCTGCTCTTTCAGAGTTAGCTAGGTCCACAGAGCTGTTCCAGGGAGAGGCAAAAGGGAGGAAGGGGGAGGTGAACAGGGCCACCATATGGGACGTGTAATCCTAAACATGTGCATTGCTTCTTCCAGTTATTCACTGGAGAGCAGAGATGCTGTGCTCCACGTGCGCTGGGGCAGGAGGGGCCCCACAGCCAAGCTGGAATCAGAGCCAGAGCCCATAATGGAGTCCAGAAGACGAACTTCCGTGAATCAAAGGCATACATGTTTATTTACAGTACAGTGAGCTGTGGGGAAGCCGCCCCAACAAGCTCATAAACATATTTACAGGGWTTTTGCAGCAAGGTTTGTAAGAAACAATAAAGCCATCACTCAGCACCTCCTCTTAGGAGCTCTTTATAGCATGGAGCCATACCCAGAATTGCTAGACACTGGCTGAGTCACTCTTTAAAAGGCCTCCGATGCAGCCTGCTTCATTGAGGTTTATTGCTTTTCTCTCCCAGAAGTTTTCCTAATCCCCTCTGCTCCTGTAAGGAGCTGATTTGGTTTTTAATCAGCCAGCCCCRATAAACCCAGGTATACTTTCTTTTCCAAGGGGCACACAAGTAGCTACCCCCCTCCATGCAGACACTTTGACATCCCTTATTTAAGCAGATGTTTGGGACCACGTCCGGTCTTGGTGCCAGTGCTCCTGTAATCAGCGGCTTTCCAAACACGGGCACCCACAGAGGACGCCTGAGAAAGCCTCAGTTATCTTCCCAAAGCCCATAAACAGTACCGGCACTTCAAGGCCCACTGTGTTTGCTTTGGTGCTTTACCAAATGTGTTATGCTCACAGCACTAATATTATCCCTTCTCCGGATCCAACAAGGGAGTCAGCTTTGGCTATGCTCATCAGATTTTCTAGTTCAGGGGATGCCTTCTTTCTTCATTAATTATTTTCTGTCTCTGGGAACAGCTCTCAATGGGGAGAGCGTGCCAGATGGAGCCACGGGGAAGAAGGTCGGCAGCAGAGCTGTGTCTGAGGTTGGTAGAGCCTCCAGAGGTCAAGAGAGAGATGCTTGCGACCCCCTCCCCCCCTCCCCCCTCAGTGTGATACCGAGCTTGCGCCAGGTAGATAACGCTCCTTCTCCCCATTAGCACAGGCTGGTGGTGAAGCACCCTGCAGAGGCTCAGCATTTTTTATAACTAACATATGCAGCTCCACATCTAACTCGTAGACTCTTTGAAGCATTTTYTGAAGCTCCCACCTTTCCCACCCCAATATTAGAACCCCCCTCACCTACACGAGGTCCTACAGAGGCTGAAGAGTGCCTGGACCTGGTGAAAAGAGAGAAGGACACATGGCAGCCTAACCCTTYTGAAACAATAGGCCTGTTTGAAAGTGTTCAAGGAATCACAAGTTTGTCGGTCTGCAAGGAAATAGCCCGGCTGCCCCCCGTTCCAGGAGCTGGGGTTGCTACTCCACATTCTGCTGGTGGGGGAGGAATGGGATAAAGCAAGACACTAGTGTGAAGGAAGGGAAGAAGTAGAGTGGAGRACTGCCTTTTTCCCTTATGCATCCCTGTGCTATCAGTCATTGATGCTTGTACAGTGCCATCCTCCCAGCCACAAACCTGCACGCTTGCCAGCCTTGTGCACTGTGCTTCTCCCACCAGGAAGGCATGCAAGCTGTCCRTGGTATTTTTAGCAAAGAGTACAAATGTATATGGGAAAGGTCATGACATGACTTGACCTGTGAAAGAGCAGCTGTTTCTCAAGATGCACATCATGTAGGAGGACTGCTGGTCAGGAGGAGGCATCCTGCCAGCATCTGATGTGCTGAGCAAGTTACAGAGGATGTAACCCCTGGGGGATGGCTGGTCTCTCTGGCGTCACTGAGGACAAACGTTTAGGAAAGCAGCAAACTGAAGCATTGAACTGGTCCCAGACAAAGGGCAAGCCAGGCCCATTGCATTTGGGATCTCGTCCTTYAATGAAATAATTCAGACTCCATTTTGTTTCATTTGCTTTCTAAAGCATTTAGCTAGCAACCTCAGCGTTCCAGACTTTAAAAAAACTGCTTGAATGTGAATGGGAAGAAAGCATTTTGGCCAAAATTGTTACTCTGCTGCAAGTTCAGGTAGATAKTCTGGACTCTTGGAAGATTATCTGGTGAGTGTCTCATTTCCCACGCTGGATGTTGCTGCACTTTTCAGGGAAGGACATGCTGGTGACAATGCTTGTTCACAAGGCTGGAGAAAGAGCAGTGATGTGCAGTGTAGATGCCTCAGATGGCCTCTCAGATGATGCCTACCCTGGTGTACAAAGCCAAGTCCCTGCTGGGGATCTGGATTCAWGCTCAGTGCCCCTGTTTCTCTGCAGTTAGTGTATCCCATACTTGAGCCAGAATGTGAGTCATCATGCAGGCAGCAAGGTCAGCAACTGAGGGCAGGCTTTCTGGTTCATATAGAGGTAGCTCAATATATCAGAGGTCAACATCAATGTATGTGCTGTCACGGTGTGTAGTTAACCTTGTAAAGTCACCTTAAGGTCACTTAACCCCCAAGAGTCTGCTCTGTAACCTTTGAAATCTTTAAACAATTTGGTAGCCGGCTGTGGGTGGACAGGACCTGGAGTCCTCTGACCATCCAGCTGTGCAGCTGCAGCTCAGAAGGGCTCTGCAGGCCTGACACGATCGTACAGTACTACCAGACATYACCCAATCTGAACTGTAACACGCAGGGGCATTAAGATGTGTCATATTGCAGGTACAGTGAACCACCCACCTGAGAATGCCAGAGGAGCAGCAAGCTTTGGTTTCCCAAGTAGCTTTTGTGTGTCATGTGTTTTGGTGATGTGCAAAAATGTTGAGGGTTCTTTTGTTTTTCCTGCTGTGTTTTGTGGCTGTTAAATGCTAGTTTCTTGTTAGTTGGCAGCTAACATGCATGAAGCCGTGTATGGAAAAGTTAGGGGACTGCAAAAGAAAGCTCTGTGTAGAAGGTTTTTTTCTTCCCCCCCCCCTTTTTTTTTGGTCTTCAAGCTTGAGGGTATCTCTGTGTGTGGGTGTCTGTGTGTGTGTGCATGTGTGTGTGTGTGGTTCCCAATTTCTAAGTATCTGAACAATCTGAAAAAACTCAAAGTAAATCATTAGTAAAACATTTCTGGAGCCCCATCTCTTTCCCATGGCTGAATTCAGATACCCTTACATAAGCTAAATGTGCCAAGAGTTCTCAAAGGGATATTTATTATGGGGAACTGTCTTACATGTCATACGAATGTGTGCTCTTCAGAAAGGCAATTTCCTAATAAATCCTCCTGGAGCTGTCTGAAGGATTATCAGCATTAGGAAGTGGTACAATCATGCTTGGGAGAATGGCCTGAAATCCAGTTAGTTTTTTAAGTGCTGCCTTTATTTTGCATTATTACTGATGTTTTTGATTTTAAAGCTTTGCTTCCATTTTCCTGCTAGTGTTTCCCATGTATTCCTGCATGATTTTTGTTTGGTTGGGTGCCAGCAAAGTGAGGAGTAAAGAAAACAAAACCCTAAATGAAATGCTTCTGTATTACTGTTGTGAAGTATATCAGGGAGTATTAGCTTCAAAGCTTTTCAAAGTGGAACACTTTGGAGAACTTCTAGTCCATTATGAAATTTAAATCATTGTATTTTCAGCCTGAAAGGATCTGGAAAAAAAAAAAAAGAAAAAGAAATTGCAGGGCATTTTCCTAAAGAAAAATTATGTCTTTTCAGCAGCCCCACATTCTGCTGAGATTTCAGTTCAGCTCTGACTGAGGAAGCCTCCTCTACTGAATGCCTCCAGATTTCCTTGGAAGTTGCTCATGTCTGCATTAGCCGACTCCAACTTCACTAGCGTCTCAGAGCTGCTAAAAAGACAGTGTCTGTGGACACTGTGAACTGGAAGTTCACATCCTRCAGCCATTTTTTTTTAATAGTCTCTTTTCTCGCTCTGAGAACACTTGCAAATATTTTAGCAGCAAGGAGGCATTTGGCTATGCAGCCAGAAACACATGGCTGCGTGGAGGCTGCGAGTCCTCAGGTAGCAGCTCATTCACTGCAGGGTTGTATGAACTGTGATTAAAATGAAAAAATAACAACCTGCTTTCCAGGCACTGCTGAGGCACAGATAAACCCTCTCTCCCCCTTGGAATTCGAACGCAAGCCAAACAGAGGTGAGAAAATATGGTCCCTCCCTGTGTGGCTCTTTCGTAGAGGAAAAGAATAATTGTTGCCTAAATTCACTTTTATCTGCGCTCCATCCCTACGTCCCAGGCTTTGCTATGTATCAGCCAACTGTAAAACCCTAAAGAACAGAATACAAGAGAAGAAGCTATTTTTGGCTTTTGAATTACATAATCTTTTAGGTAAGACATTTAGCAGATGACAGAGTAACCAGGGAAAGCAATGAAATCCGCTGGGCAGCTCGTTACTGGTGTTGAGCTGAACACGTGACGAACCGTCGAGGAGCAGCGTTAATGGACTGTAGCACATAGGAAGTGAGCAGCCCGAGCGATAAGGTCTGAATCTGGACTTTGGTAATTCCCACAGGTTGCCTGAAAGATTTAGGGCCCAGCATTTCTGCACGATCTGTTAAAGGGTCTGCTACAGAGGAAAGATTGCACGGTGAACAAAACCAGCTGTGTCTTTTGCTCTTGCCACAACAAATTCAATATTAAGGAGCTGTGGGGGCTCCAGCTGGGTCCAGAAYGCCCTATTTGCTAATGCATACCACATGCAAGCCCTATCTGACCAGGAGCCCTGCTCCTCGGGCAGCTCTCTGGTGGCTTTGGGAACACACCGGACCAGAAGGACTCTGGTATGCTCCCATAGTATGTAAAAGGCTGCAAAACAGTGCCAGTATGCCATACAAACTATGGAAAAGTTTATCCAATTAAGTTTTAGGTAATACAACTCACTGATGGAGCTCTTCTTGCTTATTTCCATCACAAGAGGGAGCCCATGGTACGAGGATTGCCGATGGCCAAAGAAACAAGGTGCTGCCAGGGAAATCCCTTTCCGTCTCCTACTCTCAGGGCTAGAAAGGTGCTCTAACTCCTCCTCTGACATGTTGGGACGATCACCAGGTGCAGCGTTTTGCTTCTTTTCATTAAAAAGAAAGGAGGAAGGGAGAACAAAGGTGCAAAATGGCACGGGGTACCTGACTTTTTGGATGCACATCTGCTAATGTGGTTTTGAACGTGTGCTGCGGCCCTGGCATGGCGAGGGTGACCGTGGAAGATGAGGACATAAAGTGGATGTGTGCATCCAAACAGACCTGTGTCCGTCGTCGACTGTATTCTTATCTGGCAAGCCACCACCTCTATCACACAGGAATTATTGTCTCTCTGCTTAATGCGTGTTAATCAACACAGCAAATTACTCTGCTCCCCCAGGTCTTATTAAGAGCTAACAGCAATTTTCAGCAAGTTACCAAATTGCCAAGGCTGCACCTTTGACAAAATGTGTGAGAAACCATTTCCTAGCTTATAAAGAATAAAGTCTATGATTTTATGTGTTAAATTGTGTCTGTTGTATTAGGTTGTTTATTTCAGTAGTATAACAATAAACAAATCTCCTGAAAAATGGGAAGGATTAAAAGTGTGCGAACTCTAGCTAAATGTGTGTGTCTTCTAGTCCATCTTGGGCTTTTTAACTACTTTACCAATTTGAGAAAATCGGTTGTTCACAATGGGTTTTAGATTCAGCAGGAATTAYTAATGCCAATTCTAAAGAAATGCATTAAAGCAGATATCTTTAGGGACAGCTAATGGCTTTGTGAGTTCTAATTTTCCTGGAAAATAGCATTTTCCCAGTCTACCTTTTTTCTGCCCAGAAGTTTTGAATTAAAGCCAAGCCTTCAAGGGCTTATTTTTCTCTCACTTGTACCAACGTGAATCAAAAGTTAACTGTGTTAATGTCAGTAGCGTAAAATTGGAGAAAATGAGAGAAGAATTAACTTGGATGAAATCTAATTTACTCTTTTGCTTTGTATTTTCCCAGGTTGCAATCTAGATTAAAATACTCATTGACTTATACAAGTGGGGAACTGACACAGCACACCATCTGTGGGAGAGGAAAATTAACTATGTTTTTCTGAACTCCCAGACTTGGTATAGAGCAAACAAAAATGGACAAAGCACTTCACTAGTTTTGCAGTAGCAAAAGAGAGCAGGAAAGCTAGGCAATACCTCCTGACTGCAATTCAAAGCATCTGGCATTAACCAGTTTGAGTGAAACTCTGGACACGAAGGGTTAATGCATGTTTGCACAAGCACCGCAAGCTGTCATGGCAGTCCTGCTCCATCCGYATTTGCAATGGCCCACACATACAATAGAGCTCTTTTCAGGGATGACATAATGTAGCGTTTTGWAAAAAAATGGGGTGAAAGTTTTCTTTTCATCCTGCCAATGGGAAATGTGTCTTATGCRCTTTAGCAAATTACTGCCTTGAGGCAGAAAAAGCTCTTTGTAATACTTTGCTTCTAAAATAAGTACCTAGTCATCCATCCTGCAGGGCCTAACATAACTGTATCCTCCAGAGAGAGCTGGATGTCTTTGAACTTGCTCTCTCAGCAGTGTTGCTGCAACGAGGTACGCTTTCGGATGCCGTTTGTCTCTACAGAGGTCTACTACAGCTGCAAGACACATTTTATGGGTTCTTCAGAAAGAAATGGACCCTCAGAAATTACAGTAGCCACATTCAGTTGCATATTTTGCTGGTCTGTCTTCAGCCAGCCACTGACAACGTGAATGCTCCAGTCATAACGCAGCACACTTCGTGCACCGTTCCCTTTACAAAAACACAGGAGAGCCTGGCTGTAACAAGCCACATTTTCAGACAGTGTTTTGGGCAAGTTGGAGAGAAGAGAAGGACTATCAGCAGAAACAGTTTAATGTCTGCTATGACACTAAATGCAGCGGATTCAAGGTGCGATGTGCGCATCTAACGCCAGATGTCTGCGGGACAGAGCTGTGCACCCTAGTGGCTGAAAATGCGTAGAGGAAAACAGGTTTGCACCGAGGCACTTCCAGGCCCTGCGCCACCTCTGCTATTTTGGGTGTGCCTGATTCAGGAAAAGGTGAATTGTGTGCAAAACCCTTGCTCAGGTGCCTCTTCTGGGGATACTAGCTGCACTGGTCGCCAGTCAGCTCCCTTATAGCCGGTGGGAGAGGAATGACATTTACTGGAGTAAAGTTGAGCCAAGGAAATGTACTGAGGGGTTCGGATCACAATGYGGGAAAAACACTGTTATTACTGAGGCTCTCGTGTAAATAAATATCAGACTTGGAAGAAAAAGAAACTGAATCAACTAAAAAGGGCCTTTACAATCTCCAAGGTTAGAACTGTTTTAGCCATCTTGATCTAAGGACACAACTGAGAAAGAGTTTATGGACAGAGGCAGCATTTTTCAACTGACCAGCTGTAACAGCTGGTAAAAAGAGACAAGATCTATGTTTAGCCTTGAAGAGGCTGTTTGCATGAACATCCAGATAATTTTTCCAGCTATGCTAGTTGGTCATATAACAGATGCTTACTCTCCCCAGAAGCCTTGTCTCACTTAAAAWTCACTTCACTTAACTTTCTCATCAGCAAGCCAGACCTGCTCTCCCATTAGCAGGTCACAACGTGGAAAGGAAAATCCTTTCATCTTGCTATGCTTAAATTTGATTTTCCAGTGGATGACTGAAGCAACCAATTGTGCTACTAGGTTTAATGATTTCCACTAGCCTTTCCTCCATGCAGCAGCAGTTAAATGAGAATTGTCCTTCCACTGAGGGTAGTTACTGGATAACTTGAATTTCTCCTTCCGTGAAAGAGCATTTCCTACAGCAGGCTGTATTTCATAGTGATGGAGAATTGTGCATCTGTCCATTTCTTTTAAAACTGTGCTTTGTTAACTTAGTCTAGATTCAGAAATGCAGGATGTTTGAGGCTAGCAATGGTCTCTAGCTCAGCTCATCCGACTTCTGCGGGCCCCTCTGAGGCCAGCAATCAGCCTGGAGCATGCCTGTGCCTTGAGTTTGGCTCTGGCACTGGGGCTCTGAGTGCTGATTTGAAAATTTGCAGCGCAGCGAGCTCACCACTCCTCGTGTTCGTTCGTACGGCGGTTAAACGTGTTCACTGCTAGAAGRCATGCCCAGTTCCTGGTTTGTATTTGTTTAGTTTTAGCTTTGAAAAACTGGTTCTTACTCTGCCCTTCCCAACAGCTCCAAAAGCCTGTTAGTGTTTCCTGCTATTTTCTCATAAACGCATTTGTACTCTCAAATACTCTCTGACACTTTCCACACAATGAATTCTTCGAGGCTTCTCGTGCAAGGCTTTTTCTCTAGGCCTTGAACTTGCAGCTTTTTTGTGCTTACTGCTATTTTTTTTGCAACATGTTTTTAAAAACAACAGGTGTCATGACTGCGTGCAGCACTCCACTAACGATCTACCAACATCCCTGTGCAAGCATTGCCCATGAACATACCTCCACTGTGTCAGCACTCTTGGAGTTTTGTAAGAACTGCCTAATTAAACAGCACAAGACCTCTGTGAAATCAGTTAATGCTGTAAGTTCTTTTTTTATACAGGAAAAATAAAATGTGGGTGTGTAAATGGCMTGCCCAAGGTAGAGAGACCAGACCAGCCCCTAGCAGGTCCCTCCTGCATGTGTGAGAAAGCAAAGTTGCCCACAKACCCTTTTGTTTCGAACTCCAGCCAAGGGACTTCTGTTCCTTTCAAGAGTGATCAATTTTATTGCTTTCCTGTGTAAATAAAAGCTGCATATTGCCACTGGGTGACATGTAATTCCCTCCCACTCCCCCATTTATAAAAACAAAGAAATGTTACAAATCATACTGCTTCAGAGTGACAGAAAATAACAGTTCATACCTTTTATGGGAAAATAGCAGGGAAGACTGTGCCTCSCAGTTAGAACCGCAGCTGTAGGCTGCCAGTATAGTGCTACACTTACAAATCCTTTCTTCTGGAGAGGTATATATACGTATTTTTTTSTTGTCCCATAATGCCCACAGAAGTAAGAGAGAGTTAAAAATGTGGTGGCCAAGYGCACCCCTTCGTGGGAGCTGCTGCAATCGCCAGGCAGGGCCGGGCRTACCTGGGAGCCCAGGGGCAATTTTCCTGCCCTGGCTGCCCACAGCTGAACCCAGGTGACTGCCGTTCACTTTGTGACCCCCCCACCCCGACTCAAAAAGCTGGAGACCTCAGGCCTTATTCTCTGCCATCTCCTCTGACGATGATCACGTGTCTAAGCAAAGCACTTTTGCACAGGAACAAATGGGGAGATCCAAGAATGGGGCCYATGGAGTTACTCTAGTGGACAAAAAAAGAAAAATTCGACTACTGATATCTGACTTCAGTCCGTACTCAAACCAYCTCCAGATTGGGATTTCATTCCTCTCTAAGCTAATCTGCTTTTTTTGTTATTAAAATTAACCAACTGTTCCTGTGCACTGGGAATACAATGTCAGGAATGTTTTCACTCAATCTTTGYGGCCCGCAAGGTTTGCCACAGCGAAGCGATGCCATTCACTTCTGGCTGTGATTTGCCTGTGTTGTACCTAGCACTTTGAGTAAACAAATGCAATTTACCTGCTTTGAAACCTTTAAAAAGGTGATTCATCTCATCTAACTTTAGGTATTGACTGTGCAGATGCTCACACCTGAGCCAGTCACCTGGGGCTCTCTTTCCAGGCTGGAAGAGGCCAACAGGGCTCCTCTGGTGTTGGTTCCCCTGCTCTATTCCAGATACTTGCTGTCAGCTGTGAGGACC
Source organism: Rhea americana (assembly GCF_003343005.1). Classification (NCBI taxonomy): domain Eukaryota; kingdom Metazoa; phylum Chordata; class Aves; order Rheiformes; family Rheidae; genus Rhea; species Rhea americana. The sequence goes on along the minus strand of NW_028186790.1, from coordinate 2,080,500 downwards.
CATCTCTATTTCCCACCATTAACTATAAAAAAGCGTTAGATTAGCTCAGATGGCAGTATCTACAGATAAACCCTGCTCCCTGGGTCTCAAAGGTCAGTTCAGTGCTCTCATAGCATTTGTTTTATGTTCCACTGAGAGGGGCCACTCTAGGCGATAAAGAAAGGGYGGTGAGAAAGTGAAATCCAATGAAAAAAAGGGGGGAAGAGATCAAAGATCTAACAACAGAGAAGGGCATCCGGTTATTCCAGGCTGTTCTCRTTACAAAAGAAAGAAAGAAAAAGAATAAGCCTTCTATTACGTTTTCTATCTTTCAGAGTGCTTTAAAGACCAGCTGAGCTGTCAGTCTCATCTCAAGTAGATTCCCCRGTGTTATTATTTATATATCTAAACTGCTGTACATTTACATCACTTTCTGCCTCGTAAGAGCTGCAAAGCGCAGCCGGAGTCATTTCACGTCATACTAGATGTGTGGGCTGTGGATATACACACCTGAGCAGGTCATTCCAGGCCCTCAGAGGGTCAATGGGCAGGAACAGGTCCATTTGGAGCGAGGTACACCTGGCCTACTGTGGGCTTGTACTCCAGGACAGAGATGAATTGTGCTCCTAAAGAGCCATGTGCCCTTCCCGTAAGGGAACGCAGCATCTGTCTCCACAGTACCTGCGCACGCGCTGCACCAGGGCCTCGATTTTCAGAGATCCTAAATAACCTAGGGAAAAACCATGGCACCATCTAGAGGGAAGAAGGAAATATTGTTGTTTTTAGGTTATGACACTTCCTCTTCTTCTGAGAGGACTGATATCATCAAAGGAATCAGATGGACCTGGTGACAGACTGGAGGGAAATCAGAACATATTTGGAGAAGGCACTGGGGGAGAAAAGGTTGTGAGGGGAATAAGACAGGTCCAATTATTTTTTTCTGTGGCTGCCTGAAATCAATAGCCTAGTGCTCCAAGAATTAGATTTCGAACAATCTGTCTGGAGATGATGGAAATGTCTCAGGCAGTAATGTATTTATGAAAGTCACCCTCTAAACATGTGTCAACTTCTTACAGTCTGGAAAGCCTCTCTGTTTTGTCCAACTCTTTCACCTCCAAAAACCTCTTCAAAGATGAATGATTTCTTCCAGTATTTCTTTCTACCTCCCCTTTAGTGATACTCAGATTGCCTTTTTCCCTAATATGTATTCTCTCCAGGATATGAAACACATTTTCACCTCTCTAAGAAGTTCTGCAAAAGTATAATAATTGAATATCATCAACAACTGAAAAAAATAGGTATTGGGAATTCTGTAGCATGTAAGTCAATAACATAATCATCCTCATCTTGTGGTTATGTTTAGTTTCCAAATAAGAGTAGTTATCTGAACTTGGCTGCTATTCAGTGTTTGTTTAGCTCGGGATAAAGATTGTTACCGTGTTATTCCTCTAATAGTAAGCTGCAACATCAGTCATTCCTGTAGCTTTGCTTTGCTTGGTTACTACCCTTAAAATTGTTGSAGAACTCTTCATGTCTGTGTTGGTCTGTCTGCAGCCCTTTTCCCTCTGCAATGCCCCTGCTTTGCTGTGCCCTTTGAGAAGGATCCAGCATGGGTATTGGTCATCCAAGGGAATTATGGATCACGCAGGGTAGAGATCTTCATGGATAAGTTCAGGGCACTTTAGGCCACATTCACAGTCAAAATGAGCTTTCATTCTGTACCTAACAATTCACTTTGGCAAGAGCTTCTGAATAGAACCAGAAGGGCGTGGTGGGGACAGGAGGAGGATGCCTAAGAACATCCGTTGTGTAGATGGTGTTGGCATCTCCTATCTCCTTGACGCCCAGGAGACATCACAAAGGGCTGGTGCAGGGGGCAGAGGCTGGTGCCCTYCTGCCTAGGCCCATCTCCATGCATTGGTCCAGCTCCCTAAGGGTGCTGTGGAGATGAGGCTGGCAGCAGGCACTGCCTAGAAATAGACCTGTGCTTTCCCAACGCTGGCCAGACTGGTGTCAGGAAGAAGCCAGAGAGCAGCTTTTCATCGTGGGAGGGTGAGCAGCCTGGTAGGGCCTGGGGAGGATGGGGTGGTGGCGGGCCCTTTGCTTCACAGGAGCAGTATAGYGGGCCCCATGGCAGTGCCCCAGCTTTCAGCTTTTGTATGCTCATGTTGCCGGTGGTGGCCTCTAAAAGCTGTGGCCTAGGTGGAGCAATTCTAGAAGCACACAAGAAACACCCTTCAGTAGATTAGAGGGAGCAGGGAAATTGGTGAGATCTGAACTCTAGATGCTCCTACCTGTACAGTTATCTCCAGTTACATCTGATAGGGTGCTGAAAAGTTGCACTGATGTGGTGAGGTTGTATTGCCACACGATGGCATACTCTCTCTTCAGCAGAGGTTGGTGGCAGTGTGTCGCAACATGGGTGCTGAATGTTTTATTCCAGCAGCCCAGAGCACTTGTCTGCCTGCTGGCAAGGATGAACTTTAGAAAGATCTAGGGGACTGCTATTCTGATCAGAAGTGCAGCTCCCTTTAAACAGAGTTTTGGAGGATGACAGAGACTCCAGCACTGGCTGGAAGAAAATACTGAACACCACAGAAACAGCATGGAGCTGAGATGAAATGTATATGTGAAATCTTTTTAGCACCTGCTAGTCAATGGTATATCAAATATTAGGAAAATTATGAATACACTCATTCCAATTCTACATTTGTTTTTTTAAATTTGTTTGATTTACTTTTATTTTYCTATAAACCTGCTGACAAAGGCAAAATGAGGGAAACACTTTTTTAAATGTGGGGGAAAATCTRTGATTCTGAAGGTAGTTTTCATTCTGAAGTTGGAACTGTATTGAGAAGTATTTGTTAGAGATTAGATGTGTGTTACAGGGCCTGAAAACAGCAAGTCCCTCTGCCATCCTAAACTCAACAGTAGTATAATGAAACTCAACAGGCTTAAAGACCATGACCASGCACCATCTCTTACTGCAAGCCAAGACAGCCTCAGCAGCTCTTCTATTTGCTCTAAAGAGCTTTACTGTTCCAAGTATGTAAACACAACGGATGTTTAATCATAGTTGTTCTTAGTGTTAACTAGGAAGTATCTGATTCTTGTCTGCCTTTGCTTTTCGTTAGCCATAATCTTGAATCATCGTCCAGCCAGTCATCATCACCTTCCTTGCACTCTTTCAAAGCTTCATCATTTGATAAAACATCTGCAAAAACCCACCCATTTGCTGACTCTCCAGAGAAGATGAGTTGGATGAAAATGCCCACAAGTGAGTAGACTGAAAAGAAATAACTAAAAGCCCAGCTCTGCTGCAGAACTTTATCCAAGTGTCATTCTTCCTGCATACAAGGCCTATGATGAATGGATTGGGGAAATGTCATCATACTGTACTGCAGTGTAATAACAACAGGTTATACAGCCATCTGTGGAGTGGTTTAGGTAATGCTGATCTTGTTTTGAAACAAGTATAAAGTAACACATAAGAGTCCATTTCATCACTATTTTTCATGATTCTATSGGCTTGTACAATTTTAAAATTTAAGACTGACCATTCTGGGCCAAGCCAAAGACCTATCAGCAATAGCTATAATGAATAAATGACCTAGGGACTGTTATTTTACACTCATATGGCCAATCTTTCTAACTCCTTACTTCCCAAAAGTGGTGATCATGTCTGAACATTGCAACATCAAGAATGGTCCCTTGCCTGTGCAGGGATACATGCATGTTGCTGGAGGAGAGGGCTAGTTGGGCAGGTCAAACCACGTTTGGGATGATGCAAACACATTAGCAGTATGAAGGATTACGCTCTTATTCCCTGTCTAAACTGAGCTTGTTACGGTAGATGTAGCTATGCAGCCCGGTATCTTCTCTCTAGACAGGATAAATACCAAATGCTTAGGGAGAACAAAAAAGCAGAGAGTAAATATGGGAAGTGTTTCCCTGGTGAACTCACCCAGCTTCTGGTAATCTGTGATTTATGGATTTAGGTAACAAGATAGATGTTGTATTTGCCTCATGTTTACTAACTAGTCTTTACTGGACTTGCAGCYGCTGAATATGGTAGAATGAAATTCTGCTTCTTCAGTCACAATTTTTTTTTTTACAGCTGAAAGATCATTATTTTCCCAATCACTGAGACCTATTGGYTGGCCTTTTTGCCACTTTTGTCGCTCTTCCTTCTATAACCCTGTCTTCATCTAAGTGTTATATGATCCAGATGTTTTTCATGGCAGAACTACTGTTCAGACTGTTATAGTTTGTCAAGATTATCATATTAYACTTGTTCAGGAAGTCCTAATCCACATGCATAATTTAACTCTATTCAATGAGCCCCTGCAAAACACCATTTTCCAGACCATTTTTTGCTAAAACACTTTTTTCTCTTTGTGTTTCTCTACTAAGTTCAAGCCTTTCTCTCTCTCTGCTATGTTGTATATGCATGGGGAAATTAAGGGAAAATGAAAGATTTGTTCCCAGTCACCTAAAAGCCAAATAGAAAGGTGWATATGCTCATTGATTCAAGAAGTCAACTTCCATTTTATTTACATATTACAGTTCCCTATACAATACAAAGCGACATGTGGACAATAAAGACTGGACACAACAGCTAACTTACTGAAAAAAGAGATATCTAGCAGGAAATGTTGAAGAGAGTTCTGTTTTGAAAAAGCTCTAAATCTTCTATCTTAGATTTAGTARTCTATACAAAAGCTAGATTTAGGCACCTGAATTCTTGTTTTGGACACAGGTAACTAGCTGTTTTTCCATTTGGATATAGAGGATGCAAAGAGAGGAGACTGTTTTAAATAAGATGTGTGATWGTTATGGTGCTCAGCAAGAAGGGAGGACTTCTGAGCTCCTCTTAGTCTGAAGTTCTTCAGACTCAGCAACTCCTGTTTCCAATAGGACAGCCCTAACCAGATGGCTATTAAMTAAGTAAAGATGCAGGACCCCCCTGTTTCCTTCTAGTTGACACTGTGGAGATAAGACACCGAGATTTATGGAGACAGTGGAAGAAAAAGCAAGAGGAAATATGGTTCTCTAGCCAAGYGATGAGGCATGAATGAGGAAGTCCCAGGTTCTGCTCCCTGCTCTGGGGCTGTTATATTAAAGAGTCTTGAATAAAATGCATGTGTTCATGCCTTGAGAACAGCAGACATGCAACTAAGATCTACACCCCTTGATTATTCTCTTTGTGGCACAGTATGGATTACGTTCTTTGCTGTGTAGAAGGGCAGAAGAGTATTTGTCACAYAGAAGCATACACACATACACATTATCAAAGCTATTATTTTAGTTCATTGATATTAAAATTGATCTTGGAGACTGATATCATAGCTATACCACTGACGTACATTGTACAAACATGTAATAATTTACCCCTTAAGTAATTAAAGCAGATAAAGTGATGGAAAACCTTTTAGTATGCAAATAGAAAACTGGTTGTGATTTACCTTTTTAAATAAATATAAAAATAAATTTCAGATGGCCTTGTTCCTTACTGATCTTAATTTCTTTCAGTGATTAAAAAGGACTCAGAGTTTGAATGGACATTTTATCCTCCATTTGGGCTGAATACCTACCATATTGGGAAACGATGCTTCTTTGATGGTGTCTTTCTCCGAAACAAAACCTCAACAATGGAAAGAACACTGGAGACTTGTTTGGGAAGAAAAAGACACGGTGATGTCACTGAAGAATATCGTAAAAGACTTTGGGACAAACTTGGCATATTGCATTAGGTCCAAGATACAACTGAGGCTGATCATGCGATTCACTCTGTGAATGCACAATAAAGGAGAGATGTCTCAATGACAAGTACATCTACCTACACATTCCTTGCAACATATATCAGCCTTACTATGGATCCTAGTATAATGAGAGGTGACAAATGCTGGCGTAAGCTACAGTCTGAGAGACTTGAGTCAGCACTACTTTCTCTAGGATGTACAATATTTTGTACATTCAGATCCACATTTTAAAATCTGCTTCTTTGGCACAGGAAGCACCAAGTTGGAACCTAGAAGTCACAGGCTGTGCAAATCTAGTCATGCTTGAAATCTTGACCATTTTGTACTTTCTCATAATCAGCTCCTGACTCTTACAAAAGCATGAACACAGACATTTCAATATTTACCTCAGTCTGTATCTGCAACTTTTTTGAGCGTTAACCTCTTCCTTTTAAAGATATTTACAGGTCTTTTTGTATAATTTCATTTGCCTCGTTTACTTCTAGCTGACCATCAAATGATCAAGTGCACGCTGTTCTTCAGTGAGAAAAACATAACAAATGTCTACGGAATGTGCRGGTTGACTTTAGCTGATATGGGGGGTTTTTTGGTATGTCCAGTGATAGCATCTCTTTTATTTAAGAGAACTCAGTTCTTCATCCTATGAATTAGTGATGCTTTATGTTTTACATAATTAAATGTGACGATRCCATTTGATATGGACAATTAAGCTTATATTTGCGAGCAATGGTATAATTAACAGTATAGATACTGTGCCATTTGGAATTTGCTTTCAGTGAGTCTAATAACATCAAATAGCTAAAATGCAATTGAAAGTTTATCTTTAATTTAGTTCTAGCCTTTGCAATTAATCTTTTTAAGACAGCCAGATTAGAAACAGGATGCTCAGTCATAATGACTTCAGCTAGACTGCATGCAGAAAAATGCGTTTTTTTTTTTAGGTTATTTCAATAACATATGTTGCAAAAGAACTCCTCTTTGCAGAAAATGCGTTATATGAATTTATAAATAACCATTTTTCTTTGGAAGATCCTGAGGAAACAAATTTTTGGAAAGAAATTCTATGCCCCTGACTTCTCTGTGCAACCAAACCTTTTTTTTTAAAAAAAAATACTGAAAGATTTGGTTGAAAGTGTGCACCAAGGCTTACCTTCATGACATTAGGGATAGAACAAAGCTGACACAAACCCTGACACATATTGCTGCTAGCAAATCAGATTCTCTACAGCTGCAATTTTGAGGGATAGTCCACAATAAAAGTGACACTTTTCTACTGATATGATCATTCATCCAAGAACCCCTGAGGTATTTTTTGACTATGTCTAGACTGTTAAATAGTGCCAGAGGTTGGGCACTGGAACTTTTGATTTTCGGATTGACCAATGTTGTATAGTCCAAATCTGCACATGATTCCTATGTACCCTGAGGAGTTGGTATATACCACAGACCGTTCTTAAGAAGCACTTTGGATGCATTTTTTTAACCAAAAATGCATTTACCCATTTTGGTTGAACAAGAATTTAATAGCATACTGAACCTGCTGAAGCACTGGTACTGATTAGTTCTCTRATACAGATGTCATCGTCATCAGACACTGAGGTGTACTTCATTACATAGTCAGCTGACACTACATATATTTGATAGATTAAAATATCAGACTYTGCCAGGCAACCCAAAGCCATTGAACCAGCTCTGACTACTTTTAATCTCAATATTTCTAAGTTAGGGCATAGCTGGAATCATGCAGTTAGAACTGTGCATCTCCATCTACCACTCCAAACAGTGCATGTAGGAGTCAGCTAACCAAATTAACCCAGTCATCTTCAATATAAATGTCTACATCTGAGATGATTTTCTAGACTTCTTTTATAGCCAATGGAGAAAAATAAGTACCTTTAAGGCATGATTCAGCTCATTCATTCTAAGCTAGATGTTCAAAATAGGTCAGATGAATTGCAAGCCTTTAAGTGCATATTTCTGAGAAAAAAAAAGAGAAAAATTAGCTGAGAAAAAAATTAGACAGGATCTAATCTCTGGACTTCACCTAGATCAATCCCATTCTCAAGGCAAGATTAACYGCAGTCTGACTGCGGAAGGGCTCTGTATGGACTATTTCTCTCTGGCCTAGAAGAGGAGGGGATTAGCCTAGACATGGAAGCTTTCATTGTGCATGTCCACAGATAGGCAGATGAATCCTTCCTACTTTWYCCCCYYCCCCCCYTTTTTTTTGTRTGTTTGCCAGCTGTTCTGTCCTCAGCTTCTTTTGACAAATGTTAAGAACATCTGGAGCACGGTTTCTACATTTAAAAGTAAAAGAAAAGCTATGGTGTGTGATGAAGATAAAAGACCAGCAGAAGCATSCACAAAGCTGAACTAACTTCACGATCATTGTTGAAGGAACACTRTTCTCTAGAAAGTCATATTCAGACCTTTTGCAAATATCAATTGGCACATAAAATGAAATCCCATCTGTAAGAGGTTGTGCCTTCCTCATTAGAGCTGAGGTACAAATACAGTGAGGCAGCACACATTGCCTTTATGGGTGAGATTCYGTTTGAAATGATATCACCTAAATTTTGCTGTTTAAATGGAGGTACCCATGGTYTCTCTAGATATGTTAGCTGTGCAGTTAGCAGAGCCTAGAGAAAGATTTAGCTAACCAGGGGCTAAGGGCACCCTACAGATGTCAACCCACAGGTGTCTTGTGCTGTTTAAGAWACCCTAAGGTGTCCTTCCTGTCTGTCCCCATCTGTTGTTCCAGAAGAACAGGCACTGTAGGCCTTGTCTTGTGTAACATCTGCCAACCCCGCGTAGGCAAGTGTCTTGTATGCCCTCACAYGGCCTTCAAATTTCACCCAAGGGGTCTTATCTCAGATGACATTCATTCCCACCTACCTGCTAGGTTTTCAGGTAACATCTTTCGTAAGTATTATCCTGTCTCTGAAAAAGTGCTCCTTCTGAATTATCTACAATTCTTCTACAAGTTGCWGGGAGGTGTATGGAACACAAAAGCTTCTCTCCCAAGACCAGTACAGCTGTGGTAGGGCTGTCATAGTTAACACAGCTGAAGTCCTTAGGGGACATCCACTGTTCCCTAGGAATTTTTGGGGAAAAAAAGAAAGCTAAAGACTTAGGGAAAATGTCCATGAAATGAAATTTAAATGAAATTTAGGAGATCTGAGTTCCATTGCTGACTTTGCCACTGTCCTGCTGGGAAATGTGGGTCAAGTTGCTTTATTGCTTTGTGTCCCCATTTGCTCATATATTGAACTCAGATGATACTGCTTCTAAAAGCTTTGAGATTCTTGAATGGAATAGTGATGTACAAGAGCTGAGCAAAATTACTAAAAGYTTATAATAATGAATACAGATTCTGATTCAAACTGCTGCTACATCTTTTAACCCTGAGAAAGAAATGCCAAAGAAGTAAAGTAAAATTATGTTACAAAAGTTTTAGGAAAAATCAATTACAAAATCATGAAATAACCAGAGGAGCAGAGGCAGTTATATTATGCCAAATAAATAATTCATGCAGTTAAGTCAAAGAAATTTAGCTCAAGTTGCTTGTCTCATAAAGATAKAATACCCTATTTTATTTATTAAAATATTGATAGGAATCGATTGCAGAAATGGTATTCCAATGGTAACTCCTTGTGACAACAATTATGAACGTCCGGAGCAGAGTTGGAATTTTCACAAATTTGGATCAACAAGGCCAGTTGTGAATTTTGGCTGGTAAGCTCGTAATGTGGAGATAACATTTGATCTTTTGGTAGATCATTATGAGTCATTCCTGACTACAGGGCCCTCAGATAGGATGGGATAATWTTTAATTAAATGTAATTAAATAATTACCAGAGATTACATGTAATAAAATGCAAYGAATAAAAGAGTCAAGATATAACAGCAAAATGTTCCAAGTTTTTTTTATCATTAGATCTCTAACAGGCTCAAATATCCAAAATAACCATATAGTTCTGAAATCCTAATTCTTCTCCATGAAATTCAGGAGTGCTTTTACTGATGTTAAGGGAATACGATAGTGCTTTTGTGGTGATTCTGTGAAGTCTGTGATTCTGTGCTCAGTCGTCACTAAAAGAGCAATGGGCCTAGTTCTTTAAGATCCAAATGTTTCTTCTCCACTTTCTTTACTCAAATAATTTAATGTATCAAACATAGTAGTATCTTGGATAAAATATTTTACAAAGTGAAACATCAAAAATAAAATGACAGTTTTCCATGAATATTGATTGAAGAAAATGATGGATGAGATCCAGTCTTCATAATATCTTCATAATGAGATTACTRTCATAGATATTTTAAAGAGTCATGGTTTACTGTTGCAATGGTACTTCAAGTAGACATATCTTCAGATAGAACTATTTTGTCAAATTTTAGGCTGGTTGTTGAGAATTTTTCAGGCTGATTTTAAATTACTATCTGGATATGAAAACTCAGACAGACTGGTTCACAACTAATGAAAATATTTGCAAGGAAGTCATATTCATGTGAAAGAGTGTGCCTGAACTTCATGGCTTTGCTCCAAATTAAGGAAACTACAAGGTGGCACAATAGATAAGTAGTCAGAGTTGTGTTAGTCACAAGTGAAAACTGTTGTCCAGGAGCGGGAGAAAAGTGTTGCTTATTGACGTGAAGATCTTTTTATTCATGCAAGACTAGAGTTGTATAAAGAAAGTGAAGCCCAACACTAATGGGACACCTTGAAAAGAGAAGTGAAAGAGAATGGCTGTTTTTAAAGCAGATTCTTGGCCTCAATAATACTTGTGCTTGTGAAGGCRGGCTCATTGCTGCCRGTTTTAGACACTTAATTTCCTATAYTTTAGTCRTCTGTTTGCTTGCAGTAGAGGTAGAGCAGAGTCACCTGACTTTAGCTATGTAAAAGTTAGGCACCCAAATAACAAGTAGCTATATTGTTCTCTCTTTTGTTAATAGAAAGAGATAAACTTCCCAAAGGGTGATTCTCCCTGTCAGTGTTGAGAAGGTCTCATTTCCTTCTGAACTTGCTGCTCTCTGCTTGGCTATAGACAAGGTGCCTAACTTGGATGGCTAAAATCTGGTAAGACAAATCCTGTATGTGTTTATGTGCTCCCCATAGTCAACCAAGACAGGTAGGACCTCTGAGGCCTCCAGAGGAAAGTTGTGCAACTGTGCTTAGAAGTATCTAAGCACAATAGCTGGACAGGACCTCTTGTGGAGGGACTTCAAAGGTATCCTTGCWCTTTTGTATTTTAGTGTAGTGGAATTATATTCAGCCAGCTTGATCAGGTTGACTGATGCCTCATTACTGACTACACCTTCCATTTGGAGAATAGCCAGGATTTTTGTAAAGAATTCTGGATAAGACTGCAGTTATGTGCTGGCTGCCAAAGCTGGMAAGTTTTTAATAGTGACTGCTTTGGAGAGAAGAGACCTTTTCCTAATGATAATAATACTTGAGATATGAAGGTGTTAGGTGGAATGGTAATCATGGTTAGAGAGATGGAATTCAGGAGAGAAGAACAGTRGAGCCTGACTTTACTTCCCTGAAAGGAACAAAGCAAGTGATGTTGTGATAGAAGGAGACAAATCTCTTCTCCATAGTTTAGGAGCAGATGCAAGAGTTGGTGAGTTAGAGACAGCAGAAATGAGAATGCGCCTTGCAGGCAGGCTTTGTCAAGTGGGTTGGTAGCAGACTTTTATTATGTGACAAAGAACATGATGGTGAATAGTGTAAAGACACTAAACTTGAAGTATGAGCCAAGGTAAAATATGGTTTGAAGTAAAATATGGAATTATGGTCCACAGCCAAAAGAAGAGTGGTGATGGAGATTTGCTTCTATTTTCAACAAAGCATTTCAGTACATATATAATTTTAGGCATATGAGGAATCATACTGAAGTCATTGTGTATTCCTCAGTATTTAAAACCATACATATGTTTAAGTGCTTYGGGTAAAGGAGCATTTCCAGATTATGTATAGATAAAGCTGAACTGTACAGTGGAAGTAACTGAGGGAGGACGTGGAAAAATTACYTAATAGACTTATTGTGGAATGGAATATACTGGAATACCTGAATAATAAAGCAAATTTCATGACTGACATGCAATTTGAGTCTGCTTATAAAATTCTATTGAATGCATTTGAAATGCAGTCATTTTCTTTCTTTTTTTTTTTTTTTTAATTGAGTACCAGGAAGGGAGTTTTGCTGAAAGCAAGCCAGATATTGACATGCTCCTTCAGCAAGCTATGACAGCTTTACAACTTTATTTTCTTTCGCAGCACAACATATAAAAAGAGAGCAGATACATTTATTCCTCTCCAGTACTTGCCAGAGGCTCCAAAGTAAGTATTTATTTTTAAGTAGGGGGTACAACTATAGGCATGTGAGACTCACATGGAGCACAGTTGGAGCTGAAGTCTATATACAGTAGTAAATTAAATGATTCAAGGGCACAGTCCTGGCCACTGTGCAGGACTATTACTTTCTGTACTGTCAAATTGTTCAGATGGTCCCTGACAAGGGCCCAGTCTAGCCTGGACTGAACGGTACTTTCCAAAATAACTTCTAGGCATAGATTGGGAACTGGCTTGATCTTGACCTCAGCTTAAATAGGGAGCCTGGAGATAACCACCTTCCTTGAAGTAAGAGAATTTAGTAGTGCTAYAGTATTTAATAGTATTGTTTAACATAACATGGTGAGAGTGTGCCTATAGTCTTCACAGCCAGAGAAGGGGACAGGCTTTGCTAGCTTTATCAGGGCTAATCATGGAGCAGATGAGTCAATATCAAGGAATGTAACTAATATAAAATAAGATGAACACCTGATCTKCTGAGTGTGTTTAATCTCATTGAACTCTAGGAGAGGGATCTAACTTACTTAAATTTGACAGATTGAAGGCCTGCACATATAAGGCCTAGACACAATGTTTAGTACTATTTAAGTTGCCTTAGTTTATCCTGCCTGAACTTCACTTGCCATCCCAGAAGGGCACAGGTCTGYTATAGATCCTGTAGGGCTCGTGTGGACGTTTCATCTCTGTAGTCAGTGAAAGAAGCACTTCCAGAAAGGAGTTGAGCCCATCTTCGGGCACATAGGGCAACTTGCGTTCCTGAGAGCGACGTCCCTAGGAATTTGATTGCCCAAGGCTGAACAGCTCAATACACACCAATATCTAGGTGCCAACAGGTAGATGCCTGCAGCAGTGCTAGAGACTTGGCTCAGCTGTCCACAGAGGCAAGGGCAAGGGGATATTGACTGGGAACCCTGCTCAGCCTCCTGCTGCCCTTCCAGACGGGCTTTGGTGTCGTATAGGTCCTTTCTCATATCTGACAGATATGTGAGGACGTCTTGGATACCTTTACATGTCTCAGATGGTGCTAGACAGCTGTATTTAAACAACGGAATTCAGAACCACATTGACTGTAAAGGGGGTTTAGACACTTCCCGCTCAGCTAGACACCTATCCATAGATACCTACATAGAAGTGTCAGTCTCAAGCTGATTCCCACCCTTGCTATCCTATATTTTTCCCTTCATCTTCAAGTTCCTCAAAATAAGCATCTGTGTTGAGCTTTCTAGGAAAAGTAGGTAGCATCTTTGGCAAAAGTAATTTACTTGGACTTTGTTGCTGTTTCCGCTAGCTCTCAAGGAGCTCTCCTTCCTTCCTCTTTAAATGTGTATATMTAGATCCTGATATCCTCTAAACCATGAATCAGGAATTCAGGAAGGGCTGTTTCTAAAGGAGTAGTTTATTTTAAAGCTTCTGTGATATTCAGGAGCACAATTTCAGTTGCTGCAAATCTCTAAAAAAATGTGGGCTGGTTGGAGCCATTCAGTTTTCCAGATTTTTGTAAGCATTCTGTGACATGTATTTTCTATTGCTCATTGGAAACGCAGAATGAAATTTTMTGTGATGATTCTTGCTTTAGAATGAAAGCGTTACATCCTGTAAATGGAACTAGGTCACAGAACTTGTCAATTTTTTAAGCATGTTACAACTCCAAGAGATTAAAGTATTAAATAAATGCCTTACAAACATCAACACAATAAACTATAACAAATTTACAATAAAATATAATTTACTTAAAAATTTTAAGTCAACGTATTAAATATACGTAGCTTTCAAGAGAAATGGATCTTTTTTTTTCTATGAGGTAGCCCAGTTAGTTAAAAAAATGAATCMTTTATTTGAAGGCTGCCACCAAACATGCTTAAAATATGTACATAAATGGTGAGACTGTGACATTGCACTGTGACCAGTTGCACTTGTTGAGGAATAAGGAATCAGAAAGCCACATTCTTGTATCAAGTGAACGGTGTGGTTAACTTTTTTGCTTGTGTTCCCTCCAAAGTGCACCTTTCCATGTGAAGGAGAAGCAGAAAGAATTAGTAAAAGAAAAGAGGGAGGTGAAGAAGCTAGATAAATGGAAACCTGCTCCTCCGTTGCCTCATATTGCTCAGTCCTTCAGTTTTGCAGAAAATGGAAAAAAAAGTGACTTAAAGTAGAGGACGTTTTCCAGAAATAACAAGACGGACATCCTGAAAAAGCTGTTGCAGTAACTCATGCAAGTATTTTGCTATCTTAAGGAACTTTTCTGTTGGTATATGTTCATTATTGCATCAGTTACTAGGCATATAACATGACACAAGAATAAATACTTAATGCAAAAGCTGAAGTAGTTGGTCTTTTGTCCCATCCTATGCTGCTTTCTCCAGGTGGATCTTGTCTACAAATCAGAGAYTGTGTTTTAACAGCTGCTTTTATCTGTATAGCTTCCACAGCTGCAATTCATATAGTCTTCCTTGGACTGCAGAGATAAAGCCTTTTTGCTCTTTGCCTTTGCCTTCCTGGACTGTGCTCTAGCYAGGCCTCCTGGGAGTTTTCCAGTAGGAACATTATCCTTTGGGAAACAAGGAGAATGATCTTTCTATTTCAAGAAGTACCTTTCTGTAGATTGCGAAATACTTGCTCCATTTAAGTTAATATTAAAAATTCTGCTGCCTCTGCTGGGACCAGAACTTCACCCTTCGCCTTTAGTAAAATGAGGACAGTTCTCAGAATATCTGTCTCTTGATCTTGCTTGTTTTCTTTGGTGTCAGGGGAATGGAAAACAGCTCATACCCAAACTGATAACATTATAACAGAACTAATGYAGGTCCTATTCCTAAAAGTTTATAATATGTAAAATTAAAATCCCCCAAASTGTAAGAAAAAGCAGAAGAAAAGAACACCCTTTAATTCATGTCCAGTGACAACAGTTTGTGCCCAAATCCTCTCTCTTTTTCTCTCTCTTTTTTTTTTTTTCTTGGTTTGTTTATGTGTGTGCGTGTATGCATGTGAATTGGCACCAGGGAACATTTTGTTATTAGAGCTTGGCTTTGGACTAGTTTGTAGCAAAGCCCTGTATTGCAGGAAAAATTTTGTGCTTAGCACTTAAGTTACCCTTTTTATGTTCAAAGGAGCTTTTAGCTGCTCTCCGAGTGYACCACTGAGACATATTGCTGATAAAAATGCTTTTTAACTTCCCTATTGATCCATAATAGAAAGACACAATTCTAAAAGATTCATTGTAGTATGGAAATGATAGCACTGTGAAAGCCAYGACAAGCAAGGTCTCCTTAGCTGTTTGCTTTATTTTTCTGCTTTTCTCCTGGTCTGTTGTTATTCCCACTGGCTTTAGGCTTTTCAGATGTTTTTGCAACTTTACCTCTCTGATATAAACACTTTTCCCCCCTTCTTCATCTTATACCATGGAAACTATCTAAAACTCACAGTATTCTTCTGGCCATTTTTGGATATCTCAGGATGATGATGACCCCCCAAATTAAAGTTACCCAAATCAGTGTTTGATTCTCTTGGCGCAAATTATTAAAATCTTCATGGTGGAATCGGAACATTTGCACTGGAGCATCTCCAGTGCTGTGCCATGTTCTCTGTCGGGCCCAGGCACTACACCAGCAGTATTTCCTTTGCTTCTTAAAAAAGTTTTCTGAATACATTCTTTTCTGGGAATAGAAGGACATTTAGTTTTCCTCTGGTGGGTTTCAAGCCTTGTTGGCTATGCAGGATTCGAAGCTGTCTAACCTCACCTTGCTTGTAAAGCTATAAAAAGATGCAAACTGTCACATATCTTATTGAATGCAGGCTGTCAAGAAAGAAGATCCATCAGCTCTTGAGCCTCAAAACAGGATTGATCTAACTTAACTACAGCCGTGTAAAAGTCAGCTCATCTATAGAGGGAGTTTATATAGAGGGAGGCACGTGCACAGTATTAATGTCATCTAAGGTAAGGACTGTAAGCTAGGTGGGATATATCGTCTTCTCAACAAGGAGGATGACTTGCTACATTTAAATGTTTAGCTTTGAGACCAGTAAAAGTAGATGAGATATAGTAGAGACTATTTCATAGCTGACCTAAGGTCACTTGTCAGGAGAATATGCTAGGAATTCTCCTATAAAACAGGAAATACAATGCAGAGAGTTCAGAAGAAGACAGGCAATGAGAAAGAAGGGATCTGAGGGTATAAACAGGATTGCTGAGTTTTTACAATCTGCATACAAATAGCTTGAGTTTGCAGAAATGGACTCTGAATGTGAACTAATCCCATCTTTCTTCTGTGCTCTTCTGACATGTTAATAGCTGGTCCCTTTTGGAGCTGTTATTTGCTTTGATGGAGGTTATCACTCTTTCAGTATAGAAGAAATAATTTTACATCTCTCTTCATGCATTATTGCTGCCTATTAATACAAACAACCAYCTAGCCAGAAGAATAAGGCTGAAGTTTGAGAACAGGACCCTGAAGTGAAAATAAAGTAGAAACCAAAATTAGCCAACTCTTGACACAGCGAGCTGAACAAAGTCTTTATTTCTGCATTGGTGAACTCCCGAATCTCACCTCTGCCTTGCAGGTTCCTATTCCAGTCTAAAATTTCCCTGAGCAAGGGCAGCTGAGGCAGAAGCCAAAGCCCCAGCCTTCGTTCACTTATGATTAATTGGATATCTCATAGATGGATGGCTGGGAAGTGCTAGCTGGCCTAGCAAAAGACTGCAGCAGGACTTTTCAAACCATCTAGCAGTAGAGGAACAAGTTCCCGTGGCTGGACCTGTTAGCATTGTTTAATTCACTAGTGTGCAGACATTCATTAATTTAATAGCATGCAGCTACCTGTTTAGACTGAAACACATCAGAACTCATGGAAATAATTGCTCTAAGGAGGAAAGAAGAGACCATGCCCAAGGTTCTTGCAGAATCAGGTAACGTGTTAGCAGAAGATGTCTAGCTAATTCAACCTGGCACTCTATGTACTATGTTACACAAGAGGGTAAAATTTCCTAAGGCTTTTYGCAACATGGCACAAAGGAAATTTCTTTACTTAACTCATATCTTGCCACTGGTTTGAGAATGACAGTAAGAATATTCTTTTCTGTGAAGTGATG
Organism: Rhea americana; assembly: GCF_003343005.1. NCBI lineage: Eukaryota > Metazoa > Chordata > Aves > Rheiformes > Rheidae > Rhea > Rhea americana. The sequence continues at coordinate 2,063,318 of NW_028186790.1, read as the reverse complement.
AATTTGTGATGCTTCAGAGAAGGGAAGAAAATAGCTCTATGTCTCAAGCCAATTATTCAATGAGGGAAAACATTTCTTCTCAGCTCCTGTAAACAACAGGCTGAGGCCCAGGAACATTTTAGCATAGTCAGATCATTAGTGGAGAGGAGGCATGAATATTATTAGCATTTTAGGGGCAAAACAGGCAATTTTTTTCTCCTCAGACRCAGCAGGAAAGTAGGTAACCAAGGCAGACAGACCTCTCCAGGAAGGACTGCAGTCATCTGGCCCTCTTCTCGTTCCCCTGCTTCCACAGGCACATMTTTTTACCAGAAGCTCATTTAAATAATGCCACTGCTGATACTGATTTAGGTTTGTCCCAGCCAAGTTCGGCAACCTAAGTGAGACCTGCAAATTAGTGTAGTTGCCTTTACCCAGCGGTGGCTCACAAACTTGGACATGGGCTTTCTTTACAATGAGTGAGCAAGAAAGTCACTGTTAGATGATGGTTCAGCCTGCCTCAGATCTGAGCTGCTCCCTGGAAGTACCTCTGCATCTCCATTGCCAAAAAACTAGGGTAAATGTATCTCATTTCAATACCTAAAGTGAGGTGGGATAAAATCAGACTGCTAAAAGCATTGCCTTTTCTGGTAGCGTGATCCAACATTAAATCACTATCTATGCTGGGAAATAGCATCTAATTTTAAGGTGAAATTTGTCTAGCTTCAGCTTTTAGCCACTTGATCTTTTTAGATTTTTTTCCAGCAAAATTTCAAGACTTCTTCTTTACCAGCTATATGTCTTCTCCAAGTGTGTGTACACCAAGCAATCAAATCACCTCCTAAAGTCATCAATAATCTCAATAAGTTGAGTGGTGTTGGGTGATTAGAGTCTCACATTCTCTGGAGGTCAGTATCATTTATCTGAAAACTGAAAAATAGGTTTGGCTTACTTTACAGAGTAATTTGAAGATCTATCAGATAATGCTCCCCATCCTGCTCCAGCAGAACACAGCAAGACCTTTGTCATTGATTTCAAGTAGAGCAAATTTAGACTATGATGTTTAAATACTTTGAAGATGAAAAATGCTACTGTGCAGCTCAGCATTTATTTTTACTTTGGAGCATAGACCGTGGGAATAGTTCAAGGTCTGTCCAAAGCCAACATCCTGTCTCCAACAATTGCTCATAGTGAATGTATTAAGGGAAGTTGATGAATTCTGAAGTAAGCAAGTTTGAGGATAATCATCCATGCCTAATATCCATCTTAACTCCTCATAGCTAGAGCTGAGCTACAGAAGCATGATCTTTTATATCCCTTATGAAACAACTACTATTAATTATCTGAACTCACAGCCTACCTTCTCCACAACATAYCTTATATTCTGTTTTTTAATCACACCACAAGTATGTAACCTCATTGATTAAGGCCAGAGGGACCATTCAGTTTAATTGTCTGACATTTTATGTGGAGCAGGTGAAAATAATCACTTACTAATTTTTCCTTGAAACCTAGTTCATGAGGGCTAATATGAACTGTAGCATATGTCTTTGAAAAGGATGCTTTGTTATGTTGTTCTAACCCCCTAACTCTTCCCTGACTAAATTATGGCAAAAAGTCATATTTTAAGTTTTTCTTGGACATACTAAATACTTAGATAGCTGCAAAAATGGTCCATTCTTTTTACTTAGAACACTTTCAGCAACAAGAGTAGTTTTTTGTTCTTTCAGAATGTGCTGTTTTGCAAATTTACCTCAACTTTCTACATCTACTACTAGTTTCTTTCTTATTCAAATATCTTAAAACCCTCCTGTTAGAGAAATTAATAAAATATTGAATAGGAAAGAAATCAGCCAGAGTGAAAGGAACTACACTGCAACTCTGCAGAAGTTATGCTAGAGTGCTATGTATTGCACTAGAAACTAAAATGTTTTCTGTTAGATCAAGAATCAGTTCTGTTAGTTACAATTCTAAATGAAGGCATAATTCTCTAAATTAATTTTAAATTTTTCTGTATGAGAGTAATTTATACATAGTTGTCCCTGAAGAATAAGCTTTCGAAATTCCTGCTTCTAGAGCCTCTCTATGCTCTGCTTCTGTGCTCTCTTCTGATCTTCCTTTACTCTTTCTGGCCCCAGGTATTGTAGTTGTATGCAGGTATCCAGAGCATGACTGGGTGGTCACAGTCACCGCACCTGAGCTGCATTCAGAGCTCACCTGCTGAGCCATGGAGACTGGCCAGGCTTGGAGGATGAGTATTTCCTCTGCCACAGACAGGAATGCAAGAAGTTGAGCAATTTTATGCTGAATTAATGTATTGCGAACAATTTGCTTCTGTTCACTAGTGGATGTCTGTTCACATCTGTTAGTTTTTAATATTAACTTGCCTTATAAGGCAAGTATATCTTCCTTATACATCCAATATTTAATTTTCTTTACAAAATTACAGTGACTGAAAACCTTAAACAATCAAGATTCCTATCAGCAACCACTCTTCTGCTATATTAAAAAGACATATCTTTAGAGTAGGATTCCTTTCAGGCCTGCAGGAGAAGTGATAGGTATATATTATCAGCAAGGTAAGGTTTCTAGTGGGACTCAGAAAATACTTTGAACCCTTCAAGGTTGTAAGGTATGGACCTTCAAAGTTGTGGCAATTTTAAATTTTGATATTTGCTAAGAAAGCTCTGTTAGTGTGATTTGATGCAAATAATGGCAATATGTGTACCTAGCAGCTCTGCCTAGCAACCTATAACAAGCTCCCCAATAACTGACTTTAATTTAATAAAAACTAGACATAGCACACCAGATATATATTAGAAGCCCTGCCTTTCTTGAAACTTCTGTCTTCATTCATTTAGGGATAAAATCTAGCTCTACTAAAGGCAATAGGTGTTTTGACTGTTGTATAACTTTGGAAGTAGCRTTAGTCAATGGATTCGGAAATAATTCCCCTAGAAGCCAACAAACATCCAGTCATTCTACCTAAAAGGTGTTTATGAAAACATAGAATCATAGAATCAGTAAGGTTGGAAGGGACCTCTGGAGATCATCTAGTCCAACCTCCCTGCTCAGCAGGGTCACCTAGAGCATGGTAGACAGGGTTGCATCCAAGTGGGCCTTGAAGATCTCCAGACAAGGAGACTCCACAACCTCTCTGGGCAACTTGTGCCAGGGCTCCGTCACTCTCATAGGGAAGAAATTCCCCCTCATGGTCAGGCAGAACTTCTGTGCTTCAATTCCTGCCCATTGCCTCTTGTCCTGTCACACGGGACAATGAAAAAAGTTTGTCCCCATCCCCTTGACACCCTCCCTTCAGGTACTTGTACACATTGATCAGATCCCCCCTCAGGCTTCTCTTCCCCAGGCTGAAGACGCCCAGCTCTCGCAGCCGTTCCTCAYAGGGCAGGTGCTCCAGCCCTCTGATCATCTTCGYAGCCCTRCACTGGACTCTCTCCAGTAGCTCCATGTCTCTCTTGTSCTGAGGAGCCCASAACTGGACACAGGACTCGAGATGAGGCCTCCCCAKGGCTGAGKRGAGGTGCAGGATCACCTCCCTCWACCTGCTGGCAATACTCCTCCTAATGCACCCCAGGATACCATTGKCCTTCCTGGCCACAAGGGTCACTGGTGGCTCATAGTCAGCTTGTTATCCACTAGCACTCCCAGGTCCTTTTCAGCAGAGCTGATCTCCAGCAGGTCAGCACTCAGCTTGTACTGGTGCCTAGGGTTATTTTTCCCTAGGTGCAGCAGCCCGCACCCCTTGTTGTACGTTATGAGGTTCCTCTCCGTCCAGCTCTCCAGCCTGTCCAGGTCTCTCTGAATGGCAGCACAGCCCTCAGGTGTCTGAATCTAAATGATCACTACAATTTACAATCTCCTTTTCATCGTAGCTCTAGTAAGAACTCGTTTGCTATGAACTATTGCTTAGACAATAAAGTAAAACACAGGAAAGGTTAGCAAAGTCCAAACTGATCTTCACACCCATGCAAGAGAAACATATGCTAAGCAGTGCCTTCCTATTTTTTTCTGAAACTGTGATAGATAGCAGTTGCTTATCTAGGCACAGTTGACTTTGAGGAATTCAAGGCAATTTCAAAAAGAAAAGAATGTTAGAATTAAATGTACAATGTTCAGAGGTAACAGGATGGATTTAAGATTTAGACAGGAAATAAAAGCCTTTAAATGAAAGGGTCATGAATTCAGTTTTTATGAATAGCAAGGCATCAAGCCAAGTAGAGTGGAAGCATTTCTCTCTATTTCTTAAGATGACTTTGCAAAATTGCTGGTGCTACCATCTAATACATTGTCCAATCCACACATTCATTGTGACCGACTTTACTGGGGTCAAAAACTTGGAATGTGTATAGCCTTAGAATGTGGAAGTTAAGATACAGGCATTTGTGCCTGTATCTTAGCATAGCTGTTTGCTTTCTCTTTGATATAAACCTACTGCAGAATTTTCAGTGTTGAGTAATAATAACATTAACAAATAGATAGGTACTATTTTAAATCTTGATCCTATAATATCTAATTTTCTTGAAACTCAAATTTCTTTAGAGAAGATATATTAACACCTTAAAAATTCATTAAACAATGCAATATGAAAAGTTTTCATTGCTAATACAAATGTTATTCTTAATTTAACATTTCTYTTACTTTTCCCCCCAAAACCTCACCTGATTTCTGCTGATCTGTCCCTGCAAAGCTGCTAGCAAATGCCAATAAACTGCTAAATAAAACTTATGTATGTAGTGAAAAAAATCTAAAATTAGTGGGTGGGAGATTCCAACTCTACTCACAAGGTCTTTCAGTTGTGTTTCAACTCTGGTCCACAGTGGCTGGATTCAGGATCTGGCTCCTAGAATCTATTCGGATTGCTGATCATAAGGTAAAGYCATAAAGTAAAATGGCCAGGTCATACACAAGCAACCTTGGGAGAACCACCACAGCCACATTTCTGTGCACTCAGTGTTGAGTGGAATGAACCCTCTTGGAACCAAAAAAAGTAAACTGGATCAAAGAGTTAAAAGACTGAAAAAGCACATGTTCTGATAAAGTATGTTTTTGATCAGTTTTTACTTGGTTTATGTCATAACTTCTTTCTTTGGAAATCTGCTACTGTACAGATTGAATCAGACCTGCAAATTAGAACTGCAATATTTGGGTTTGTTGGCTCAGTCCATATTAGACACCAGAGAATCCCAGTGATGGTAAGCAGCACTTCTTGCATTTCGTGGGGTAGGCTATGTAATGTGGGCAGCACTACAGTGAAGCTGTGATTGAACTTCCCCTGCCTCCGGGGTGGGAATGCTCGTTACAGTTCTCAGCAGCATGATGGGAGAGAGGGGAWGGGCTGGGCCCTCTCAGGGCAGAGCAGGAGCCTGTGATCCTATCTTGATACGGACACTGATATGGCCAAAATGAGGTCCTGACAGAGTGATGGCTGTCAAAGTGAGTGTGGGGGCATTTTCCTSATCTGTGGAAGATGCTAATTTCTGTGCCCTTTAAATACAAAAATCCTGTAACCATACTAAATGAGGTACCTTGGGATGCAATATTTACAAGGCTGTTTTGGAGCTGTGGGCACGCTCTTCTGCTGTACCTCCTCTCTGACAACAGAGCTGAAATGTATAGATGGCCACCAGCTGCAGTGCTTGTCCGGCTGTGTCCTTCTTAAAGACAGTGGCATATTGGTCTTTGACATACAGGATCTTGCTGCTCAGAGAGATCCAGACGTCTCCTTCCCTTAAAGCACCTATTTCATTGCTCTGAAGTCCCTCTGGTGTTTGGCTGGGACACTGAGTCTTTGGTCAGATGCTAGAGCAGGAGCTGGGGAACAATTTGTGGCTGGAGACTGTATTAGATGCTGTGAAAAGGCTGTATGTAACTGTGAGCGTGAATAAAGTCCATAACATCTAAGAGGTCTTTGCGGTTGAATGTGGGGCTGATGCAGTTTTTCCACTGAGATACACTCTGGTCTCTCTTCTTGACCATTGCTTATCTTATTCAAGAACTTCATCAGTCAAAAGATCAAAGTGCCCCGCTGGAAACCTTGCGAACCCAAAATTTCTATAATGAGAGAATTTGTAGCTCAACAACACAGTACTTCCAAAATCAACTACTAGGATAACCACGGAAGCAGCAGTTGGTATATATTAGTAAGGTCTTTCATGAATCCTTGTGCAGCAAGCACAAATAGGAGATTTCATTTCAAAAGTATGGTTTATACCCATAATGTCTTAGAGTTAGCATGGAAGCAACAGACAAGTAAAATCAATGTAGAAACATATATGTGATGCTTCTCATGTTAAACACCATTTCTGGCAGTTGTCTAATTAAAGGCACCTTATAATAATGCTTTCTGTGCTGTGAAACCTCCTACAAATTTTTTGGCTGTTCTAAAGTCATACAGTAATASCAAGAATGAGAACTGCCTGCTAGCATTAAAACAATATTATTTTTTGTTGGTTCACATTAACATCTCCATCAGGAAGTAATGGGCCTGTACTGTTCCCCACAATCATTTTATGYAGATATTTTCTATACTAAGCTTTCTATGTGCCATCCTACAGCGGAAAAAGGCTTTTTATTTTTTTTATCTATTTAAGCCTGAATCCTTTGTTCAGAGGTGTCACTTGGATCTCCTCTAATACTTACCACCATACTGAAGCTGAGAGCACTCACTCGCTAAAATCAGAGCAGAGTTTGGCCTCTGGTTTGTTATTGCTTTCCAGCAGGCTCGACTGTGACCTCCAGGGCTATCTTGCAAAAATAAAGCTCCTGCTGTTCTTCCAGAAAACATCTGCTAATGGACAGTGGGAAAGGATTCGGAGTTTATTTTCTGCAAGCAAAATTGTTGGAGAGACTTCTTTTCTTGAAGCAAGGTGGTTTATATGCCCTTTGGAAGTTGTCCATTAAAGTGCTGATGTCAATGCTAAATTGCAAAGAGGAGAATCATATTAGATTTTTTTTTTGAGGCGCAATGTGAATTGACATAAATAAAAGTTATCTGYTAATATTGTTGTTATTACTGCCTGGCCTAATGACAACTACTCCTATCTCCAATACTGGCCAAAATGTCCATTCTARGGAATGAAGTTTTATCCCTTTGGACAATAAAAGTTGCTGTTAATCACCCTCTGAGTCAGCTGACTCCTTTTTGTTATCATTTCTGTTTTTGTTTCTTTTTTTTGTTAGTACACATGTTTCCAAAGTATTTCACTGACTCTGGAAAAGTTAGTTATTTGAAATTAATGTATTTCACTTTTTTGCAGTGATAATCATATTGTAACTCCTATTTTCAAAATTAATTGGCAAAGTTAGCAGTGTCTCTGCATAGCAGTGTCTCATTGTTCTTGATGACTATTTTCAAGAAGAGGAAATATTTCTTAATTATATTTTGGTATTTAGCATTGGCTCATGGTTTTCTTTTAAAAATACACATCATTATGAAAACTTGCATATTTTATTTGTTTCCTACTGTGGATTGAGATGCAGAATTTTTTGTTTTCTCATAGGACACCCACTGTTTTGGGTGTACATAACTCTGCTTTTAAGAGATTGCATGGTTTTCCATTTCTGGTACTTAAAAAATAGAGCAGAAAATTAAAGTGGTTTTTTAGAGACATTTTCTTAATTTTTTTTCCCAGATTGTCATTTATTCTATTTTTCAGTTCAGCAAAGCAACTAAGTTTCCATTGAACCAAATTTTCTATATTAAGATCTACGGTTGTATATCCTAACACTGRTCTTACTTCTCACTGCTGGTTTATTCTGACTTTGTATTATTGTAGACCAGGAGGTGCCTGCTGAGATCAGGGTCCTACYTCACTGGATGAAAACCTAAGGTAAGGCAACCAGCATTCTGAAAATCTTCTAATCTAAATCATCAAGGCAAATAAAGCATGAGAGAARGGAAATGTGATCCGTGTTTTATGGCTGAGGAACCGAGACACACCATAAATTAATGGCAAATTTCACATGGGAGTTGTAGGAAGATAAATACCTCCCTAGCTATATATCTACATGTTTCCAAATAATGGTTCACCATTAAAGCCTCACTGATGTGTTAAGAGATCCTACGACCGTGATTGTCACCTGACACCACATAGCAAGAGGGCACAAAGCTGTTGATTTTGGGGTAAAAAAACAGTGTAGTGAATTAGTGCAGAAGAATGCTTCCTGTCACAGTTTATTGCATCCAAGGCTCTTACTTCATCCCTTGCCTCYTTGCAACCACAGTTACAGTCCTGGGACATTCGGTCTCCTAGTCTTCACCATATCACCCTGTCTTAACTTTCTCATCATTTACTCTTCTTTCAGAGCTCTGAAACCACATTATTATTTTAGTCATAGTTTAAAAAAGGACTTAAGGCTTTTCAGGCTGAGCTGCCCAGACATGCATCCAGAACTCTTGTAGGCTTACGTAGCGTTCATACAACTAAGAACTGGATAGTGCTGTTCAAAGGAGACTGTATAATTCACTACAGCAGGCCTGTTGCCTGCCCAGCTGTTTTATCCCATCACTCACTCTCATCTGACCTCCTACTCCCAGTTTTTGATCGGTTTAGGATGAAGCTTACCTCTCCTCAGGATAGGGAAGAGGAGGTAGGAAGAACATGAGTGTCCTTCCCGAGGAGTTCTCTGTTGTGGTGCTGGGGAGCAGGACAGGGCTGCTCTTATGCCCTAATTCTGCACTGCCAGGCTTCCTTCACTTTTCCTGAAGGCCAAGTTAGCCCTGGGTGAGCAGGTATGAGTCATGGCCYCACAGGTCCTGCACTAAGACAGATTCTCTGCTTTCCTCTGCTACTTTGATTGTCTGAAACTTGGCAGTAAGGAAGAAACCAGAATACTCCGTGATAATCATTTTACATTATGACTTATGTATGTCAGATACATTAGAATACATTAAGATTTACATTTAATAGTGGTTTAAATTGGAAAATTCACATACTGTATGAAGCCCAGAACACCTTACTGTTATATAATAATATAGTCTCTTAAATATTCACAGTCATGGTTTTCCTCTCTCTCCTCCCTAGATTCCTTTGGTTGTCCCAAGAAAGGATGTTCACAGACTGTCAGTGCCCTCTGTCAAAGTRTATTTCTAAAGGAAAATTGGATAACTATTGTGAGGAACTGCACTCCAAACAATTGCTGGGATGTTCAGAATAAGACTAAYGATATTTTATTTTATTTTGTTTGTTTGTTTTTTTTAATGCTGATGGGACATGGGTCTACCAAGCAGAAACCACAAGCATTTGCATTGCCCTTCYCTGAGACAAGGTCAGGTGGAGCTGTCAATGCTATGGCCTTAGTGACCTCTTTCTATGTAAAAAAAAAAAGGACATTAATTGCTTGATTAGGTCAGATAAGATGCTAAGGAGTAAAGCTCCTCTGGCTGAGAAAGCTATTAACCCTCCGAGAGCAGGGACAGATGGCAACAGCTTTTACTTCACTTGCTGTGCAAGAGATAAGGCACTGTATAGTTATCTGCTCCTGTGATTACAATGCTTAGAGCTTGGTAAGCAACACTGGTCTTTTCTCTATGGGACATACTAGAGATTTCATAGGGGACACGTTTGCAACATAGAGCGTGTTTGAGTATAGTGAAGAGATACCTAGTGCAGCTTCTGATGAATCACTTCATGGAGGGGTAGCAATCCAGCTGTGGCATCCTGGAGCTCAGTGAGGCTAATTTAAGTTTTCAGCAGGTTAAATTAGACAGAGTCAAGCTTTGTGTGTGCCCAGCTAAACCCCTTATTGCATTCTGGGAATTTCTAAGTTGCTTTTCAGCCTTTACTATAGATTTGTTTCTAGTTGCATGATTTAATTTACTTTCATTAGCATGTGATATCCACCAAGTAAGTAAGTGCACCTGTACTTACCAAACCTATGCATTTATTGCCTTTGCACTGAGGAATTAGACGAGGCTTTATCTGCTATTTTGAGGGCAGAATGTTTGAATTGTTTTGTTTTTCTTGCTTTCCTTCTGATTATCCTGCTTTGAGAGTGAATGTTTTAACAATACTAGCAGCAATTTGTGCACATTCCCCTACTTTTCTTCTTGAAACTTGGATATTTGAGCTTTTGCAGTATTTGCATGGGATAGCTAGATATTTCTGCAGGGAGCTTACAGCTTTGCTAATATCTGTTTTCTGCTTCTTAATGCATTTGGATGCTCGAGTGTAAGATATACTTGAGAAGGAGGGAGAAGAGGTAATTGATCCCCCTGTGTGTTCACTGCTTTTCCTGCCATACTTCTGGYGGTACTGCAGAGCAAGGGGGAAGCTGAAGTACCTGACACTTGGAACCAAAGGGTTCTATTCCTAACCTGCATATTGGTCATGGAGCTTCAGTTTCCTCGAGGCCTTAATGTTTCAGTGATCCTGCAGGAGGATAGTAACTTATTTAGTGTGGTTAGGATTGAACTTGTAGGGCAGGTAGTGTTGCTGATTGTGTCGGCAGTAAATTTGTAATGGTGCCTGTAATGGATTGCTKGAGCATCTGAGGCTAAGAGCAACAGGACAGAAAAATATTGTCTCAGACATGCTTATGCAACACACAGCGGTCTGCACACGAGTTCTGAAATATCCATATGTATAGAAAACATGGAAGATGCGATGAGAYTGAATATGGCTCCCCTCGTGTTTGTTTTTGCTCTGGAAACTTGTCTTTTGCGTAGCAGAGGCACGACTTCTGCTGTCACAAATCATAATTAGGCATATATCAGGCAAATTATGCAAATAGTTCCAGTAATTACATCTAGAAGTGAGTATAATTTCATACAGCTCTGTTACTGAGTCCTGGTCTTCTCTTATCTTAGAAATTTGCACCACTGGTAATCTAAAGTCGGAATGCTAGAAATGGCATTCTACCTTTTACTACATTTTTTTTGCATTTTTATTTTTGTGGGTTGATAGTTGATACTTATGTGGATGAAACAACAGCTGGCCTGGAGATCCTGACTTTTTCCAGCTTGTGTTAAACCTCTGGTTGCAGTCAAATGCTTGCAGGGCCTGATGCCCTTGAGATTATTGCTCCAGCATAACTTCTTCACGATATTTGGAATGAAACAGTAAAGCAGCTGATTCAGCTCTTAAAAATAGCCTAGAAGTTCACTTTCAAAACAAATACTGCTGATTCAGTGATATCATGGATGTACCACTGACATCTAGAGGAGCAGAGCAGAAGGTTACTCCATTAATTTAAGCATAAAAACTGCAAAGAGATTTTTTTTTTCTGCTTGTTTCAGAGCTACAAAGCAGCAGGATGCATCTCTCTTTCTCAATAAACTCTGAACAACAGCTTTTCCTGAGCAGAAAACTCTTAGAAACCTTCAGCCATCTGCCCCCCTGAAAAATCTCTCTGCAATGTTTCTTGTACTGGCTTCCACCTGGCTTCAGCTCTATTGATTGAAGTGCATGGGAGGAATGTGACCAAACTAGATTACAAAGTAAAGAAACAGTATTTTTCTGTTTTTTTCCCTCTGTTAGATGAGTACGGTCATGCACAGGTTTGATGTTGCAGCTCCAACAAAGAACCACGGCATCCTATTGCTTTCTGGGAGMTCCCTCTGGCTGTGCACTGACAGATTTAGAGCCAGATTGCTTGCTGAGCTGGTCCAGAAGGCTTCTCCTGTGACTGGTTGAAGAGATGCAAAGGAATCTGGCTTTGCCACAACGCCTTGATCTCTGAAACACAAACAACTTCGAGCAAACAAGAGATGGACAAGTGGCCAAGAAAGCCAATGGCATCCTGGGGTGCATTAGGAAAAGTGTTGACAGCAGGTCGAGGGAGGTGATCCTGCCCCTCTCCTCAGCCCTGGGGAGGCCTCATCTCGAGTCCTGTGTCCAGTTCTGGGCTCCCCAGGACAACAGAAACATGGAGCTACTGGAGAGAGTCCAGTGTAGGGCTACAAAGATGATCAGAGGGCTGGAGCACCTGCCCTATGAGGAACGGCTGCGAGAGCTGGGCGTCTTCAGCCTAGGGAAGAGAAGCCTGAGGGGGGATCTGATCAATGTGTACAAGTACCTGAAGGGAGGGTGTCAAGGGGATGGGGACAAACTCTTTTCATTGTCCCGTGTGGCAGGACAAGAGGCAATGGGCACAAATTGAAGCACAGGAAGTTCTGCCTGACCGTGAGGGGGAATTTCTTCACCGTGAGAGTGACGGAGCACTGGCACAGGTTGCCCAGAGAGGTTGTGGAGTCTCCTTGTCTGGAGATCTTCAAGGCCCGCCTGGATGCAACCATATCTAACATRCTCTAGGTGACCCTGCTGAGTGGGAAGGTTGGACTAGATGATCTCCAGAGGTCCCTTCCAACCTTACTGATTCTATGATTCTATGATTAAGGCCTCGATTTTTAAAGGATATTTATGTACATGTTGATATCTGCTGGAGATCTTGAAAGCCTTAAGTCTCCTTCTTTCCAAGTTTTGTAGGTGGCACCTGTCTTTATGACTATAGGTATCTCCATCTGAGCTAGTGCCAAGGCCCTCCTTGTGATGAGATGAGAGAAATCAGTGCTTTCAGAGAAAKATTCATCTCATTGCAGAATTGATCAGAAAAGGTTAGAAACAGATCAGAAGACTCACACATTAAAGATGTCTACTTCTCTGTACTGATTGTGAAGACAGTTTACATGACTAGATCAAGTGTCAACACTTCTATTGTAGGTGTATGAAGTTATGGATAAGTAATCAGTAATCAGTGAAATAACTTCAGAAATCAGGCCCTTGGTAAATTGAGGCTGTCTTCGGACTTTCCCTAAGCAGATGAGGAGTTTCTTAGAGAGAAAGAGAATGGGCAAATGGGCCTGCCTGCAAGAATGAATGAAGAAAAGTGATTACAGAAAAACAATAGCTCTGCTTCTCCAGCTCTTTTCCTTCTGTGATCTCAATACATTTTTCTGACCATAGTGAGCAAGTCTTCACAATTCTGTTCAGTGGTTGCTGTTTATTAGGCCTCCTATCTCATCTGGGGCACTGAGAGGTGCAGCAACTCCTTTTCCATAACATACAAGATTAACAYACAAGATATGCTTCCCCCCTCCCCCCAATCTCCCCCCAATTCTGCTAAAAATACCCTGGATAACTTTTGATAAGGTCACATAGAACGTGATGTTTTTAAAGGATGTTTTTAAAGATGCAGATGAATTTCAATGAGATGAAATTACAGTCAGACCCCCACGCTCCCTCTGCCATASCTTTTCATCTGAAATATGGAACTAGTTTGACTATTGATACCCATTCTTAAGAATTTACCATCTAAAAGAGCAAGATGTCAAAGGGTGTTATCTCCTGCCACCTGTCTGTACAATAAAGGCTTAATCTCAGCTGGATTCTAGGGTTTTATACAATTTAAGTAACGTAGTATTTGATTTACTTATAAGGAAGCTGACTATTTGATTCTGTTCTAGAAGAAAAAAAGTCCAGGTACTCTATACTCTGCCCATCACAATAATGAGCATAAAAATTCCCGGATGTACCAAAGGAAATGGTTAGATTTATGAGAAWGTCTGGTTCTTTTTGGACTTCTTTATCACAAATACTCTGACAATAATTCAAAACAATCCCCCCAAACTCCAGCAAACCTCACAGTGTGTTTGAGCTGYAAGTAATTTCTTAGATATATAGCCCTAAAATAACTATCCCCAACAGTATGCTTTTTATTAACTGTTAAAAAAGGCATAAAGTCAGAGTTTGAAGATTGCTAGCTTGTAGCCAAAGAACATGTATCCTTTAAAATGATGGAATATGCAGTATCAATTTTAAAGACACTGGGCTTCCAAATGTTGATGATTGATATGCAAAAWATTAATCAAAAACAAATAAAAGGTGAAGTGCAACTGTGGATTGAAAAGATTATTGTAGAATGAACCAATATGTCCTTAAAATTTGGCCAAAAGTCCATGGCTTAATTAAGTGCCAGAAAGAGCACTTCACAAGCAACTRAAAGGCAGCCTCAGGCACCAAGTGAGAAGTTAGTGGTGGCTCAGTGTCATGAGTAACATTATGCTCAATTACCGGGAGCAGATGCTGGTTATCTCTCCCTCTCTCCTCCCACCCACCCTGGGTTGATGTGCAGATTGACAGTGGTGCCATGTCCCCTGGCAGTAGCTTGTCATCTCTTCAGGCTGGGAGACTGCTAACATGGTCAAAACTCTGCCAATGGAGAGCAGTGGTGGGCAGACACCAAAGTCTGATGTGCATGCACAGCCTGGACTGCTGGCATGTGCTAATGCACACAAGTTCTTCTGGCAGAGCAGTGCTGGATGACGTCTGGCTTGGCAGGCAACTGAAAAACTTCCCAAGCTGGGATTTCCCCCTCTGTGCTGGCTAGGAAGTGCTGACAGTCATAAACCAATTGCAGATGAATACTGGAGATGTTCCCTGACCCTGACTGTTCTTGCTACTTTCTTTACTCCCTTCCTTGCAGAAAGGAGTGTAYTGGGAAAGAAATTCTCCAGGCATACTAGTGACAGGCAAAGTGTGGCTTCATCAGTGAGTCAGTGGGCTGAGGGATGATCCTGCTCTCCTTGACTCAGCCAGCCTGTGTGGACTGTGAACCTTGCTCATCAACATGAGCCAGGAGAAGAGGRGAGGGATCCCATCTAGTGTCTACCACACCTCAGCAGGTGAAGGAGGTCCACTAGAAAGTCTGAGGTCTTAATCCAAGCTCTTCAGACTGGGACAAGAACTGAACATAAGCTTGAGGTGAAGGAATGTCTCCTCCCTGATTTCTGGTTAGGAATAAGCATAAGTGAGGTGCTGAAGTTCTGAGTCCTGGTTGAGGGGTGGATGCATTTTGGGTATGCCTTCAGTAGTGCGGCTCTAGGTGGAAGGTTCTAGGTAATAGGTTCAGACCCAGGGTGGAAGGCAGGGCTCGGTGGGTTTYTCAAGGTTGCAGGTTTGCACGGCTGGTATGACTCCTCATTCCCATTTCTCTCATTGCAGCCTTTACAGGCCTGCTTTTTGCTAATGACATGATCACACCTCTTCTCCTTTGCAAGGAGTTTCACTCTAGTGCCACTGGGCTATCTCAGCACCTCAACTGGGGCCATGCAAAGTTAGTCTGCATTTAGCAAAAATAACCACAGCTCAGCATGAGGYGTAGAGTGAGATTTTACAGAGCTGCAGGACCGCACTTAGGAGGTAGGCTAATGTTTCATGAGCCATGAGCTTGTGAAGGATTTGGGGGCTGAAATACATTTGCAAAATGTGCTGAGAATTGGATGGATCAGCAGGTGATGTTCAGTCCTTGTGTAACCAGCTATCGCATTATCTTAAATATAATCCTTGGCCTTTCAACTCTGCATGCGTACAGTACGCAGCACAGCGCACTTGATTTTCTCCTTTAATTACCTGTCTCTGCTGAATAGTAACTATAGAATTCCACAAACTAACATAAATACATTAAAAAACTAATTATCTGGAACGCCTACGCTTTCCAAAAACTGAGGTTGCCATATGCACATTGCATCAAATATCCACTTTGGTTTCTATTACGAGGATAGTTTTATATTAGCAGTAGACACAGATTGGCAGATAAATGAGAAAGAATTGCAAATGCAGCTTTAATTGATGAAATAGTTAGTCTGGAAATTAGGATTCTGTCTCTCTGCAATTTTCAGTCACACATGGTAAGTTTCCAGCTCTTGAAGTACACTTTGCAGATTTTCCACAGTGCATAATTTACTATGGCTCTCTAAGCACCTGCCTTATAGCATTGTCCTCCCCACAGTGACTGACAAACTCTGAATTAAAGTGAGAGATAAAGAAAAAAAAGACTCTGCTTATAAAACAGGCTAAATTACCATCTGGATCAGAAAAGGTTGCTCCTTAATAATCTTACAAGATGCAAATGAACTAGCTCACTCTCTGCTTGTACCATACACCAGTATCACTGTACTGGTTCAAATAGCCGAAGAAATTAAAAAAGGGGCATATTCTCAGCTACTGTAAAGCAATATAATTCCAGTGACTTCAGTAAAGCTATGCAGATATTTTAAGGCCAGAAAAGTTTATTATGTTCATCTAGTCTGTCAACATAGGCCATAGACTTTCATTCAGTAATTCTTGTACTGAGTCCAGGAGGTTATGGATGTAACAGAGCATAACTTTTAGTAAGACATGGAAGGGTGGAAGATTAACCARTATTAACTGCTATAAGTCTAGGATGTGCCATG
Source organism: Rhea americana (assembly GCF_003343005.1). NCBI lineage: Eukaryota > Metazoa > Chordata > Aves > Rheiformes > Rheidae > Rhea > Rhea americana. The sequence continues at coordinate 2,047,147 of NW_028186790.1, read as the reverse complement.
GAGTTCCACTGTTTTATGTGAGCTGAGATACCAGAATTTAACCTAATCTAAGGACAGTAACTAGCAGAGAATCAATCACATCTTTTAACTGTTGCTAATTGCCTTAACTATAGGAAAAAAGAAAAAGAAAAAAGGAAAAAAGCTTGCGTTCTAGTTCAAACTTTCCTAGGAATAAGATCCAGCCATTGGATTTGATTATGTCTTAGTGCTACTAAAACTKGTATGAGATATCTTCTCCTTGGATAAGACATTTTAATTCCTGATAAAGATATATAATTTTTTTCCTTGATTAAWTTGATATATTGAGCTCCTGAAGTCAGAGAGAACTGTTGCTTGCTTGAACAATCAAGAATTGACTCCCTTCCAGACAGAGAAGACAAGCTTTAGGGTATATTTTAAAGCTGTGGACTTGTATGTGGACAGCCACCAGCTTCACTGGGGGGTAGAGCTGGAGCTATGAAGCAAAGTTTATTTGGTTTTTCTTTTTTTCTCCCCCCCCCCCAAGCTTCATAAAACATCTAACAAAGAAGGGTCCTGGCCTGGCTATCGAGTGCAATGGCAGTGCAACTGCATGAAAGCCCAGCTGCCAGGCTGTGATGCCGGGATGCGGAGGAAGCGCACGGAGCTTGGACAGAGCTTCACCACATCTCTGGCACTGCAGCCCAGGCCAGTCATGTCCTATGTGCTTTGTAGCTCCAAATGACAAATAATYAGTAACCATCCTACAACAGCAATGTGTTTCAAAGACAGATCAGTTAACCGCTAGGAAATTTACCTTCCTGAAGTACGCTATGATGAAACACCACCAATGAGGAGATTTTTAGCAGTTTTGGCTCAGCTATGGATGTTTCATTGTCTGACTCCTCAAACTGCAACCATGGGTGGACTGAGATGCTGAGAGAGGATTCCTGCCTTATGCCATATCTCTGTGGAGACTTGAGTGTTGTAGAACTCTGATTAGAGCTAAATGCCCTCAGAGATACTGTTGGTTCAGGAGAAGAAAAACAGCCCTATCAGTGAATGGTGGCTAATGTCTGGGTAGATTTGGTGTATGAYGCATCCCTTTATAGGATGAATATATGTGGAAGACCCTTATTGCTGCAAAATAGTACTAGCCTGGCAACTGGCCTCTCAAGGTGTCTTGTAAAGGGATTGATGAGGTCTTTGCCACAAGGGCTATTAACAGTAAGAAGGAATAGAGAGCAGTCAATGAGGTCATCATCACAGAGTCAGAGAATGGTTGAGGTTGGAAGGGACCTCTGGAGATCATCTAGTCAAACCGCYTGCTCAAACAGGGTCACCTGGAGAACATTGTACTGGATTCTGTCCGACGGTTTGTGAAAATCTCCAGAGAAGGAGACTCCATAATCTCTCTGGGCAACCTGGGCCAATGCTCTGTCACCCTCACAGGAAAGAAGTTTTTCCTTATATTTGTGTGGAACTCCCTGTGTTTCAGTTTGTGCCCGTTGCCTCTTGTCCTGCCACTTGGCACCGCTGAAAAGAGTCTGGCCCCATCCCCTTGATACCCTCCTTTAAGGTATTTGTAGACACTGATAAGATCCCCTCTCAGTCTTCTCTTCTCCAGGCTAGCAATGCTCTTCCTAATGCACACCACAATACCATTCGCCGTCTTGGCTACAAGGGCACATTGCTGGCTGAGTGAGCCTTTCTTATCTTTGCTGTGTCACCAGAAGCAACACCTATGTGACGATATGGTGCTGTGCAAGCCCAAACCTTGCTTTTGGGTGCTAAGAGCAATGAGGGCTGTAGAGACGGATGTATCRGGAAACAGAAGTGCAGAACAGTTTGAATATTAGGGCTGTGAGTAGAYCCTGGACTTGTGGAAGTTGGCATGGTTTCTGTTGTTGAACCTACACATTAACTCCAGTGGAATTTTGCCATCTTCCATCGACTAGGGGTCCGGCTCTGATCCTCCCCATCACCTAAATCCTGAGTGGTAACACTTCACATAGGCTTTGCCAAAGTGGATAGTGCAGGACGCTGGAGAGTCTGTGTCAGGCTATTTATTTGTTTATTTAAACTGTTTTCTTTTTTCCTGAACTGCCAGATAATGAAAAAGTGTGATCTGATCAAATAAATACAGCTAAAGCCTATGCCAACAAACACGTTTSAATGATGAATCAGCCACTAGTGTAACCCATATATAGTGAAAGAGAGTCTGACAAAAGAGGGATTAACTTAATTGGCTAGTTTGCTCCGGCTTTGCCCTGAGCTATCATCTCACCATCTGCTGCATGTGCATCATCATCAGGAGCAGCTGATACACAACAGACCAGACATATTCGCAAATCTTCGTTCCTACAGATGAAGCATTTGCTGTTCTAGGCTGTGCTCTGGTTGAGACAGCTGGGGATAGAGCCTACTACCATGGCTGTGTACACTGGGGTCTAGAGAGACCCTCTGCTCTGCCTGATTTGTGGGACCTTGCTACCAGAATAGCAGTTCTTTGGCAGGTGAGGAAATTGATCTCTGGTTRGGAAGTGATGAAGGTATGGATTCTACCTGATTTGCAGCACCTGGGCACATATTTATTTATGGAGGCAATTTCTCTGTTTGGAGCTGCTCCACTCTGAGTGAGGTATTTACGTACTTAATGGATAACTGTATGTATCTAAATGGATAACTACTTTACCAGTGGCTGAGCACCAGTCACACAGAAGCCAATTCAAAACCCTGCTTTAAAATCTTCTTAAATCTGCAAATTCTGCTTTCCAGGTGAATATTCTGGCCTTGGTTTCTGTATGTCCTGGGTTTTCTGGGGGGCCTTGATGAAGATCAGAGTTTTCTTTTTTGTGAGTTAAATTRATTTTTTCCTTTTTCTTTTCTTTCTTTTTTTTTGATTATCAGGACTGAGGGAAAATCCATTGTACACAYGACAGATGCAAATAGCATAAAATACTGCAACAAAGATTAGTTGAACAAATTCCCCATTCTTCATTCTTCCCCATTCCCCATTGTTAAGCAGTGGCCTTGTGGTTAACGTGGTTGTTTAGGAACTGAAGGTGAGTACAGGTCATATCACTGTCCTTCATTTGCAGTCCCTGCCTATAAAATAGATGCTTATCYGTTTTTTGATGCTGTTAAAAAGCACCATACAGGAGAGATTATAGGATGCTAAATGCTTGTATAGATGATAGTTGAATGACAAGTACTTAATCACTTTTGCACCTGTATTTCTTATAGCCCAATACATTTTCACATACTGCTCCGGTGTCAGCTGTATTGATGGCTCTATCTTCAGTTTTCTTGAATGAAGGATAACTCTTTGTTTCAGTTCTGTCCATCCTATTCCTGCTGGGATCAAAGGGTTTCAGCAGAAATACACTTTCTTGCCATGTATAGTCTCCCAGAGTGGTGTAATTATCACAAGCAGAGTATGTGATATAAATCCTGTAAAGAGCCTCCTTCATCATATTAGGCCTTGGMCAGTACTCTGGCAAAAATGCGGTTTGTAGATCCATACCTTTTCAAGCATCAGAATACAATGGCTTTTTCTGGACCTGCTCTGTGAAAGATCTTCCATCAATGCCAAAAAGCARTGACCCTTCAGTATTACTGAGTCCCTTCCTTGAAGGTTAAGGGCAGGAGATGTTTGGCTTGGATTTTCTTTGTGATATGGGAMGGGAGCTCTGGGCTGAGGAGCTATCAGCGAATCAAATGGAAAAGTTCCTGCCTAGACCTGCTGTTTTAAAGGATGTGTTGTGGAAAAGCTCATGCCTTTCTAACTGTGCTGACACAGGTGCCTGTGATTTCCATTCCTCTGTTGAAACCCTTTCCAGAAATTCAAGTGAGTCTGTCAGATCTGAGCTAACTGGACATTAAGGCCCATAGCTGGTGAGGAATCAGGTGTTCTGTGGACAGACTCTTCTTCCCATCCGTTGGAGCAGTCAGTACTCCCGTTAAATGTTGTGTCCAGCAAGGCACAACACAGCTTTGGTGACATCTATTCAGGCAGGRTTTAGCAGAACTCTGGGAGGATTTTACCCCTAAAATGCTGCTTTTTAGCTCAGGAAAACTTCRGGGAGTTCTTCCTCATAGTATTTGTCTTAGTTTCTGTATTAAGCCCTGCCAAACAAATAGGCATTATCTATACTTTTAAATTAAGACATTTGGCAAATAACCACTGCTCATCTAATTGTCTGTATTACTCATCCAGTTGGTAGCTTACTTCCCTGCATTTCTTTTGGGCCGCTCTGATCAATACTTTTGCATACAAATCTTGTATATAAGGGGGCAGCTCCAGCAGTGTGAATACAAACAGTGACATTTTTGCCTTGGGAACAAGAATGAGTCTCCTAGTCCTCTTGTTCAGCAGTGCAAACATAGCAACAGGGACTGCTACTACAGCAAACCATGCATGCAAATTCCCTGWATGGCTAGAAGTTAGAGGGCTAATATTATTCTGAGCTATTTGCTGAGAATAAATCTCGTATTTATTTTGATTTCCTTTCTATTGTCTCTCCTTGTTCTATTTATGTGACTTTTGATTTTGCATATGCATTTTATGACCTGTAAAACACAATTTTCTTGACTGATAAATTGTTTTTATTATCCTTCTAAGTTCCTTCTTTTTTCTTCAAGGTTGTTATCTAGTCTAAAGTCTTTTTATGTAAAGTTTCCTCTCCCTGCATGTGGAGGAAGTGTCAGATCATGAGCACCTTTGAGAAATCTCTTTCACATGCAGTCTAGAGCTACATTGCTCAGCTAGCTTTCTTTCCTAATTTTTATCAATACTATCTTTTGAATAACGAAAGCTTATCTTAAGACCTGTTTGCTTTTTAGCTTTTTCTTATCAGTTACTAAGCCCAAGCTTTTCTTTCTATGACCAGCTTTTTTTTTTTTTTTTTTTTTTTTTTTTTTTTTTTTTTTTTTTTTTTTTTTTTTTTTTNTTTCTTTCTACAATTCTTTCCCAGTTACCTGGACTAAATGTAAAGTAGTACCAGCCACTGTAATTCCAATAAGTACTTAGTTCAGAAATCTGCTTGCATCCAGGAATAATTAGAGCCTGTGATTCTTGTTAATATTTGTTCTCCAAACTTTACTTGTGGAGATCTCCATTTTCAAGTACTCACAGGAATCTTAATCTCTGTGCAAATCAGACTCTGTCATCCTCTTCAAAATGATTTGGACCAAAAAGGATTCTGATTCTGGCCAAAGCAGATCTCTTTAGTTTGTCTCATTAATCTATACTTTTTGCTTGCTACCATTATCCTTATTCCTGCCTTCTGAAGACAAGTCCRATATTTCACCATGACAGATATGTCAGATTTTGCAGTGTTCCATATTTTGGTTACACCTCTAGAAATGGTTTCACATGCTGACGTACCCTAGCTAGGCTGATGACACTACTCCACCTGAGAAAKGACATCTTTTCGAGATTTCTAGTTTCTTGTCTCTGGCCTGACCCTGGCTGAGTTTTAGGGCAAAGATGAGAGAAGTGATGCTGGATGGCAATTCCTTCTCATTTGGATTTGACAGGCTTATAGATCCTGTTGCTGGGGGTCCTCTTATTTCCAGAATGCTTTTGAGTAACAAGTGAGTCTGAGGTTTTCCTTTGCATCTCCTTTTAACTTGATCATTGACATATATTCTCTTAATCTCCAGTTGTGTTGTCTGCTTTTAGTTTCCTCCAGCTGCTCGTGTCCACTCTATGCTGTCATGCTCTGAGCTCTGTAAACAATTGCTCCTTGTCATATTAATGTCCAAATGAGCCACATTTACAAAGGTTTTAGTTAAACTGTTTACTTTGATTGTAACAGATTTGGGTGCTCTTACATGATAAGTTTAGCCTGCACATCACAGGGAATAGTAACCTTCAGCTCTAGGCTCTGAAAAATAGTTGAGGCAAGGCTATGGGTTGCAAGCTTTATAACTATAAAACTAGAGTGGAAAGTAAGTGTGCACCATGGTCTTACCTTTCCACAGCCTTAATTTGGGGTAGCTGTTGGAAAGGGATAGTGTGGCCACTCCTGGTCACAAAGCCCGAGTCCAAAATCTTTGTTAATTGTTACATCTGTCTTTTTCTAACGGAACAAATAGACTTTCTCCCCTGCTAATGRTATTTATGATCTTCCTCAGTGCTAAGACACATCTGGTTTGGGGGAGGAAATTATTTGTTAGATTGATTTGCTCTTGCAAACTCTATGTTTGACAACCTGCTAGGAAGCAGATGCATCGTTTGACAAATATCTTACTGTGGTGTCCTCCTCATTTGGATTCCCTCAGCTTGTACTTTTAAATGGATCAATGTATGGTATCCAAAATGGAGGAAGAGCATCTTGTTCACAATTTGATTTTTCAGTTACTAACAAACAAAGTGTTGAATGAAGTTGTTGGACCAGATGGAGAATTTACCAGATGAGTCTATAAGTGTGGAATGTTCCTCATCTGTAGTCACATTATGCTTTAATAACTTCATTAAGAATTAGCTAAATCTTTCAGTGTAGGGTCTGTAGAGAAAACATTGCTAGATGAGAGATGCTAAACACTCTTCTACTCATGACAGTATAATAGAGGTCTGCATATCACTGACTTTTCAGTTTGCTGGCTRAAGGGAGGAGGAGGAAAGGAAGGAAAAGTAGTGTGACTGCTGAACTGGGGAGGTGGGGGGAAAGATTAAGTAAAATGTTACGTAAAAGCAAGTCTAAGAAAACARGTAGCTTTTGAAATGAAAGTGTTTGAAATGAAAATGGCATTTTTTTAAGAATGTTAGAATGGAAAATTCTTTTCTTTTCTTTCTTTTTTTTTTTTTTTTTAAAACGTCTAATAAGCTCAATGATAATCTAATATCTCAGCCATCCCATCTTGCATTTTTTGGCTTCCATTTTTTTTACTCAGACCTTTGAAATAGATAATTCATTGTGTTGCTGCAACATTAAAGATGGCAGCAGAGCATGGCCAGCAAAATAACTTCATTGTCAGCGACTCTTAACTTTCACACTTAACTGATGTGCTTGATCTGTCAACAAGGACTGATATATTTTATCTTTAGCAACAATAACAAGAGAGAGAAAAACACTGCAACAAACCAGCTTCTAAGATACTCCTATGTTATTTGCACTGATGTTTGTAGTGAAAAGAAAGACATATTCTTTACCAAAATTAASACTGAAGTATAAAATAATAATCTCTAATAATCGTGGAGATCTGAAATWGCAGGGTGCTGCTGGCTTTACTGCTAGCAGCGTAGAGTATTTGATGCACTGGCCTAAAACTCATTTATTTTGCTKCTTCTTGTTTATTTACCTGCTTCCTACTATCTCTCTTTGCTGCTGTTTCCTATTCCCGTGGCATTATCTTTGTCTGAAATATGATCCTCACCAYAAGCAGATTTAATGTGACACTTGGCCTCTTTTTCTGCTCTCAGTGGAAGATGAAGTGAAAGCTGATCCAAAAGATTGCTGAATAGTAAAGTGGAGAAGACCACGAGCTCTATTTCCACCATGATGCAGATGTGTTCATGAAGGATGGCATTTTTCTTATTTCATTTGGGCAACTAAAGGCTATCTAAATCTATGGTAGTCATCTGGGCTTCATTTATTATCAATACACAGAAATAGACAAATAGACACCTGCAGAGGTTGTTTTGTCTCATCCTTGTGAGGTATAAATAGGTGAGATGGAGTTGTTGCAGGAGGTGCTAGTTTTCTTTACTAATTATATTGGAAGCTTAGGGGGATTAGCCTAGGTTGCTAATTCTAGATTCTAAAAATTACTTGGGAAAATTTTCACCCAAAGGACCTGACAGAGCCATATTCAGAGCTCAGTGGTGGCTTCTTGTCACTGCAATAAAGAATTACAACTTCTTTACAACTCAAAATTTGTTAATTTTGTTACCCTCTATGTTTTAGTATTGAAGAGCAACCAAGAATATAAGGGACCCAGAGGCCACATGCACTTGTGAACTAAACAGAAAGTGGACCCAAGCACAGAAACTCAGTCATCCATATTATTAAATTGTTTGGCRCAATTTTGGCTTAGGTCAGCCTGACCAGAGGACATTTGCAATAGCCAGTTCAGATGTAGCTGCCTGCCTGGAAGATGAGAAAACTGAATAGTATGGATGTGACCAGACTSTGTCAGCAGGCCTCTAGGTAGGGGCACGTTTTATTTTATTAGCATAGATATAGCTATAAATATTACTTAGACTAGTATATGTCTTTGCCCCATAGATCTTGGGATCTCAGTAGATGAGTTGGACCCACAGTGGGAGAGTGGTTACAATTCAAATACACAGTGAAAAATGGGATGGCAGCAAGTATAATGAGAGTTTAGTGCCCTGTAGGCATTGGATTAGCAAGCTGGACTATGTGAAAACAGATGGTCTTTGAAATTAAGAGAATGAATGGAATGGGACAAGAAAGAAGAATATCCAAAAGGCAGGCAAGGTGGTAAAGGTATGCTGTTATTTAAGCCATCATTCTTTACCTTCAGAGAAGGCCAAGCTAGGCTTGTTCCCAGAGTCTTTGAAATGCTGCACCTGAAACAGGATGGAGCACATGTGCAACTGGAAGGGCAAAAGGTGTCGCTCAATTGTGCAGAGCTGTAATAAATGTTTTAGGATCAGGCTTTGAATGTAGTGGTCAAGCAGATTCACTCTGCCTTTAATGTAGGCTTGATTTACTGTTCAAGCATTTTCTATTAATCTGTGTGCTGATGTATGAAAAAGCCAATGGCCTGAAAATGATAATAGGCTTAATGCTTTTAATTACTGTGACCCTTCTCTCATTTCTCGAAGGCGACATATATCTGAGTGTTGACTGATGATAAATAAATCTCAGCAGGTTTGGCACGTCACAGACCCAAGAATCCAGAAGGTCAGAAGTCCATCTGACTGAGTTGGCTCCTCTCCTGATTCCTTAGTCATGCCACAGTGCCTCCTTTGCTGATTTTATCTCCCTACTTGTGACTCTGTGGAGGAGTAGCGGGGGATGGAAATTCTGGTTTATTGTCTTACTCACTTTTTTCTCTCCTAACTTGTCTGAGTAACCTTATTGATTCCTTGGTTTCCATGACCTCATTATCTCCCTCTCTTCCAACTCTTCTCTCTTGTGGTGTTATGCATCTTCTCCTCTCATATGTTATACTATACCTTATCTTGAGAAGATTAGGAGAGTCATGTGCTGATCTGCCCCGCCAGACTGAGTTCACGCACCTAGGACTGAGCCTCCTGTTCAGTCATTGGTTTTGTTTTTCTCTGCTCTGTTTTTCTCTATGTTTTTCTCTTTGTATGGTGACTCTTTTTCTACCTTAGATCATAGAATCATAGAATCATACAATCAGTAAGGTTGGAAGGGTCCTCTGGAGGCCATCTAGTCCAACCTCCCCGCTCAGCAGGGTCACCTAGAGCATGTTAGATAGGGTTGTATCCAGGCGGGCCTTGAAGATCTCCAGAGAAGGAGACTCCACAACCTCTCTGGGCAACCTGTGCCAGTGCTCCGTCACTCTCACAGGGAAGAAATTCCCCCTCACGGTCAGGCGGAACTTCCTGTGCTTCAATTTCTGCCCATTGCCTCTTGTCCTGTCACACAGGACAACTGAAAAGAGTTTGTCCCCGTCCCCTTGACACCCTCCCTTCAGGTACTTGTTCACATTGATCAGATCCCCCCTCAGTCTGCTCTTCCCCAGGCTGAAGAGGCCCAGCTCTCACAGCTGTTCCTCATAGCAGAGCTGCTCTAGCCCTCTGATCATCTTCCTATGCTAYGCCTCTCCAGTTGCTCCATGTTTCTGTTGTCCTGGGGAGCCCAGAACTGGACACAGTACTCGAGATGAGGCCTCTCCAGGGCAGAGTAGAGGGGCAGGATCACCTCCCTYGACCTGCTGGCAACAGTCTTCCTAATGCACCCCAGGACACCATTGGCCTTCTTGGCCACATGGGCACATTGCTGCCTCATGGTCAATTTGTCATCCACCAAGCACTCCCAGGTCCTTCTCTGCAGAACTGCTCTCCAGAAGGTCAGCCCCCAGCTTGTACTGGTGCATGGGGCTATTTTTCCCTAGGTGCAGGAGCCTGCCCTTGCCCTTGTTGAACCTCAGGAGGTTCCTCTCCGTCCAGCTCTCCAGCCTGTCCAGGTCTCTCTGAATGGCAGCACARCCCTCAGGTGTGTCAGCCACTCCTCCCAGTTTGGTAGCATCARCAAACTTGCTGAGGAGGCACTCTGTCCCYTCMTCCAGGTCATTGATGAAGGAGTTGAACAGGATGGGACCCAGTCCTGAGCCCTGGGAGACACCACTAGCCACAGGCCTCTGGCTAGATTCCACGCCACTGATGACAACCCTCTGAGCTCTGCCTTTCAGCCAGTTCTCCATCCACCTCACTGTCCACTCGTCTAACCCACGGTTCCTGAGCTTGCCTAGGAGGATGTTATGGGAGACAGTGTCAAAAGCCTTGCTGAAGTCAAGGTCCACAACATCCACTGCTCTCCCCTCATCTACCCAGCCCGTCATTCCATCAGAGAAGGCTATCAGACTGGTTAAGCAGGATTTCCCCTTGGTGAATCCATGCTGGCTACTCCTGATCGCTGTCTTATCCTCCATATGTCTGGAGATGACATCCAGAATGAACTGTTCCACCCCCTTTCCAGGGATGGAGGTGAGGCTGACGGACCTATAGTTGCCTGGGTCCTCCTTCTTGCCCTTCTTGAAGACTGGAGTGACACTGGCTTTCTTCCAATCCTCAGGCACCTCTCCAGTTCTCCAGGACCTTTCAAAGATGATGGAGAGYGGACTGGTAACAACATCTGCCAGCTCCCTCAGTMCCYGTGGGTRMATCCCATCCAGGCCCATGGATTTGTGGGTGTCTAACCTGCCCAGAAGGTCTCTAATCCTACAACTGCACTGGTAAAATTGGGCCAAGATGTGACTGAGGGCCTTGGATTTGGACTACCGATTTTTCATGCTACTTAATTACTGACATGCTCCCTCACACAGTTTTATCCTATATCCAGCTATCATGACCTCAGACAAAGCCCCCCCAGGCATGGCTGAGGTATGAGACACATGGGCGGAAAACTACCATTGGGAAATATGGACAAGATCACACTGAATTTGGTTCCTGCCTCTCTACGCTGTCCTTCAGGGCCATCCCAGGATGATTTTCATCCTCAGCTCTTCCTCACACAGCCTCAAGCCAATACCACAACATGCAAGAGCTATCCTCAATTTCATGCTACCAAAACAATAACCTCTTGGGATATGACGCAACCCTCACATTAATCAGATGCTTTGAGTTGGAAAATACCCACAAAATAACAATAAATATACTTTCCAGCCACCTCATGGGGCACAGAGATGAGACAGGGACCAGCACTACATCGGTTGCTCGTGGTCAAGGTCAGTTGTTTTGCCACCTGATTTATTTAGCTGCAGAACCATAGTCTATCTCTGCAAGGCTTGCCGTTGCTTGTGAAGAAAAGGGCCATTGCTGGTTCTGGGGTGGTCACTCTACATCACTTTACTTTAGTCTTCC
>NW_028186790.1:2020883-2035639 GCF_003343005.1 Rhea americana | reverse complement strand
TAAGCTTTTTTTTTTTTTTTTTTTTTTTTTTTTTTCCTTTTTTTTTTTTTTTTTTTTGCTTTCTCTTACTTGAATGGGGCGGTATTAGTCCTGTAACACAGGGCCTTACCTCCCACTGATTTCAGTTTGGCCTGACTGCTTAAATGCCTTAGACAATTTGTACTTAAGTGATTCCTGCTCTAAACAACATTCAGGTGAATGTCAATTACTTAAAGTCATTAAAACAATGGCATTTTCCTAATTGAGCGTTTGATTAAGCAACTATTGTCATATATGTCTTTTGAATCAATAATGAGCTCCTTTTTTGGCTAGCGATAGGAAATTATGGAAGATTTAAGACAGTGAAACAGTACATCCTCGTGTTAGACCAACGGCCGGTGTCTGTTGGTATCTCAAGGCCAAGCCTTGCTGATGCCTGCTGGGGCTCCAGGCCTTGCTAAATGCCGGTGCAAATTGATGCAAACAAGCAATGTTATTCTTTCCCTTGTTTCGTGATGCCTTCTCCTGTGTCCCAACTCCACTTGTTCTGAAGGTCCCAACTTTCTTCTGTGGGTCTCAACTTTCTTCAGCTGTACGAACATAACAGACAAGGTGAAGGTGGCAGTTGATGTACCAAACTAAGGCATTTACRCTGCTCTAAGAACAGCATTAGAGCATGGGCAGGCACTGGACACAGTCTCCTCGCAGTGATTCATCATTAATCCCTACGAGCTATCCTGTGTTATTACCAAAAACCGTTTGTGAGGGGATTTAAATTACATGCTGAATGAAGAACATAAGCTGATAAGAGGTAGGGGTTTAGAGACAGTTGCTTTGCCCTTTGTAAGCTACCCCTGCACTCCTCCAGCAGGAAAAGGGGGGGAAAAAATTAAAGGAGCCTAAAAGTCTTGTTCCTGGTTATAAGAAGAGTTGTTATAARTCAGTATTGCTGAGAGGAGGGAGTTGGAGGCCGGTGCGTTCCTTGTCCATGGTAAATGTAGAAAGATGAAGAAAAACATCACGGAGTTATCTACTATAGGAAAAAAAAAATCTCTGGAAATGGAATGACATTTTCCTGCAACTAGTAAAAGAGGACCTGTTCTCTGGCCTGGAGGCCAACTGGCATAGTCCCGCMATAGACCATGTGGCTCCCTGCATCAAGAAAAGCAAATTTAATATGAAGCTAAACTTTTGCTTTTCCTCTGCTGATAAATGCATTTTGTTTCCTACTGCATTGTCAGCTAAAACAAATGCTTTCATTTTCAGCTGAAACCCTGGAAGGGTGTTTTTATTCACAGTGCATAAAGAAATATTTTTTTTGTCATTTGACCTGTTTTAAGACACTTTCCTTTTCCACTGAATRTCTTCTCCTCTGGTAATTTCTCAAAGACTCATGAGGTTTCCAAAAAATGTAGCTATGTATGATGAATTTTCACTGTCTCTTAGACCTGGTTTTACTCATGTCATCAACAAAACTGGAGAAACAGYTACACAATGTTTTCCTTTTAGCTGCTTGCATCTGGATTAATCAATTAATATTTATAGTGGACAGCTAACTCCTCTGGGGCTTGCTTGYGCTAGACTTATAGCTGTTGAGAACACAGCTGTAACCACTTTTTGTTTGCACTTAGCGGCACAGTGGGTTTTTTGTTTTTTGTTTTGGGGACTTTTTGTAAGAAAAAGAGGAGGAAATATGAGGGTTCAGAGGCTAAACATAAAACTAAATATTTTCATATACATTATGGTGCAAATACGGAGGAAGTATCTCCTTGTGGTTTGCTCTGCAGTGGAACCTAAACCATTAGAATTGTTTCGAATCCCAGTGTAGGCAATCGTTTAGGGCTGTGTGGATCAGATTCAAAGTGTTGCTCTACTGCTATGCAGACTTGAAGAATGAAGCTCCGTATCCTTAYAGCATCCACAACTGATTACTCATTTTCCTGACTTCTTGACATTTTTTCTGCAAAGAGGATTAACAAAGGAATGACATAAAGACTGAGGAACAGGGAATGGAAATGGTTGGGAAAAGTATATAGCTCTCTGAATAGGGGGATTTAATCAGCCAAGGTAACATAGCTGACACGAGCAACAGTACCAACACTGAACACATGCCAAGCTCGATACTCTGGAAAAAGAAAGGTAACTGAGCTAAAGGAGAGGTTTTTACTTGTATGTTGCTTTTCTCAAACCCAAGCATAAGACTCTCTTAAAATTTTCAAGAAAATGCTTACCATTTCCATTTAAACTCTTGGGCAAAAAAACAATTTTTAAAATGTGATCCATCAAAAAAAACCCCAAAGATAGTAACAACAACCCCGCCCCCCCACTAGGTAAACTTATCTGTTTGTCAGTTTTTCCCTTATGGAACAGATACTCAGAAGTGTTGTGTTCATATCCTGGGAGCAATCCTAATGTCCCAGATGATCTCACACAAAAGTTAACTTCATTAGACCAAAAATGACATTCTAAGGGTAACCTACTCTTACTAAAATGAACAGTGCATTTTTACAAATGAGTGTAATATTGTTCTGAACAAGCACCATACAATGAAGTCATTGAACACAACACTTTCAGATGGTTGCTGCAGAGAAAATCTTGAAAATTCCAAGAGCTGTTTACTCTCTTGGAGAAGAATTGTTGACTAAGTTGTCATGTTCCCTCTGCCATGGTCTATATGAAGGCAAGGAATCTCTGCTGATTTCCAGCTATGTTTAGTGAAAGTTATACTACAGATGAAAAACTGATTATGTACTACGTCTGATTCTGTATTTGTTTCTGCTGTTGTAAAGCAGGTGTGACTGCGCTAAGGTCATTGCAATTATATCACATAAGCTAAGTTTGATTTAATCTAGATTTTTTTTAGCACTACTTCTTTATCAGCTGTAGATATTTGTCTTAAAAAGTTGCAAGATTAAATTTGGTTGTGCTACATTCTTCATTASATCTTGTAATAGCCTTCTAAAGATAAGTTGAAAACAGTGAGATCAGGACATCAATCCTACTCACATAAGTTTCACAGATGAGGAGAAATCTGCCTTCAGTAAGCAYAAGAACCTCATTTCTATAGCATGAGATAAGCTCGGAAAATGTTCTTCCAGGATATTGTGGCTTATTGTAATGATTATTAGCTCAATTCAGTGACGCAATTACTACAGACCATTTAGCACAAATGCATCCTCTGTTGCTATCTATTATACTAGTAGCTTTAATAATGGCAGTGCATACAGCTGAGAGCAATGCATAGCATAAAAGAAATATGGCTAAGCTACGCTAGTAACATATAATTATATATTTATAATAAGAAACTTGTGACAACATATTACCACTTGAAGATATAAGAAAAGGCTACCTTGAATACCAGCTACAGGTTATTTGGGCCAAATTATGATGTTTTTCATCATCATTGGCAGCACTTATTCACATCAGCAACTGTCCTGTCTTCTTGGGTTAGAGTGATCTCACATACCTTACTCATCTAAAAGTTGATTGTCTTAGTCTGAGCTAATCTCATGAGACTCCCTTTAGAGTCAGGAGAGAGAAATATGTATCTCCAGAGAGCGATTTTTATCATCCTAAAATTGCTGTCTGGGATGGCAGATGCAATCACCCCTTCGCATACAAGTAACTGGGTGAATCAATCCCTAACTATAGTAACCATTTCATTACTCTGCAGCATGGTCAAATAAATTCACTCACTGCCTTTCTCATAAAGGCTGTCTAGCATTCAGAGTGACTTCAGGATGGCTGGCAAGCCATAGAAAGTTCATTCCCAAAGGAAGAGCAATCACAGATAGGGATGCTGGTCCTTCCCATCATCAATCCGCACGCTTACTCAAATGTCCAGAGCTCTCAGGAAGGGTGTTTTTCCATTCAGCTGCAGAGGGGTTTGGGACCTAATGCTAATCTAGGACAGATGACTCATTGGTAAGTGTTAGTCAGCATGCTTCTGGCAGCAGAACAGAGAGAAACATGCCTGAACCTCCAATGTCTCTTCGGTATTCTAACAACTGTAGCTGTATTTGTTTTATGGAAGTGATTTCGAAGTTTAATTGAAATATATTAATCCAGACAAGAAATGGTCTTTACTGAGCACTTTAACCTCTCCAAGTAAGAACTAGCAAACTAGTGAGAACTAACTGTGAGTAGAATGGATTGCA
Organism: Rhea americana; assembly: GCF_003343005.1. NCBI lineage: Eukaryota > Metazoa > Chordata > Aves > Rheiformes > Rheidae > Rhea > Rhea americana. The sequence goes on along the minus strand of NW_028186790.1, from coordinate 2,031,503 downwards.
GAGATGGGCATCAAATTTCTCCTGTAATAAAGGACAGCAGAGATGTTATGCTCTCTAAATGAGAAAGGGAGACCACAGTATGAACCTACAGGTCGCTCAGATCTTTCTGTAAAATCTTTTAGAGATGAGACCCTATATGGTGATAATTTAATGGCACTTGATACYAGAAACAGGAAGGTCACTGAAGAGTAACTGTCACCCTAGGTGCCTGCCCTCCACTTTGGAGGCATTCAGGTGGGTTATTTGCACGGAGGAGGGTGGAAAACAGTATGAATTGAGCATGGCAAGACCTGCCCTCCCTGGCAGCAAATGGTAGCCCATTATAAAAGCCAAGGACTATGGTGCTTTAGAGATGCTATCCCATCTCCTACATAATTCCCTTGATGCAGAAGGAAGGAATGCAAAAAGCCTGATGACCCAGCTATGCCAGCTGGCCCACTGGCCAGTGGAGCAGGAAAGTGCCTTAAAGTGTATTACACGAAAGAAAATTAAATAGGGAATTTGTTGGGTTTATGATAGACTTTGCAATTTCCTGTGTTAATGAAATTGCCCCAAACCCCCTGCAGCTCCTAAGAAAGTGCTGAGGAAGCCCTTGAAGAAATCCCATTTCAATTTGCTTATTTAAGTTAGTAGAAAAAAGACCTTCTTGTTATCTAATTTGTTGATGAGTTCAGACACTTTCTGGAATGATTTCTTGCATAATTTACCTTATTGATACATTATTTATAAGTCTTCATTCAACTCCAAGTTCAGGGTTTGAATGCAAATCTTACATAATGAGTAGCTGGTGTCACTTTGTGTCAGTGGAATGAAAAGTGTTTTTGACAACCCAGAGGTTCTCAATCAAGTAGCAATATGATCAGAGTCASTCCTTCACTGCTGAATCATTACAAAATGCTCCCTTGCTGTTACCTCAGAGGAATCTAAAAAAATTATTATATCCTTTATCAGCTGAAGAAAATTATTGAGGAGACTAACTTCATTTATTGAGGAGACAATTTATCGAGGAAACTAAATTTATCCTCAAACTGAATCCAATAGCTGTGTCTGGAAGCTATGCTTTTATGACTTTGTATGAGGCTGAGCAAAAGATCCACTAAAGTTCAATCCAGGGACATAGATATGGGAAGACCCAAATACCGTGTGCCTCAAAAGGTGGGTGCTTCAGTGACTGCTCTGTGGTACATGTTGAAATTAAAGACTTCACTGAGGCTCTGGCTTCTACGTTGCTCCCGGGACTTCAGGATTTCATTTCACTTCCTGGCAATGTGGTTTAAAAATACRTATGTTAAGAAGAGTATTTATATATTGACAGCATCTCCACTCACTGTGATTGGGARAAACCCCTTTGTGACAGGCAGATAATATATTATGGTAAAGGAGAACTATCAGTTGATTGAAATAATAAATCACTTTCATTTAAAAGTCTGGTACTAACTAGGCAAAAAGACTGCTGTTTCTCCTGCTTTGAGCTGAAATATTTTTTTTTCTGCCTTGTTGTTTTGTTTACTAGAGCAGGAAATAATTTATTAATTYAATTTTATTCCATGAGAGTTTATGACTTAATATGTCAAGCTCTGAACTAAGCTGGCCTYATTAATGTGAGAATCAGCTAATTGGTGTTCCCTGTGAAGTGTGTGGGGTATTTTAGATGGAATAAAATCCTTGTCTATCATGATAAAATCTACTGTAGGAGCGTTTGCTGTTAACTGCAGGCAAACCTTCTATTTTGCTCCTATCTCTATTTTAATGCTTGTTTAATGACACAGCTTTGAAATGGCTGTTTTATTCTTTTTTTTTTCCCAAAGGAAACTGTTGCTTCTATATTAAAAAAAGACAACAGCAAACCCTTTAAAGTTTAAGTGCCACTACTGTACTACTGTAGTGTGGTGTTCTTCATGGATTGTATGTGAACATTGACATGCATGCTAAAACTCCCCCAATAGAAATATTTTTTTTAATACTTGTTTCTTTTTGCCTCCTGACTTCTCTCACATCTTTTGGAACCTGACATAYTTTTCTCAATAATTCTTTCTTGAATTCTCTTTCAAAAAAGAATTTTTAATTCTTTTAAAATATTCTCTTTTTTTCCCCCTTGCTGATTCTTTTTATTTAACCAATTTTAAGAGCTAGGATTAGATTGTACAGGCATTCATATTGAAGATGAGAGGRAAAAAAAAAGCTAAACAAAAAAAAGCAAAACAAACAGACATCATTTCCTAGGTTCAGATGTGTCTGGTGGGAACTCAGCTATCAAATCTTAATTGCTGGCCATTTGCTGAATCCTCCCTGGAATCCAAAGCAGGTTGCTCCCCAGCCTGTTCATAATCACCCTTCCATGCTGTGGTCTKGTGGGAATTCATTAAGCAGTGTACTTAATTATGTAAATACAATGACTTCTCCTACCTGCTTTCCCTTTACACTTACTAGCCTATTTACCTAGTGATGGTGTTCAGCTCYGTGCAAGCTGCCTTTGCGAATGCTTTGAGAAACGAGCTGTGTGGTGGAAGCCCAGAAGTTAGCAAATGCTGGCTGTTACAGATCAATAGGTAGCAAAGCAAACAAACATATGCTTGTCAGAAATATTCCCTTTGGTGAAGATTTTTTAGAGAGTAAAAAGGGGGGTTTGGTACAGGTACTTTAATTGGAGCAGTAGCTGTCATGGATAGTTAAGTGCATCTTTCCAAGTCCACCCTCTCCTATCATTCACACAGCGTACAAACTTGAGTGTGTGGATTTAAGCCAAATCTGAGAACTTTCTGGAGGGAAGCAGTCTGCACACATGCTGTGTCTTAAAGAGGGAATGGATGTGCTACAACTCCAGCCTCTAGTAGCTGTCCAGGACCAAGCTCTTCCTGACAGATGTGTGTGCTCTGAGCCTACCCACCACCAGGCTAGTAGCCAACACCATGAACAAAAAGCAGGTGGGGCATGGGTGCTTCAACCCACTTYCCAGCTACAACTATGTTTCCTGGCTGTCCTGCTACAGAGCAGCAGATGCAGAGGTCACTGGGGTGGTCTTTGCTCCCAGGTATGCAGTGCAGACTGTGCAGCTAGGGACTGGGGTAGGGGGAGGCAGTGTGACCAGAAGTGACCACAAAAAAGYAGCTTTTGTCAACCGCTCACCTTTGTTCACAGTGCACATTCACAGTGCTTTGTGCCCAGTTTACAGTGTTTTGTGCACTGCATTTGCAGGAATGAGATTTGAAGAACATAATTTAAGTAACTTTAATCATATTTATGGGGAAATTGTCTTCCATACCAGCAACARGAGAGAACAGCATGAGTGAAAGTTGTAGTGTACTAGAGAAAAGTAGCAGAGACTTTACAGATGCTAAACATGCCATATAAAGCATCACCAGTGTATGGTGGTCAGGGAAAGATGCCTGTCTAAGAGTAAAGGGGTTGCAGATGAATTGCTACAAGATACTCTAGAGTGGGAATTTAAAATATGCTGATGACTCCATGGTAACAGTTTGGGTGCATATCCTTGACTCAGTGGCTTTGAAGGGAAAAGTCTTGTAAGAGCAGTYAAGCATTCGAACTGGAGATATTCCCTTTTTCCACAGTCATCAAAAGCTATGTAAAGGTTTTCAYAGGGCTGGGAATCTGCTCTGTTGTCACCTGTTGGCAATTCGTCGCCAAAGTGCTTCAAAGTAATTTCTTTTTTTATTCAATGATCAGTTAGGGTTACCTTGACATCAAAGACCATGGGCCTTTGCAACCCTCTTCTTTATTGAATTGCWGGCTCCATAGTAAGCCATCAGAAAAGTGAGCAATACGTGGCAGCATCCCGCTGTGGCAGCTGGATGCAGGTCACATGCACTGTGAAGGAGTGCCTTGAGGCAAACATTGCACCTCTGCTGTGGCCACGCTGTGGGTTCCCTGCGGTGCTGACTCAGGCTCCCCTGTCCTTGCAGTTTGGGTGTAGGCACTTGCTTCACTCATCTAACAGCCTGGGGAAGGCTGTCCTTCTCCTGAGCACATTCCCAAATCCTGCTTGTCCCTTGCATAAATGCTCACTGGGGTCCTGTTCCTCCAGTCAGAGCATCTTCTCAATTTAACAAAGATCATTGAGATGATGGTGCTAGACCACCATTTTGCTAGGGTATAGGAATGCCTGAATGGTAGAAACAGTATGAATTCATGAAGAACTATGCAATTTGAATTCATGGACRCTCATCAGCTGAGTCACAGTGAGTAATTCCTGTCTCTGGTAATTTTTAAAAATAGAGGTTCAAAGTTATGTTTGCACATATTTAAAGATTTTTTTTCTCAGACGTTTATGCCTAGGTTTATACTGTCTACTGTCCATTTCTACAGGTATAGATGAGCAGAAGAATACTCGCATGGCTTAGAGTGAAAGCTTTGTTTGGGCATGCTGACTGGCAAGATTTCTCTTTGAGGTCCTACATGATAGCAATAATTTGATAGCAAGAGGTATGTCAGCAGCCAGCTTGATAACAGGAAAAATGAAGTTACTTCAGTTTCTTTGGGGAAAAGAATATGTTGGTGCTTATTTGGTGCCTTTATTCTACMCAGCTACTAGAATATAGCCATGTTTGCGGAGTTACTTGACTGTCCTGGTCAGTTAAATAAAAAAAATTTGAAGTACACTTGAAGCTGAGCAAAAAGCTATAAACTCAGTTCCTAGCTGATGTGAATTCAAATCTTGTGGCTTGGCCTTATATCTCAGGTGGCTATCTTCCAGGTTTGGTAAACATATCCAAAAGGGCACAGACACATCCTCCTGCACTAGTTTCTGCCAGCATAAGCACCTGAATTTTGTGATTATTATAAACCAATTCTGTCATGTTTGCAAACCTATTTGCATTGCATTTGTAATGAAAGTGAAGCAGGAAAAAAAAAAGGAAGAAGACACCTCAAAGGAAGAATGGAAAAATAAAAATGCACCCACTCTTTTGGTGATTTCAAGCTAGAGCAGAGCATCAAAGATGAAAGAATCTACTTTTCTTTTAATCTCACAGTGCAACTGTCTCATCTGTTGTCTGCAATGTGTCAGTGTCACAGATGCAGCTTTCACCTTTCTTCAAAAGCTGCCTCCTTTTGACAGCAGTGTCAGACAGCCGGGCTCACAGGATCTTCAAAAATACCAGCTSCCTGGACCCAGCACTCATTTCTCCAGGACAACTCCAAAACACACTTTCCCTTTCACAGCTCCCGTGGAAGCAGGGAACAGCAACGCAACGTGCCCCTCCTGGTCTTTCCGGCTCGCTCCTGTATGTGCATCCCAGTCTCCTGCTCTGATGTCCTTAGCTTGCTCCTTTTGGCCTAACACGCACACCATCTGGAATTCAGAGGCATGTGGATGTCCCCCCTTTGCTTACCTCACCAAGGGAAGGTTAGGAGCGCTCTCTGAGGTCTGCCCGACGGCCCCTCGCACCCAGCACTCTGCCTTCAGCAGAGCATAACATGGAAAACTTAGAATGGGACCTCTTGAATGTATTATCTAAATTCCCAGTGATTTGAGCTCTGAGACTTCCTAAGCCTTTTTTAAGAAAAGAAAACCAGGAGATAATTCTTCCTTATTATCATGTGCTGTGTGGCTGTGCTCCCAGTGTGACCTGATACCCCAGGGGATATGACACATAAGTAGAAAGTGAGTGGCAAACCATATCTTCATAGCCCAGATAAGCTCCGCCGAGCCAATATGTGAAGATTATAACACACACAATTGTGTCAGAGGAAATGAAGAGAAAGTTTTCTTTTCTTTAAGGTTATGGTGTAGAAAAGAGTTTATTGGAACTTTATTTATAACTGGGGCAAAATGAGAACCTGGAGGTTACAGTAAACATGTCTATCCCTGAGGGCAATGCATTTGATGAAAAATAAATGAATTGCACAAATCTTTAGCAATAAACTRGTTAATAATATATTGATCTCTGAAATCAGTAACACAGTAAAAGTATCAATATATCTTTCTGGAGTGCCCATGTCCTTTTTCAGACATTCTTATTTACCCCAGGCACATAAATCTGCATTACTGGGGAGAAAGTCAAACACAAGGTAATAGTGCCTGCTGCTACAAAATTTATTAGAGAGTGACCTAATCCTATGACTTGCACTAGTGCATGCAAGAAATAAGAAAAGAAAGGCTGATCCTTTTAAAATAGACATATCAACATAATATTTCTGCAAATTATGTAAGGAATAGCAATTAGTACCGATAAGATGAGACCACTCACTTTCCCTGTTTATGCAAGTATTGATTTACACATATAAATATATTCAGAAAGCTTAATTATCATGAACAAGAACTAACTTTGCCTTTCCAAAGCGCTGCCTTGGTGAGCTAACTGGGATGTGAACGTGTTGCCACTGAAATCATGGACCAAACAAATTTTATTGCAGGGCAAAAAGCAAGCTCTTAACTCCTGCCCGAAATGCCTTATATCTTATGGAGCTCGACTGGTTTTGCAGTTGCTCCTGGTCCACCTGGTCTTTCAAGATCATGCAAAATTTCATTGTAACTTCATACCTGGTAAAACTGAGACAGTTGTTCAAGCTGCCTTTGTTTCTCTAGTTAATTATGACGTTACTGCACAACAAATTGCATCAGGCACCTCCTAGGTTAGTGTGAGCCATACTCACAGAAAGCTGCTCTCCAGAGACATGCACAGCCTCAGCGACAGCTGCACAGGACGATTGCTTCAGATCTGTTGAGTCTGTTGTCTAGACATTAAATTTTGGACAGGCTATGACAGAGGAAAACATGTGGGGCACTGGCAGAACATTAACCATTGAAGATATTAGAGAAAAGGACTTCTTTTCTGCCTTCATTTTGTTTGAGTGTTTGAGTAATTTGTATTTTGAGTTCAGCTGTAACAAACCCGCATAAAGCTTACAGAAGAAAACAAACTTTTAGGCCCATGTTTTGTGCCTCTTCTCCTCCATCTGTAAGTTTGGGTAAGATTCTCCCATTATTAGTTCTTCTCCACAGTGTCTCCTGACAGTGATGATTATAGCAGGATGGAATAACTTTTCTTCTTGGACCTACTGAGCACTGCCCCCAGAATAGCACAGGACTCTGGGGGACAGAGGAGGGATCTTTGATGCCTTCAGAAAAGAGGAAGTTGAAAATTGTTTCACATGACTTTGTGACCCGTACTTACAATGAGGGAGACTTTGGGAATGAGCTTGTAGGGGAGTTCCTTCTGTCCACTGGTCAAACACCATGAACACATGGTTTACACACCTTTATTTGCACTGAGGTGGAGCAAGCTCAGCTCTGCTTTCCCCATGGATGTGCTGTCCAGCACCTCACATAATCTCTCATATACCGTCCCTAGCTGTATTCTGATAATTTACTAGGAAACTTCACCTGGACTTAGGTATCTACTTGATCATCTATGTTCATGAAAGAGTCAACCTACTTCCTCTCCAGGGCATTCAGACCTGATGCTGTCAGCTGAGGGAGTAATTGCCTAATCTGTGCACCCAGAGAAAACTAGCATGCTCCTTCCATTGCTCCTGAGAGTGAAGATACTGATTCCATCAAGGAGTTACACTACAGAAAGATAGCATCCATACAGTCAAATAATTCTGCCCTCAAAACACTCCTTGATAACTACTCATGTGGGATGCATTTTCAAAAGAAACCAGAGCCATGACCATTGCTATTTTCCCTGGAGCCAGCTGGCCTGGCCTGGCCATGTTCATACTACTGAAGTTTATCTTTTAAAATAGGAATGTAACTGCTTACTGGGAACGGCCACTGGCCCAAAATAGCCCTTAGGCTAAACTTGGGAACATTATTGGTCTGGATTAAAATGTGCTAGAGACCATTCTGTAGCCTTATAACCAGTGGTTTTCCAATATGCAGACCTGACTCTAACTCTCACATGCTAAAATCTTTAAAAAGTCTGTTTTAGTGTCTTTTCTTGGTCCTTTAAAAAATGTAGTCCCTTGGGTTAGGTTTACAGTAATAAAACAGGGCCAGGTTATAGGCCCAAACTCTGGCACATGATTGTCCATATTACTTAATAGTTAGGATGCTTCCAAGCATTGTTTTAGCACTGTCACAATATCTAGGCATGCCATGGGCCAAGAATTATTCCCTATAAATGATATGAATGAGACAACTCTGGGAGAGGATGAGAATTTAGCAGCACGCAGCAGAGCTGTGCTGTGTTGGTAGCTCTTGAGGGCAGAGGAAGGAGCTTGCCCAGGGTAATTTACTAGTATAGATGTGGGATTTATGTCTGGCTTTAGAATTGAGAAGTACTGTAAAAGTACTGCAAACACAGCAAGTGCTGAAAGAATATGTTTCTGTGGTTAGCAACATATTTATAAAAAAACCCACAACATAAAAAAGCCCACAAAACGAACACTAATTTTAAGAGCTGCTAGTAAAAAATGGAAACAATTATTCTCTCCATTTTGCAAAGTAGTTTCTATAAAAATGAACATTTATATTACCACAAGTGCATGTAGAGTCTATTTTTCTGTGTTCCTTGTTATTACTGCAGAGATTTCTGTATGATAGAGGATTTTTTTCTTTCCTTGCCCATTTGCTTGATCACAAAATGAAATCAGAACTCTCGTTTGGACACAGCTGTTTATTGCCATAAATGTGACTGTGATGCCACAAACAATATTATCACCTCCAATCTAATGTGTCTCTTCTAGTGCTAGGCATACATTCCTTTTCTTTGTCTGGATCAATGTAGTCCAATTAGTTATAAGCCTTTTGTAGCAGAGGCTTTACTTCCATCTGTATTTTTGCATCACCTTGTACAATATAGTTTCAGTTTTGCCTTGCAGACAATTAGAAAGGGACTAAAGAATCAATTAATCATTAGGAGAGGAGATGATCCTTTCCTGGACTGAAGGACAATCCTGGGAGAACCTGCTGGAACTGGTCCTCCAAAGGCCCTTGTACTGGCGGATGAGCACAATGTCCCATGCTCCACATACACATCTTTGGTTACCAGCAGCATCTCAAAACTGCTTGCAGAGAGCTCTTCTCCTGTCTCACATGTATGTTAAATAGCATAAAGGGTTTTATTCTGACCTAGGACTGATTAGATAATTCTACCGTGAAAGGACAAATTGGACTGTGACTGATCAAGCTTTAGTTTAGATACAGAAAACTCTTCTAGAGAAAAAAGACTCCATTCAATAACAAAGGGGACCACACTGGACCTTTGATCTTAAACTTGATTGTGACTCTTAGTCTTTGGGTGTATTACTTTACTCAATCACCTGACACAAGAATACTGGTTAGACAGTTTCAGAATAAAGTTTTTTTCCGCATGAGACACTGAGCTGACTTGTGACTGCTTCACAYATGAGGAGCAGCTCTAGAAGTCCTGACTTGCATGGGAATTCTTCCCTGCACATTGTCACCTCTGGTTCTTATCCTAAAGTCTTTGAGAACACAGCCCATATCCCCACCTCTGCTTGTCTAACACTGCAGGTCTCTCCCACTGCWGAGCATTGCAATAGGATTCATCTGTTTATCTTTTTATCCTTTGTCATCTTGACGAATGTGCCAAACACAAGGAAGGAACATTGTTGGGTTTCAACATTTATTTGAATGAGAATGGAGATTTCTCCTTTGGAGTGGGGATGTACTGAATGGATCTGGTTGCTCTCCAGACAGAATAGGCTCATGTAAGGTCATCTAACAAAATATTTAGTTATGAACTATTCAGTAGGTTTTAAGCAGGCGCATAAGTTAAGTACCTAGCTGATTTGCTGAAGAGTGTGTGTGTGTGTGGGATTGCTGAGCCAGTCTCTTAACTGTGAAAAATAACATTGTGTTGTAAAGACAGCTCCTTTTTAAACTTACATTCTACGCACACTTGAAGTTACTTTTTTGTTTGGCATCCTCAGATTGTTTGAAATTGCAGAAGGTGAAGCTAGACAGAAGGGTACATTTGAACTTGGGCACTCTGATGCCTTTATCTATAGATTTACATAATCTCAGGTGTGTACTCCTGCAGTTAATTGTATACATTCATCTTTTTTTGATGGCATATTGCCATTACATAACATCTTTCCAGTCTCACTGTGAGACATTCAGTACAGRTTGGTTTGTTCTGAAAGATAAAAGGGAGCTAATAACAGTGTTCCACCATTATCTTTTATGACCTACACTTTTAACGTCCATAAATAAGTATAATGAGGGCTAGCGTACTCCGCTAAGGTCTTGATGCTGTCTCTGATTATTTTAAAGGAAGTTTTTGAATCACTGAAGTGTAGACCATTATCTTCTCTGAGCTCAAGATTTTATGTGAAAATCTGTATTTCCTGCTGAGGGAGAAACTTCTTTGGAGATCTTCTTAGGCTTTCTCTGTTGTAATATGAGGAAATCTTGGGTTGTAATGTGATGGGAAGAAGAAATTGAACTGCAACGTTATTTGGAAAAGTATAATACTGATCAGCCCTGAGTCATTCCCTTTGACGAAAGAGAAAATTGAGGCACAAGGCTCAACTTCAGGTGACTTTATTGAAGTCACACATCGGCAGTCACTAGTCCTTCCAAATGCAACAACTCATCTGACCTGTCTCCTCTCGGCAATGCTGCATGAATTTTGAATATCCTGAGGCACTTTGTCAAACACAATTTTTGACAAAGTCAAGTAATAAGTGTGT
>NW_028186790.1:2016304-2020829 GCF_003343005.1 Rhea americana | reverse complement strand
TGAGCGGAAAAAGAAAATGAATTGAGAAACTGTAATTTGTCATGAAATGCCTGCTCATTTGAGGCTGCAAGTGCTGTCCCTTTTCCTAGCAGACAAGTACATATTGCAAAGCCCTCACCACAGCTTACACTACTCAGTTTTTTTCCATTCTCGGTGGAAAGGATAAATACCAAGCAAGCCCGGAGACTGAACTGTCCTATCTCTTGGTAGCAAGAAGCTGGGCTTTAGAGCTTTAGACAAAAATACAGGGTTCTTCTGCACATCTATCCTCAAAGCCAGAACAGGAGAGTCCTGTTATCCCTGGGGCAGGAGGAGAAAAGAAAAAAAAGTAAGGAGACCATCAGGGAAAATATTAACCCTCTCAAGCTCAGGGGAAAGTTTAAGCTGATGTTCTTTACCTCAGAGATGGYGTGAGGTAGATAGAGCGTGTAGATTATCTTGTCTTTGCTTATCCAGGGGTCTCCAGCGCTGTCTACTGAGACAARCTGACCGGTTGTGCTACTACTGTTACTGCTTAGCCTGTGCCGATGTGGAAGTGCTGAACTACTGAAAGTGTCGAGGCAATTTACGCTTTACTGCAAATGGACATCATTTCAAATCCTGTCTGATCTGTAGTACATGTTCTGGTATTTCCAGTAAGYAGTATGAGAAAAAAAAATCCCAGTAGGTATCTGCAGCTAACATAACCAGTAAATCATATCTATTTGGAATACCAAGTAGGGTGTCTAAGAATTTAGCTAACAGTGAGGTTTCCCAGACACACTTGAACTAGGTTTTCCCAGAAAGCTCCCTATGTTCCAGCAAATACAGTTTCACATTTGTTCTAATGAGTGATCGATGATACCACCCTGCTCGGTACAGCATTAATGGACTGTGTGGAAAATGAAAACAGCTAATATTCACTGCTTTTTCKGCATGGATAAAATGAACTAGCAATAATAGTCTAGTTTCCAGGCACTGCACGCTTGCCCTAAAACAGTTTCTTAAATACTCAGGCTTGGAAATAAAATGTGAGCAACTTCATACATATGCAACTCTGGTCAAGGAACTTTCAGTAAGTGGTCAAGACCTTGAAAGTCAGAGTTAAGACTGTCTGTGAAATTTTAATTTGCCTCTCTTGCATGGCCATGTGTGGAAATGGTCTATAGTTCCATGAGTGTATTTTATTTGATTGCGTGAAGATGTGACATATTTGGTTTACAGCCTAAGCATTGTTTTCAAGGTGCATTTGGACTATGGGGGGGGGGATGAATGACCCTTTCCTTATTTATTGCAGAAACTGAAAAATATGTAGAAATGGAGGCAGAGAAGTATTCAGTTTCATTACCAGTTTAAACGCAAATCAGTGTAACTCTTTTGGAGTGAGAATAGCTGAATATGTTTTTACTTTATGCCCACAGGTTATGGCCCACAGGATATACATGGTTTCGTACAAATCAYGAAGTATTTGCAAACCAGTAGACAGCAATCACCAGTATCTAGACTCTGCTGGGCACAGACACCAAGCCCTGCTCTGCCATTCCCTTTCCCTTGTTTTCTCGCCTTCCATGTGGGCATAAGGCACATCTCCTGGACTGCAAGGGGAGGAGGAGGAGGAAGAGGAGAAGGCATTCTGTGGACAAACTCTGTGGTGATTTCAGTCCAGCTGCTACTTTCCAGAAGATATCCTAAGAAGATTTCTTTTCTTTTTCCCTTTACTCAATCTCCCCCTCAAAATCTACCCGTACATTCAGTCCCTCCGCTCTTTCCTGAAATCCCTGCTCGCAGCATGGTTACAAGCAACACCTAGGCCTCCCCACCAAGCAGAAGAGTGGTCACAAGCACCAGAGGAGCTCAGAGCAAGACAAACTGATGCCTGAGGAGGCAAGGTGGTGTCTGGAACCAGGTGGGGCTGCTGGAGGTCGTATCTCGGAGCAGGTTGAAGCAGGTCATGCTGGGGGGCTGGATGGAGGGGGGTTCAGGGAGGTTTTGTGTATTTTTCACTTATCCTATGGTCCTTACCTTTTTCATTGACCCCACCACTGGCACCTGTGTGGAATAAAAGATATTCAGTCATTCAAGATGAAGCCATGCCCATGCGCAGATGGACTTGCCAATTAAATTTATGGATTGGACTCTTATAGATCTTTGTAAAACTTGTGCAATTAAGGTTTTTGGCTTTTTTTTTTAAGACAGAGTAAAAAGGTGTATGTCTTTCAAAGAAATGGTAAGAGTCACACGCTTGATACTGAACTGACTTTCTTGACAAAGTAAAGGATGGATGAACTTACTTCTATATAAACATGCGCACACCTTTTTAAATACACACCCACCCACCCATATATACATATATATATGTACAAACACACATATAAATACACAYATATACACACACACACACAAGAACATAGATATTCCCTGCCCCATCAAACTCATTGTGGAAGATTTTTTATTTTGTTGAAACTTTCCAATAAAATTGTTTTTAAATTTTACAACATAGCCTTCCTTACAGGACATTGATTCTTTCCTCTTATTTCACTCCAGTTTGAAAAGATTGCTGAAAATTGTGAGATTTTCAGTATAGGTTTCCTCAGAAGCATGTTTTTCATTCAATGCAGGAGTGTCCAAGGGCTGAAATAATGACCGGGGATGACAGTTTAATTTTACACTTTGGGTTGGTATGACTATTCACTGTATCAAATACAGATGGCAATAAATCAGAACAGCTTCTATTCCCTTTCCAAACACACATGTGGCCCCAAAGGAAAGGTAATTYTTTTAACTGGTGAACTCAATTAGAACTAGACAACGTGAATGCGAAAATGTGAAATCTTTCTGCTAAAGGCAATTCAAAACTTTATATGAGTCTGGGGGTTTAAATTATGAATTGTCCTGATGTTCATGGTAATAATTTCTTTACGTCAAGGCAAAACATAAATCAGATGAAATGTCAGGGAGACACATTACGTACTAGAAAATTAACAACATCTCAAAAACATTCTTTATGAAAAAATGAATTATTCAAGAGTCATTTTCTTGASTTCAGGCTATATTGGGCTTACACTCAATTCAGATTCAAAACTTCTGAGTTGCAATGCAATGATGTATGTCAGTGGCTCATTCCCCCACACCTAGCTTGCACTCTCTGTAGTGATATTATGGTCTAACAGCCTTCAGTGACCTATTATTGCCATTTCAGAGAGGGGCACGGGAGGTGAAAGAGAGACTAAGGGGCCTTCAAAGTGAATATAGGTGTGATTCTCTTCACTGATGACAGATGGAATTTTTTAGTGATTGATGAAACAGAGTCCTTATCTCAGGGATCTAAAGTTATGTGGGATGAATCTAGGTGTCAAGTGCTATCATTTGAATTAAGAAATAATCTGAAATAGTAATATCCTGGCACATACTCTCAGACCTTGCTTCCTTTCCTATTTCTAACACGGGTTTGGATTATAGCCAACTTTTTAAAGTAATACATTTTGCAATTTTCTGTACTTGAAAGGAAATACTCCATTTTTTATTGAGAAAGCTTGAAACACATTATTTCCTGGGGCTTTACCATATTTAATGTGCTCTAAATTGAAAGAACATATTCTCTTATCATTAATATTGCTACACTTTGCACATTTTGGCAATATAGTGTTGGATGTGATGATTTAAGAGGTTTCCCATTAAATTTACAATGCAAGAAATGTATCCAAAATAACTCCCAGCTTTTTGCCTGGCCTCATATCRTGACTGGTATCTCTCACTGTGTTATATGTGCCTGGTGAATTGGTCTGAAATAGCCTCTTAGAATGCTTCCTTTTGAGATATGGTTTCCACCGCCTGCAAACTGGGACAGAATCAGTTCTTTATGCTCTAGTCATAGACAGATAGAGCAGTCACATTCAAATAGGAGCTGGTTGTCTGAATACCTCAGSAAAACTAGGCTTGTTTTTTGTACCTACTCCTCCTCAACATAYTGCTCCATACTGCAATCAAAGGTGAGTGAAAGCCATAAATTTTAGTTCATTATGGCCAATAAACTGTTAAGACTGTTTAATCATTTGTAGAATCTGATGATTTCATCTTCCCAGCTCTATCTCATCTGTGATGATGGAAAAGGTGTGGTGGTTGAATGCAGTCATGGACCAAATACCATCTTTGGCTCAGCATGAGTAACYGTGTCATTTTATGTGTACACTGAGGAAGCTTGGGATGACACAGAGTGACATCTCTTCCCTAGTAAGAGAAAGAGCAAATTGTGCTTGAGTATATCAGGCTTCCCATGCAAGCCCTGTTAGCTGTGGTAGCCACCAGGGCTAGCTGGGGTAGGACTGTGGAATTGCCTCTGTCCCTACCCACTTACCACACTGCTGTTTAGGAAGCAGAATAGTTMCACAGGCATCGCTCTCTTTCCCCATGTTATTTGTGCCTATAGTCCTATGAGCCTACACTAAGGTGCTTTATTCTTCTGAGAGTCTRCATAGAAATCACAGTCTATTAATCAAGAATCCTATTCATGTGTCATAATCAAGTTTGTACTAAAGAATATCTTATA